>NC_088393.1:4266000-4584500 GCF_037993035.2 Macaca fascicularis
TAGCCAGGATGGTCCTGATCTCCTGACCTCGTGATCCACCCGCCTTGGCCTCCCAAAGTGCTGGGATTACAGGCATGAGCCACCGCGCCTGGCCAACAGAAAGAATTCTAAGGCAGCCCCAGAGAGGCCTGCCCGTCCCATCCCCTCCCTGTGGCAGCAGGACCTGTAAGTCTGCCATGGACATTACTACCAGGATGTAGCCGGGGCTAAGTGGCGTTCTATGGCAGAGGGAAAGGGACTTTGCGGACATGTTCTAACCAAAGACCTTGGTCAGCTCGGACATATCCACAGGGAGATTACTGGTCAAACGCGGTGGCTCATGCCTGTCATCCTAGCACTTTGGGAGGCCGAGGAGGGCAGATCACTGAGGTCAGGAGTTCGAGACCAGCCTGGCCAACACGGTAAAATCCCATCTCTACTAAAAATACAAAAATTAGCCGGGTGTGGTGGCGGGCACCTGCAGTCCCAGCTATTTGGGAGGCTGAGGCAGGAGAATCGCTTGAACTCGGGAGGTGGAGCTTGCAGTGAGCCGAGATGGCACCACTGCACTCCAGCCTGGGTGACAGAGTGAGACTCTTGTCTCAAAAAAAAAAAAAAAAAAAAAAAACAGGCCAGGCACAGTGACTCACACCTGTAATCCCAGCACTCTGGGAGGCCAAGGCAGGCAGATCACCTGAGGTCAGGAGTTTGAGACCAGCCTGGCCAGCATGGTACACGGGTAAACTCTGTGTCTATTAAAAATACACACACACAAAAAAAAAAATTAGCTGAGATCGTACCACTGCACTCCAGCCTGGCTGACAGAGCGAGATTCTCTCGAGGGAGACTACTGTGGGTGGGCCTGGCCAAATCAGGCCATCCTTTGGGAGAGAGGACTTAGGACTTCTTGGGATCAGAGATTCCCCCTGCTGGCCTCAGAAGCAGCAGCCGGCCACCATGATCTGCACAGGTGCAAGACGGCAAATTCCGCCACCAACCACGTGAGCACAGAGGAGGGACCGCCCCCAGCCTTCCCTAAAACCCTAACCCTGGACAACCCCTTGAATGCAGGCTCAAGACAGACCCTGAAGCACAACACCCCTCTTCCCCCAGCTCAGCCATGGAGACTCCTGACCCCCAAAAACTGTGACAGGAGAAATGTGTGATGGCCGAGTGTGGTGGCTCACACCTATAATCCCAGCACTTTGGGAGGCCAAGGCAGGAGGATCGCTTGAGCCCAAGAGTTCAAGACCAGCCTGGGCAATATAGTGAGACCCCATCTCTACAAAACCTTTAAAAAACAGCTGGATGTGGTGGCACACTCCTGTAGTCCCAGCTACTCAGGAGGCTGAGGCAGGAGGATCACTTGAGCCCAGGAGGTTGAGGCTGCAGTGAGTTGAGATCACACCACTGCACTCCAGCCTGGGCAACAGAGTGAGACCCCCCTCTCCAAAAAATAAACATAAGGCCGGGCGCGGTGGCTCAAACCTGTAATCCCAGCACTTTGGGAGGCCGAGACAGGCGGATCACAAGGTCAGGAGATTGAGACCATCCTGGCTAACCCGGTGAAACCCCGTCTCTACTAAAAAATACAAAAAATTAGCCGGGTGAGGTGGCGGGCGCCTGTAGTCCCAGCTACTCGGGAGGCTGAGGCAGGAGAATGGCATAAACCTGGGAGGCGGAGCTTGCAGTGAGCTGAGATCCGGCCACTGCACTCCAGCCTGGGCAACAGAGTGAGACTCCGTCTCAAAAATAAAAAAAATAAAAATAAAAAATAAACATAAAAGACTGCCTGGTCTCGAGCAGCCAAGTCTCTGGCCACTCGTTACGTGGCCCCACTGACTGATATGCCGAGCCAGGGCCCACCCTGCCCACGGGGGAGGGTGCCCAGGCTCCTACCTGAGTGCTGTGAGCTCCACCTTCTCATGGTCGTTGGTGACAAGCTCCGGGATGAGGCTGAGGTGGGAGATCTGTGTGGAGGCCCAGCCGAACTGGAAGATCACGATGAACGGGCCATAGTAGAGGAGGGCAGCCCACTCGGGCGTGGCCGCCCCGCAGCCCAGGCAGGGGCTGAAGATGAAGGGGAAGGACAGCAGGACGCAGACGGTGCCTGTGGACGGGTGGGGTGGTCAGTCATGGGGCCGTCCCACACCAGCCAGGGCTCCCAGGGTGGAGAGAGGAGAGAGGGAAACCGAGGTGCAGACGGAGACGCCCCCCCATGCACACAGTCACGCAGGAGGGAGGGTCTGCAGCCGGGGTCCCCCAGGCTTATGGCCCTGGTGACAAAAGGGGAATTTGATACCAGGTACCTGGGCTCAGCCTGTAAGTCAGAAGAACCCGGGTGCAGGGGGTCCCCCGGAAACCTGCCCCCAACAGGTGCCCCGGTTACAGCCACAGCCTCCCGCGGCTCCTCCCCCTCAGCCACTGACAAGCCTCCCATGGGGCCTCGGGAAGCGGGAGGCCCAGGTAGGGCTGGGCGGGGCTGGGCTGGACCCTGCCCTCCTTGAGCTCCGCTGTCCCTGTCAGCTCCTAAGGTGACCACTCCCTATAACACTGTGGCGTCCAGGCCTCCAGGGACATTCTGGAAATAGCACTTGCCCCCAACCCGAGATCTGCTGTGCCAAGCCCTGGTTCTTCACATCCTCAGAAAAAACCCCTAAGATACCTTGGAACAAATGTAAGATCCTCCCTGCCGCCCACGGGGCCCTTTGCGACCTGCCCCGTTCCCTCTGTGCCCTGTCCTGCCCTGCCCTCTCCCTCTTCTCTCTCTGCTCCAGCCATGCACGTCTCCTCACTGTTCCGCCAACACCCCAGGCGGTCCTGCCCCAGGGCCTTTGCATGGACGTGCCTCTGCCTGGAGCTCTCTTTCTCTCACATCTTAGCAAGACCGGCTTCTTTTCACCTCTGGGTTCAACGGGAGCGTCACCTCCTCAAACACCTCTCTCCTGGCCCTTGCAGCTCCTACTTCACCCTTCAGCGCACCAGGGAATTCTCTGTCTGTCTGTCTGCCAGCTTCCTGCCGGCTTTCCTCTGCAGACAGCAGCTTCTGAGGGGCCTGGGGAGACCCAGCATGGAACTCGGGCACTTCAATATCTCCATTTTTTTAGAGACAGAGTCTTGCTCTGTCGCCCAGGCTGGAGTACACTGGCGAGATCTTGGCTCACTGTAACCTTTGCCTCTGGGTTCAAGTGATTCTCATGCCTCAGCCTCCCGAGTAGCTGGGACTACAGGCACCTGCCACCACGCCCAGCTAATTTTTTTATTTTTAGTAGAGACAGGGTTTCACCACATTGGCCAGGCTGGTCTCCAACGCCTGACCTCAGGTCATCCACCTACCATGGCCTCCCAAAGTGCTGGGATTATAGGAGTGAGCCACTGCACCCGGCCTTTTTTTTTTTTTTTTTTTTTTTTTTACTGAGACAGAGTCTCACTCTGTGGCCCAGGCTGGAGTACAGATCTCAGCTCATTGCAGCCTCCGCCTCCCGGGTTCAAGTCATTCTCCCACCTCAGCCTCCCATGTAGCTGGGATTACAGGCGCCCGCCACCATATCCAGCTAATGTTGGTAGGGATGGAGTTTCACCACGTTGGCCAGGCTGAACTCGAACTCCTGGCCTCAAGTGATCCACCTGCCTCAGCCTCCCAAAGTGCTGGGATGACAGGCGTGAGGCACCGTACAGGCTGTTCCTTCACTATCTTCTGAGCAGTGAAAAACAATAGTGGCTCTGACACAGCCTAGAGACGTGGGTGTCATGATCCTCATTTTCCAGATGGGAAAACTGAGGCCCCTAGAGTGAGCCAGAGCCAGGCTCCTTCCCCGCAGCCCTGTACTCCTCTCCTCCCAGCCTGGGGCACCTGGAAGGGCCCCTGTACCACCAAACCTGGCGGCGGGACCTCCTTCCTCCCTCCAGGCTCCAGAGATGACGTCATCCCCAGACGCTGGGCTAGCCCCCAGAGAACTGGAATGGGGAAGTGAAACCAAAGGCAGCCTCTGCTGCTGGCTTCCCTGGAACTAGGGTCTGGGAGGGTTTGCGCGGATTCCCGGGGTCCTGGCGGGGTCATCCGGGGGCAGAGCACGAACTGTGGACTCCGGTGAGAAGGTCTCTTCCTGGCCGGACTCCCTGTTCCTGCTGGCCAGTCTGGGTTAACCATTGCTGGGGCCAGGCTGCCTGGCAGGGGGAGCTTGGGCAAGTGACTGTGCCTCTCTAGGCCTTAGTTTTCAGAAAGCAGGGATCGTGGCCAGGAGTGGTGGCCCATCCCTGTAATCCCAGCACTTTGTGAGGCTGAGGTGGGAGGATCGCTTGAACCCAGGAGGTCGAGGCTACAGCGAGTCATGATCGTGCCACTGCACTCCAGTCTGGGCGACAGAGCGAGACCTTGTCAAGAAAAAAAAAGAAAGAAAAAAACAATGAAATGAAACAAAAAGAGAAAGAAAGGAAAAGAAGAGGCTGGGTGCGGTGGCTCACGCCTATAATCCCAGCACTTTTGGGAGGCCGCGGCGGATAGATCACCTGAGGTCAGGAATTCGAGACCAGCCTGACCAAATTGGTGAAACCCTGCCTCTACTAAAAATACAAAAATTAGCCGGGCGTGGTGGCACACGCCTGTAGTCCCAGCTACTCGGGAGGCTGAGGCAGGAGAATCGCTTAAACCCAGGAGGCAGAGGTTGCAGTGAGCCGAGATCACGCCACTGCCTTCCAGCCTGGGAGACAAATCAAAACTCCATCTCAAAAAAAAAAAAAAAAGATTGGCCGGGCGCGGTGGCTCAAGCCTGTAATCCCAGCACTTTGGGAGGCCGAGACGGGCGGATCACGAGGTCAGGAGATCGAGACCATCCTGGCTAACACAGTGAAACCCCGTCTCTACTAAAAAATACAAAAAACTAGCCGGGCGAGGTGGCGGGCGCCTGTAGTCCCAGCTACTCGGGAGGCTGAGACAGGAGAATGGCCCGAACCCGGGAGGCGGAGCTTGCAGTGAGCTGAGATCCGGCCACTGCACTCCAGCCTGGGCGACAGAGCGAGACTCCGTCTCAAAAAAAAAAAAAAAAAAAAAGACAAAGAAGGGTAGTGAAAGTTCCTGCCCATGGGGACGTGGTGGCTCACACCTGTAATCCCAGCACTCTGGGAGGCTGAGACAGGCAGATCACTTGAGGTTAGGAGTTCAAGCCCAGCCTGCACAATATGGTGAAACCTTGTCTCTACTAAAAATAAAAAAATTAGGCGGCTTTGGTGGCACGTGCGTATAATCCCAGCTACTTGGGAGGCTGAGGCACGAGAATCATTTGAATCCGGGAGGCGGAGGTTGCAGTGAGCCGAGATCCCGCTACTGCACTCCAGCCTGAGCAACGGAGTGAGACTCTGTCTCAACAATAACAAAAAACAAAAAGAAAGTTCCTGCCCCACAGGCTGCTGTGAGGATAGAGTTCACGTGTGGCACCAGCAAAAGCTCCATCTACTCTGAACCACTTCCTGCTTCCGCAGCTTCAAAGTGAGGACTGGTCCTACCTTTTCTACAGCTGCTTCTGCTACTTGGAATGCGCCTCTCCACACACTCCTACCCATCCTTCAATATCTCAAAGCTAATGTCCTTCCTTCTGAAGCCCATTTGTGCCACCTGCCCACCCACAGGAGTGTTTGTGTCTGAGTCTGAGGGTCCTCTCAGGATTGGGGGGGAGCCCCCCAGGACTTGTTAAGGGGCAAAGCGAGTCCTTAGCCACCAGCCCCAGACTTGGGGGTGAAATACAGAAGTGGGTGCCATTGCCACAGTGACCTTCACTCAAGTCACCTGCTCAGGCATCAAGAGCGGCTGCCTGGGCTTCTGCTCCCAACAGACCCTCCAGGCCCACCCAGGCAGCCCCCGACTCTCAGCTCCCGGGGCAGGTGCCCCCTCCCCAAGGCGGGGAAGAGGGGTGATGTTGGAGGCCTTGGTGTCCAATTGGAACACCCGTTCCCAAAAGCCTGCTTTGGAAAAACATAAAGCCTTCAGTTACTTTTTCTGTTTGTTTTCTTGTTTGGGTTTGTTGTTGTTGTTTGTTTTGTTTTAGACAGACTCTCGCTGTGTCTGGAGTGCAGTGGCGTGATCTCCGCTGACTACAGCCTCTGCCTCCCAGGTTCAAATGATTCTCCCGCCTCAGCCTCCTAAGTAGCTGGGATTATAGGCACGTGCCACCACACTCAGCTAATTTTTGTATTTTGGTAGAAACAGGGTTTTGCCATGTTGGCCAGGTTGGTCTCAAACTCCTGACCTCAGGTGAGGAGGCCTCCCAAAGTGCTGGGGTGACAGGAGTGAGCCACCGTGCCCGCCCTGCCCAGAAATTATCTTGTGCATCTGTCAAAGAGCTTATCCAACTATTATGATCAAAGAGGAATTTGGAGCCCTGGGCTCCACTCAGGTCCCCTCCCAGCCGGTCCCCTCCCTGTCTGCTGCCACCTCAGGTGACCCAGGAATAGCCCAGACATAGGAAACATGAAAATCCAGTCCTCACGTTGTGCCTCCTGCTGGGCCTGCGCCCTCAGACCACTGGAGATCCACTGCCTCTTGCAAAAAATGTCAACACCCAGAGCCTGGGGCCAACCACCCACCTCAGTCATTGTTCCCAAGGGTGAGGAGGCACCGGCCTGCCCCTCCTGCAGCCTGGAATTCCAAGAACTGAGCAAGATTCCTGGCCCTGCCTCCTGAAATGCCCTGTGTGTCCCAAATGCCAGGACGCAGCCGGCACTTCTGTGAGGGCAAGAAAAGCAGGGAAGGAGGCTGGCTAATCTTCAGGCCCAGGGTCCGGGCGGGGAGAGAAGGGCCGCTGGGAGGCAGTCCTGCAGTCTTATCGATGGGCACCGGGGCAGGGTGACCCAGCCCATGACGCCGGCCTCCTGCCCTCCCAACAGCCCTCTCTAATCAGGGCACCTCCCCCAGACCTAGGGGCATCCCTGACCCTGGCCAGACAGACAGAGGCAATGCAAGAAGAGGGCAGAGACCCCTGACCCTCCAGTCCCACCCAGGCGGCTCCCAACTCTCAACTCCGGGGCAGCACCCTCCAACCGCCCACGCACCAGGTTGCCCTGGCAGGACAGATAGAGACAGGAGGCTCTAAGCAGCCTGACTGTCCCTCAGCCATAGCTGTCCCGGTTGGTCACCCTAATAGATGAGCTCAGGCTAGACAGACTGAGAGGAGGCACCACCAACCCTCCAAAGGGTTCAGGGCGGCCCGAGGGGTCAAAGGCATTGACACTAGGAAGTCATGTAGTCAGACGGTGAAGGCCCTGCAGGTCAGACGGCAGCTCTGAGGCAGACAGACAGGGGAGGCTGGGCCAAGGGACAGACAAAAGGGATACGGGGCAGTTAAGCAGACACACAGGGGAGGCTCACGGCTCAGGCAGATAGAGAGGCCCTGCACGGTTGGACAGATGGGGGAGGCCCTGCACAGAGAGATGGGGGCGGCTCAGGCCATGGGCAGAAAGACGGGGGAGGCTGGATGGTGGGATAGGCAGGGGAGGTTCAGGAGTGACACCACAGAGGGACCACTGGGTAGTCAGACAGAGGCGGGAGGCTCAGGCCACAGAACAGACAGAGGAGTGAAGACTCAGCTCATGGGGCAGACACACAGGGAAGACTCAGGCCCCAGGCAGGCAGACAGAGGGGACAGGGTGGTGGGACTGATGGAGGAGGCTCAGGCCATGGGCACAGACAGACAGGTAGGGAAGGTTCTGGCCATGGGACAGACAGAGGGGTGAAGACTCAGCCCATAGGGCAGAGAAATAGGGAGGTTAAGGCCGTGGACAGACAGTGCAGTGGGGCTCGGGCCACCGGACAGACAGACCGAGGAGAGACTCCGATCCCGGGTAGGCAGACGGGGTGGCGGGTCAGAGGGAGGAGGCTGCCGGGTCGCGGAGTCTCGGAGAGACTGCCTG
Source organism: Macaca fascicularis (assembly GCF_037993035.2). Classification (NCBI taxonomy): domain Eukaryota; kingdom Metazoa; phylum Chordata; class Mammalia; order Primates; family Cercopithecidae; genus Macaca; species Macaca fascicularis. Next base: position 4,273,882 of record NC_088393.1, read on the forward strand.
ACATGTGGCGGGGCCGGGACGCTTACCGACCAGGTGCCAGGCCTTGCGCGGGCCGTAGCGGGGGCAGCAGCCGGCGGCGCGGTCGGCCTCGTAGCCCACGAGGGGTGTGCACAGCCCGTCGGCCACCTGGCCCAGCAGCAGCAGCAGCCCCGCGCCGCGGGAGCTGTAGGCGCGCACCGAGTGCAGGTAGAGCAGCAGGTAGGTGAACCACATGGACGCGCACAGGTCGTTGAGGAAGTGGCCCACGGCGTAGCTCAGCCGCGCCACCAGGGACAGCGGCCGCCGGGACGGCGCCGCTCCGGCTGCTGGGGGTCCCGGGCCCATTGCGGCGCCGGGCACGCGCCCCCCACCCCCGGGCTCCGCGGAGGGTACCGGGGCCAGGCCTTCGGGGGTGCCGTCGGGAGAGGCGCCGGGGACGCCCAACACGCACCGGGCACTCCGCACTCCGCGCCCCGCTCTCCTCCGACCGCACCCGCACCAGCGTCTGCGGCGCCCGCCCCAGGGTCGACTCTGCGGCTGCCGGGCCCCAGAGCCCGGAGACTGCGCCGGGCGGGGAGGGGCGGGGCGGTTCCGGTGCCTGAGCCAATCGGAGCCGCGTCCCGGGGAACCGCAGCCAATCGCCAAAGAGAGCGGAGAGGGGCGTGGCCGCAGGGCTGGTTCCGCCTCTACGCCGGGCGCCCGTGCGGTCCTAGCGCCCGCCGGGTATGAGGGCGACCCCCGAGCGCTCCGCGTCAGTGGCCGGCACCCCCATAGACTGGGGAGGGAAATGTACCAGGGGGCACCGCCGGCTCCCACCCAGACCCCGCCTCCAGGCCCGCGCCACCCCAGTCCACCCGGAGCTGGACGGCCCAGCGGGCTGGGGTGGAGCGGGTGGGATGGGCTCTGGGTTTGGGGTCGCGGGGAGGTCTGAGCCCGAGCTGGCCTCGGGGTCCGCTGACTTCCCGACCTAGAGAGACTGGATCGGGAGAGGACGCAACAACACTAATTGGTTACTAACGGTAATAATAGGGGTAATCAACATAATGGTACCAGCTGGCCTTTAACGAGCGTTGCCTGCCAAAAGCCCCACGTGGTGGAGCAAATTTTACTCCCATTTTACAGGCGAGGAACGGAGTTGCCCGGGGCGCGCAGTGAGTCAGGCGCCCGTGACTCCGAGGCCTGTGCGCGCGACCCTCCCCCTCCAACCAACGTCCTCCCTCGAACGGGTCACCGGACTGAGGGTTTCAAGTTCCTCCAAGGAGTGCGGGCGGTTCCCACTACCTCAGGCCCTACTCCTTCCAGCGGCATTTTCTCTTCTTTCCTCTTTTTATTTATTTTAGAAACAGGGTTTTGAGGCCGGGCGCGGTGGCTCACGCCTGTAATCCCAGCACTTTGGGAGGCCGAGATGGGCGGATCACGAGGTCAGGAGATCGAGACCATCCTGGCTAACATGGTGAAACCCCATCTGTACTAAAAATACAAAAAATTAGCCGGGCGTGGTGGCAGGCGCCTGTAGTCCCAGTTACTCGGGAGGCTGAGGCAGGAGAATGGCGGGAACCCGGGAGGCGGAGTTTGCAGTGAGCTGAGTTCGGATCACTGTACTCCAGCCTGGGCGACACAGTGAGACTCTGTCTCAAAATAAAAAAATTTAAAAATTAAAAAAGAAACTGGGTCTTGAGACGGGCGCGGTGACTCACACCTGTAATCCCAGCACTTTGGGAGGCCGAGGCGGGCAGATCACCTGAGGTCGGGAGTTTGAGACCAGACTGGCCAAAATGGTGAAACACGTCTGTATCAAAAATACAAAAATTGCCGGGCGCGGTGACTCACGCCTGTAAAAATCCCAGCACTTTGGGAGGCCGAGACGGGCGGATCACAAGTCAGGAGATTGAGACCATCCTGGTTAACACGGTGAAACCCCATCTCTACTAAAAATACAAAAAAAAATTAGCCGGGTGTAGTGGCGGGCACCTGTAGTCCCAGCTACTTGGGAGGCTGAGGCAGGAGAATGGCGTGAACCAGGGAGGTGGAGTTTGCAGTGAGCCGAGATGGAGCCACCACACTCCAGCCTGGGCGACTGAGCAAGACTCCTTCTCAAAAACATAAATAAATAAAATAAAAATAAAAATACAAAAATTAGCCGGGCGTGGTAGCAGGTGCCTGAAATCCCAGCTACTTTGGAGGCTGAGGCAGGAGAATCGCTTGACCCGGGAGGCGGATGTTGCAGTGAGCCAAGACCATGCCATTGCACTCCAACCTGGATAACAAGAGCGAAACGCCGTCTCAGAAAAAAAAAAAAGAAAGAAAGAAAAAAAAAGAAATGGTCTTGCTCTGTGGTCCAGGCTGCAGTGCATTGGTGCAATCATGGCTCACTGCAGCCTCGATCTTCAGGGCTCAAGTAATCCTCCTCCTGTTTCAGCCTCCTGGGTAGCTGGGACTACAGGCATGCATCACCACATGTGGCTAATTTTTGTATTTTTAATTTTGGAGAGACGGAGTCTCACTATGATGCTTAGGCTGACCTCAAACTCCTGGTCTCAAGCAAGCCTCCCACGCTGGGCTCCAGAAGCTCTGGGATTACAGACATAAGCCTCTGCATCGGGCAGGTCTCCAGCAGTTTTCTTTTTGTTCTCTCTCTTTCTTTCTTTTCTTTCTCTCTCTCCCTTTCTTTCTCTCTCTCTCTTTTTCTTTTTCTTTTTGAGATGGAGTCTCCCTCTGTCACCCAGGTTGGAGTGCTGTGATGCGATCTCAGCTCACTGCAGCCTCCACCTCCCGAGTTCAAGCGATTCTCCCACCTCAGCCTCCCCAGCAGCTGGAACTACGGGCACCCACCACCACGCCTGGCTAATTTTTGTATTTTTAGTAGAGATGGGGGTTTCACCATATTGGCCAGGCTGGTCTCGATCTCCTGACCTCAAGTGACCCACGCGCCTCGGCCTCCCAAGCGTTGGGATTACAGTCATGAGCCACCGTGCCCGGCCTACAGCAGTATCTTTAGACCTTGCAGTCTGAGTGAGGTAAGATTGTACCACTGCACTCCAACCTGGGCAACAGCAAGACCCCAACTCCAAAACAAAACAAAACAAAACAAAAGGTCCTTGCAGTCTGGAACGGGAATCGTTGGATCCATACTTGGTTCCACTGATTCTCAAGTCTTGTGTTTTTTGTTTTGTTTTGTTTTGTTTTGTTTTGAGACAGAGTCTCACTCTATCTCCCAGGCTGGAGTGCAGTGGCGTGATCTCAGCTCACTGCAACCTCTGCTTCCTGGGTTCAAGAGATTCTCCTTCCTCAGCCTCCCGAGTAGCTAGGATTATAGGCGCCCGCCACCACACCCGGCTAATTTTTGTATTTTTGATAGAGACAGGGTTTCACCATGTTGGCCAGGCTGGTCTCAAACTCCTGACCTCAGGTGATCCTCCCGCCTCGGCCTCCCAAAGTGCTGGGATTAGCCTGAGCCACTGCACCCAGCCTGGGACAAGTCTTTTAACCTCTTGGAGCCTGGGTCTCCCCTGATCTAGAACAGGTACAATAATTACATAACTGGCCTGGCACAGTGGCTCATGCCTGTAATCCCAGAACTTTGGTAGGCCGAGTTGAGAGGATTGCTTGATCCCAGGAGTCCAAGACCAGCCTGGGCAATGTGCCGAGATCCTATCTCTACAAAAAAATTTTAAAAATTAGGCCAGGTGCGGTGGCTCAAGCCTGTAATCCCAACATTTTAGGAGGCCGAGGTGGGCAGATCACTTGAGACCAGGAGTTTGAGACCAGCCTGCCCAACATGGTGAAAACCTATCTCTACTAAAAATACAAAATTAGCTGGGCCTGGTGGCTGTGCCTATAATCCCAGTTACTCGGGAGGCTGAGGCAGGAGAATCACTTGAACCCGGGAGGGCTGAGGTTGCAGTAAGCCGAGATTGCGCCGCTGCACTCCAGCCTGGGCGACAGAGTGAAGCTCCGTCTCAAAAACCAAACCAAGGCCAGGTGCGGTAGCTCATGCCTGTAATCTCAGCACTTTGGGAGGCCAAGGCGGTCGGATTACGAGGTCAGGAGACCGAGACCACGGTGAAACCCTGTCTCTACTAAAAATAAAAAATTTAGCCGGGCGCGGTGGTGGGTGCCTGTAGTCCCAGCTACTTGGGAGGCTGAGGCAGGAGAATGGCATGAACCCAGGAGGCGAAGTTGGCAGTGAGCCGAGATCGTACCACTGCACTCCAGCCTGGGTGACAGAGTGAGACTCCGTCTCAAAGAAAAAAAAAAAAAAAAAAACCCCAAGGCTCAAACAGCCAAGGGGTCCACAGCCCCGGCCACCCACGCTGATGCAGGTCACAAACTGTTTTCTGTTTTATGAAAACCAGACTGAAAATGGGTGAGAGAGGTAAAGGAGGTCAAGAGACAGAACCTAGAAAGGAAGGAGGAGAGATAAGAGGCAGACGACTCGGGGAGATAAAGGCATGAGGAGAGATAAGAACCCCAATTCCTTCCTCTCTTCGTGGCATGTTCCCCCTTTAGTCCTCTGAAGAAAATGAAAAAATGGATTTTTGAAGTATTAGCCTAGGGACTGGGGGCCCTGGCTCCCACCTGTAATCCCAGCACTTTGGGAGGCCCAGGTGGTTTTTGTTTTTTTAAGACAGAGTCTTGCTTTGTCACCTAGGCTGGAGTGCAGTAGCGTAGTCTCTGCTCACTGCGACCTCTGCCTCCTGGGTTCAAGCAATTCTGTGTCAGCCTCCCGAGTAGCTGGGATTACAGGCGCGCCCGCCACCACCCCCAGATGATTTTTGTATATTTAGTAGAGATGGGGTTTCACCATGTTGGCCAGGCTGGTTTCAAACTCCTGACCTTAAGTGATCTGCCCGCCACAGCCTCCCAAAGTGCTGGGATTAGAGCCGTGAGCCACTGCGCCTGGCCACCCAAAGTATTTTTATTTTTTGTTTGCTTATTTGAGATGGAGTCTTGCTCTGTCCCCCAGGCTGGAATGCAGTGGCGCAATCTCAGCTCACGGCAACCTCTGCCCCCCAGGTTCATGCCATTCTCCTGCCTCAGCCTCCTGAGTAGCTGGGACTACAGGCGTCTGCCACCACGCCCGGCTTTTTTTTTTTTTTTTTTTTTTGAGACGGTGTCTCACTCTTTAGCCCAGGCTGGAGTGCAGTGGCGTGATCTTGGCTCACAGCAACCTCTGCCCTCCAAGTTCAAGTGATTCTCCTGCCTCAGCCTCCCGAGTAGCTGGGATTATAGGTGCCTGCCACCACGCCTGGCTAATTTTTTGTATTTTTAGTAGAGACGGGGTTTCACCATCTTGGCCAGGCTGGTCTTAAACTCCTGACCTCATGATCCACCCGCCTTGGCCTCCCAAAGTGCTGGGATTACAGGCGTGAGCCACCGCACCCAGCTAATTTTTTGTATTTTTAGCAGAGACGGGGTTTCACCTTGTTAGCCAGGATGTTCTCGATCTCCTGACCTCATGATCCGCCCTCCTTGGCCTCCCACAGTGCTGGGATTACAGGCGTGAGCCACCACGCCCGGCCTCACTCAAAGTATTTTTAAATTTTTTGTAGAGATGAGGCCTCATCATTTTGCCTAGGCTGGTCCCGACCACCTGGCTTCAAGTGGTCCTCCCAGCTCAGCCTCCCAGTGTTGGGATTATAGCCATGAGCCTCAGCACCCGGCCTCTGTTTTGTCCCTGGAAGCCAGCTCATATTTCCTAGCCCTGACTTTGTGGAGTGAGCAGGAACTAGGTCTGACCTTGTGCTGAGGAGCCCCAGAGATTCTGAAGCCCCCGGTTTTGAGGGGAGACAAGGATGACCCCTCCCAGTTCTCCTCATCAGGGACAGGGCTGGAGGAGTCAGACCAAGAAGTGTGGTTACATGGCGGGTCAGGAGTTGGGACATTACCCTGAGGTCACGAGGGAGCCATGGTAGGGGTTACAGGGAGGGTGGGGCTGAGATTTAAAAGTCCAGTGGGAGATGAGCAGCTTCTTCCAAACGAAGGCTTCAGCTGCGTGCGTGCGTGGGGAAGCCACAGGAGATGACATGCCTCAACAAGAGTGGGGGTTGGACGTGGGGGTAAAGATCAGAGAAGGCCCTGTCTAGAGATGTCAGGAAGGCATGATGAAAGCTCAGGCCCTCGGGGTAGGACAGAGGAGTTAGGAGAGATCCTCATAGCCTTTGATGTCCCCAGCCCCTCACCAGCAGCCCCGACGCCAAGCCTGCGTCCCCCCTCCCCTGGCCGGAGATCGGATGTCCTGATGGCCGCAGTCCAGCCGCCGGGTGGAGTGGAGAACGTTAAGTACCGGAGGCTTCCTTGATCTTCTGTGACCCAGGCCTGGGATGACAGAGGCAGGGGGCAGCGAGGGTTCCTGAGGCTGCACTGAAACTTCCTTAGATCTGAGGGTGGCCATGGTGGAGGCGGGGGAGCGGGGGAGCAAAGCCAGGATCGTATCTAGGCAGTCCCTGACAAGCCAGCAAACTTCAGTTGCCCTCTCCATAAAATGGGGGTGAGAGTAACCGAATCAAATAGAATTTGATTCAACCACACAACTTGGCCAGGTGCGGTGGCTCACGCCTGTAATCCCAGCACTTAGGAAGGCTGGGGCGGTCAGATGGCTTGGACCCAGGAGTTCAAGACCAGACTGGGCAACATAGGGCAACCCTATCTCTACAAAAATAATGATAAAAATAAATAAAAATATATTTTAGGCCTAGTGCGGTGGCTCACCCCTGTAATCCTAGCACTTTGGGAGGCCGAGGCAGGCAGATCACCTGAGGTCAGGACTTCGAGACCAGCCTGGGCAACATAGTGAGACCTCAATTCTACCAAAATACAAATAATTAGCTGGGTGTGGTGACACGAGCTTGTAGTCCCAGTTACTCAGGAGGCTGAGGCAGAAGAATGGCGTCAACCCGGGAGGCAGAGCTTGCAGTGAGCCAAGATCGCGCCACTGCACTCCAGCCTGGGCAACAAGAGCGAGACTCTGTCTCAAAAAAAAAAAAAAAAAAAACAAAAAAGGAAAGAAAAGAAGGAAGAAAAGGAAGGGAGGGAGGGAGGGAGGGAGGGAGACAGCTAGGCACGGTGGCTCATGCTTGTAATCCCAGCACTTTGGGAGGCCAAGGCAGGTGGATCGCAAGGTCAGGAGTTGGAGACCAGCCTGACCAACATGGTGAAACCCCGTCTCTACTAAAAATAGAAAAATTAGCTGGACATGCTGGCGCGCACCTGTAATCCCAGCTACTTAGGAGGCTGAGACAGGAGAATCGCTTGAACCTGGGAGGTGGAGGTTGCGGTGAGCTGAGATCATGCCACTGCACTCCAGCCTGGGCGATAGAGCAAGACTCCATCTCAAAAAAAAACAAAGAAAAGGCCGGGCGCGGTGGCTCACGCCTGTAATCCCAGCACTTTGGGAGGCCGAGGCGGGCGGATCACGAGGTCAGGAGATGGAGATCACAGTGAAACCCCGGTCTCTACTAAAAATACAAAAAATTAGCCGGGCGTGGTGGCGGGCGCCTGTAGTCCCAGCTACTCGGGAGGCTGAGCCAGGAGAATGGCGTGAACCCGGGAGGTGGAGCTTGCAGTGAGCCGAGATCGCGCCACTGCACTCCAGCCTGGGTGACAGAACTAGACTCCGTCTCCAAAAAAAAAAAGAAAAGAAAGAAAAGAAAGGAATCTGTCCTTCCTTCCTTCCCTCCCCACCTTTTTTTTGAGACAAGGTCTCACTCTGTCGCCCAGGTTGGAGTGCAGTGGCACAATCTCTGGTCACCACAACCTCTGCCCCCCAGGTTCAAGCGATTCTCCTGCCTCCGCCTCCCAAGTAGCTGTGATTACAGGTGGCCACCACCACACCCAACTAACTTTTTTTTTTTTTTTTTGAGATGGAGTCTGGGTCCATCACCCAGTCTGGAGTGTAATGGCAAGACCTCAGCTCACTGCAAGCTCCACCTCCCAGTTCAAGTGATTCTCCTGCCTCAGCCTGCCGAGTAGCTGGGATTAAGGCATGAGCCACCACGCCCGGCTAATTTTTTGTATTTTTAGTAGAGACAGGCGTTTCTCCATGTTGGTCAGGCTGTTCTCGAACCCCTGACCTCATGATCTGCCTGCCTCGGGCTCCCAAAGCACTGGGATGACAGGCGTGAGGCACTGCGCCTGGCCTCTTCAGTCAGTCTTTGCGTGACTCAGTCTTCGCCAGGCCCCGCCTGGCCTTGGGTCCTGTTCAGTACCTAGTTTCCCATTGCCAGAAGGAGCGCGTTCTGTGAGTCTTGTGATTTATGTTTTCACATTGATGCTGGTCAGTCCTCGTGCTGAGAGCAAAACAGGGAGGAGCTGTAACGAAGCGCGGTGACCTCCTGGCACGGCAGGGCCTGGAACTCGGGGGTTTTTGTTGTTGCTGTTGTGTTTTGAGTCGGACAGTTGCTCTGTCGCCCAGGCAGGAGTGCACTGGTGCGATCTCAGCTCACTGCAACCTCCATCTCCGGGGTTCAAGCAATGCTCCTTCCTCAGCCTCCCGAGTAGCTGGGATTACAGGCGCCTGCCACTACACCTGACTAAGTTTTTTGTATTTTTAGTGGAGATGGGGTTTCCCCATGTTGGCCAGGCTGGTCTCGAACTCCTGACCTCAGGTGATACCCCGCCTAGGCCTCCCGAAGTGCTAGGATTCCAGGCGAGAGCCACTGTGCCTGACCAACCTCGGTCCTTCTGATGTTTGGGACCGTATCATTTTTTGTGGTGGGGGCTGTGTAGGATCTCTGGCCTCAACCACGTAGATGCCAGTAGATCCCCCCGAGTCTGACAATGAAAAATCTCTCTAGACATTGCTAGGTATTCCCTGGCGTGACAGAAATGGCCCCGGATGAGAACCACTGAGCTAGAGTGTTTTCTGTAACACGTATTCGATTCTCCCTGGACAATCCCAGCCAGCAACCTCATAAAGGTAGACAAAGCAATTATCCCACTTAACAGATGGAGAAACTGAGGCACAGAGGTTTAGTAAATTGCCCAAGTCCCACAGTTGGGGCTCAGATTGCTTCCTTGAGTTCCTGAGGCTCAGTAGCAGTGGGGTGCCCCCTCCTCAGAGGCCTGAGACCCCTGTCCCATCAGCCCTGTGTTCTGAGCCCTGGGGCCAGGGGCCGCTGGGGGCAGTAGCTCTCAGCTTCCCTATCGCCTTCTCAGCTCTCCAGCGTCTGTTTAAGCAATGCCCTGTATTAAATTCCCTCTATAAAAAGCCCCAGGAGGTTTGAGATTGTCCATGACCTGGGGGAACCAAGTACACCCTGACTGTCCCTGGGTGGTGCAGAAAAGTCCAACCATCCATGTTGATTAATATCTATTGAAAATTTAAGGCCGGGGCGCGGTGGCTCACGCCTGTAATCCCAGCACTTTGGGAGGCCGAGGAGGGCGGATCACGAGATCAGGAGATTGAAACCATCCTGGCTAACACGGTGAAACCCTGTCTCTACTAAAAATACAAAACATTAGCCGGGCGTGGTGGCGGCGCCTGTAGTCCCAGCTACTCGGGAGGCTGAGGCAGGAGAATGGTGTGAACCATTCTGGGAGGCGGAGTTTGCAGTGAGCCGAGATCGCGCCACTGCACTCAAGCCTGGGCGACAGAGCAAGACTCCATCTCAAAAAAAAAAAAAAGAAAAAAAAGAAAAAAAAATTTAATGGGGGCATGTAATCCCAGTACTGTGGGAGGCTGAGGCAGGAGGATTGCATGAGGCCAGGAGTTTGAGACCAGACTGACCAACATGGCAAAACCTCATCTCTACTAAAAGTACAAAAATTAGTCTCGCACAGTGAGTTGTGCCTGTAATCCTGGCTACTCTGAAGGCTGAGGCAGATGAATCACTTGAACACAGGCAGTGGAGGCTGTAGTGAGCCGAGATTGCACCACCACACTCTAGCCTGGCAGGTGGGCAACAGAGCAAGACCCCATCTGTACAAAAATTAAAATAATCAGTCAGGTGTGGCGGTGCACACCTGTGGTCCCAATGGCTGGAGAGACTGAAGCAGGAGAATCGCTTGAGCCCAGGAGTTCGAGGTTGCAGTGAGCTGAGATCCCACGACTACACTCCAGCCTGGGTGATACAGCAAGAAAAAAACAAAGACCAAAGACCCTTTATCTGAGAGATATTATTGAGTAAACAGAACTGGCTGCAGTTGAAGCTTACAGCATGAAGGCACTGGTATCATGTACAGTGGAATAGGACCTCACGTTTGTTTGCTTACTTTTATTAATTTTTTTTTTTTTTGTAGAGACAGGGTCTCACTATGTTGTCCAGGCTGACCTCAAATTCCTGGGTTCAAGCAGTCCTCCTGCCTCAGCCTCCCACAGTGCTGGGGATTACAGGTGTGAGCCACTGCACCTGGCCAGGTCATCACTTTATTTTTATTTTTTTGAGACAATGTCTCGCCATGTCGCCCAGGCTGGAGTGTAGTGGCTCAGTCTTGACTCACTGAAACCTCTGCCTCCCGGGTTCAAGCAATTCTTGTGCCGCAGCTTCCCGAGTAGCTGGAGCTACAGGTGTGCACCACCACACGTGGCTCATTTTTGTATTTTTAGTACAGACAGGGTTTTGCCATGTTGGCCAGGCTCTTCTTGAAATCCTGACCTCAGGTGACCTGCCCACTTTGGCCTCCCAAAGCGCTGAGATTACAAGCGGGAGCTACCACACCCAGCCTATATTTGTATTTATTTACTTATTTATTTATTTATTTAATATTTTTTCAGAGGGAGTCTTGCTCTGTCACCCAGGCTGGAGTGCAGTGGCGTGACCTCAGCTCACTGCAACCTCCATCTCTGGGTTCAAGTGATTCTCCTGCTTCAGCCTTCTGAGTAGCTGGGACTACATACCCAGCTAATTTTTGTGTTTTTAGTAGGGACAGGGTTTCTCCATGTTGGCCAGGCTGGTGTTGAACTCCTGACCTCCAGTGATTCACCCACCTCGGCCTCCCACAGTGCTGAGATTACAGACATGAGCCACCGCACCCGGCCCACATCTTTAATAGGAATACACACACGTGTACGTGTGTAGGCATGTGCTGTGGGTGGAATCACATCCCCACAGAATGCACAGGTTGCTGTCCTAATCCCCAAGTCCTCAGAATGTGACCGTATTTAGAAAAAGGTCATTGCAGATGTAATGAGTGATATCATGAGGGTGGGTCCTGGCCCAGTATGACTGGTGTCCTTATCAAAAGAGGAAATTTGGGTAGACACGCACAAAGGGAGAACCCTACGCGAAGATGCAGGCAGACCTCGAGGTGTCACTCCTACAAGACAAGAAACGCCCAGGATTGCTGGACGATGCCAGGAACTGGGAGATGCCAGGGACAGATTCTCCCCTCTGCCCTCAGAAGGACCCCACCCTACCCACGCCTTTCTCTCGGACTTCTGGCCTCCAGAACTGTGAAACAATACATTTCTCTTGTGTAAGCCCCTCAGTTTGTCGTAATTATTACTGCATCCCCAGCAAAACAATGCAGTGTGGTGTATCTGTGTGTGTCTGTGTGTGTGGCTAGGAAAAATTTAAAAAGAAATGCGGCAGCCGGGCGCGGTGGCTCACGCCTGTAATCCCAGCACTTTGGGAGGCCGAGACGGGCGGATCACGAGGTCAGGAGATCGAGACCATCCTGGCTAACACGGTGAAACCCCGTCTCTACTAAAAATACAAAAAACTAGCCGGGCGTGGTGGCGGGCGCCTGTGGTCCCAGCTACTCGGGAGGCTGAGGCAGGAGAATGGCGGGAACCCGGGAGGCGGAGCTTGCAGTGAGCTGAGGTCCGGCCACTGCACTCCAACCCGGGCGACAGAGCGAGACTCCGTCTCAAAAAAAAAAAAAAAAAAAAAAAAAGAAATGCGGCCACACCTGTAATCTAGTACCTTGGGAGGCGGAGACAGGCGGCCACCTGAGGTCAGGAGTTCGAGACCAGCCTGGCCAACATAGTGAAACCCTGTCTCTACTAAAAAAAAAAAAAAAAAAAAAAAAAAAAATTAGCCAAACGTGGTGGTGAGTGCCTGTAATCCCAGCTATTTGGGAGGCTGAGGCAGAAGAATCGCTTGAACCCAGGAGGCAGAGGTCGCAGTGAGCCGAGATCGTGCCACTGCACTCCAGCCTGGGCGACAAGAATGAAACTCCGTCTCAAAAAACAAACAAACAAAAACAAGAAACAAACATAAAATGATATGCCTTTCGGCTATGATTGCTGTTCACTAAGGGCTAGGATTGAGAGAACTTTATGTTCCTAAGAAAAACAGATCTATAACTTGGGGGCAAACCAGATGGGCTTTTTCAAAGAGTTAAGAAGGATGTAATGTCAAATAGTATAAATTATTATTATTATTATTATTTATTTATTTATTTATTTACTTTTTGAGACAGAGTCTCGCTCTGTTGCCCAGGCTGGAGTGCAGCGGCACGATCTCGGCTCACGGCAAGCTCTGCCTCCCAGGTTCACGCCATTCTCCCGCCTCAGCCTCCCGAGTAGCTGGGACTATAGGCACCCACCACCACGCCCGGCTAATTTTTTTGTATTTTTAGTAGAGACGGGTTTTTACCGTGTTAGTCAGGATGGTCTCGATCTCCTGACCTCGTGATCCACCCACCTTGGCCTCCCAAAGTTCTGGGATTACAGGCATGAGCCACTGCACCCAGTCTATTATTATTTTTTGAGATGGAGTCTCGCTCTGTCGCCCAGGATGGAGTGCAATGGGGCGATCTCAGCTCACTGCAACCTCCACTTCCCGGGTTCAAGCCATCCTCCTGCCTCAGCCTACTGAGTAGCTGGGACTACAGGCACCCGCCACCACGGCCGGCTAATTTTTGTATTTTTAGTGGAGACGGGGCTTCACCATGTTGACCAGGCTGGTCCCGAACTCCTGACCTCAAGTGATCTGTCTGCCTCAGCCTCCCAAAGTGCTGGGATTACAGGCGTGAGCCACCGGGTCCGGCCCAAATAGTATAAATTATATGTCACTTGTGACAGAATGGACGTGCACAGTTTGCAGGAACTAGACTGAATACCATGCAGTCTGGACTTAAGTTACTTTCTTTCTTTTCTAGAAAATATTCCTGCGACAAGGTGTTTTTGTTGATGCCAAGAAACTCCAAACTGCTTTCAAAACCAACCTGAAAACTCTTCTTCTTTTTTGTTTTTTTGTTTTTGAGATAGGGTCTCGTTCTGTTACCCAGGCTGGAGTGCAGTGGCTCAGTCATAGCTCACTGCAGTCTCTACCTCCTGGGCTCAAGTGATCCTCCCACCTTGGCCTCCTGAGTAGCTGGGACCACAGGCAGCAGCCACCACGCCCAGCCAATTTTTAAATTACTTGTAGAGATGGGATCTCGCTACGTTGCCAAGGCTGGTCTGGAACTCCCGACCTCAAAGTGATCCTCCTGCCTCAGCCTCCCAAAGTGCTGGGATTACAGGTGTGAGCCACCACACCTGCACAAATTTAATTATACATTTAAAAATAACTAATAGAGGCTGGACATGGTGGCTCAAAAAAAAAAATCCACCTCAAAAAAAAAAAAAAACTAATAGAAGGCTGGACATGATGACTCATGCCTGTAATCCCAGCACCTTGGGAGGCTGAGGCGGGTGGATCACTTGAGGTCGGGAGTTGGAAACCAGCCTGGCCAACATGATGAAACCCCGTCTCCACTAAAAATACAAAAAAATTAGCCTGTTTTGGTGGCGGGTGCCTGTAATCCCAGCTACTCGGGAGGCTGAGGCAGGAGAATCCCTTGAACCTGGGAGGCGCAGGTTGCAATGAGCCTAGATCGTGTCACTACACCTCAGCCTGGATGACAGAGTGAGACTCTGTCAAAATAAAAACAAAAACAAACAAACAAAAAACCTAATAGAAAGGTGGTTCATGCCTGTAATCCCAGCTACTTGGGAGGCCGAGGGAGGAGGATCATTGAACTTGGGAGGCAGAGGTTTCAGTGAGCCAAGATCATGCCACCGCACTCCAGCCTTGGCAACAGAGCAAGACTCCATCTCAAAATAAACAAAATAAAAAGGCTGCATGGTGACTCACGCCTGTAATCCCAGCACTTTGGGAGGCCGAGGCGGGTGGATCACGAGGTCAGGAGATTGAGACCATCCTGGCTAATGTGGCAAAACCCCATCTCTACTAAAAAATAGAAAAAATTAGCCAAGCGTGGTGGCGGCCGCCTGTAGTCCCAGCTAATCCGGAGGTTGAGGCAGGAGAATGGCATGAACCTGGGAGGTGGAGCTTGCAGTGAGCCGAGATCGCATCACTACACTGGTGACAGAGCGAGACTCAGTCTCAAAAAATAATAATAAATAAAATAAAATAAACAAACAAATAAATGTACCATTAATTTGTTATTGACTATGGCCGTGAGGGGTGACTCCGCGCCCGGCCTCACCTGCACTATTTTTAAGTGAGCAGAGAGACACAGGGGACGCCTGGGAGGTCAGACAGCTGATTAAGCAACAGAGCCAGGTCTGGCGTGTGGAACCGTCTAGATACCAGGGCCAGCTCCCCTTCCTCAGCCCCAGGCTGCATCTTACGACAACGGGCTTATTGAGACTTAACTCACATATAATGCACCCATTTAGAGCATATAATTCCATTGCTTGTAGTATATTTCCAGAGTCATGCAGCCATCGCTGAAATCAAATTGTAAAATACTTTCATCCCCAAATGAAAACCGCATCCCTCTCAACAGTCATTCCCTACCCACTGGCACCCATGTGTCCCCCTCCTGTCTCTGTGGATGGGCCTGTCCTGAACATTTTGATCACACACTGTGTGGTCTTTTGTGTCTGGCTTCTCTCACTGCGCGTGATGTCTTCAAGGTACATCCATGCTGTGACCCGTGTCAGAGACTCGCTACTTTTTTTTTATGGCTGCTAATATTCTTTTCCTTTTTTTTTTTTTTTTTTGAGACGGAATCTTGCTCTGTTGCCCAGGCTGGAGTGCAGTGGCACGATCTCGGCTCACTGCAAGCTCTGCCCCCTGGGTTCATGCCATTCTCCTGCCTCAGCCTCCCGAGGAGCTGGGACTACAGGCACCCACCACCACGCCTGGCTAATTTTTTGTATTTTTAGTAGAGACGGGGTTTCACCATGTTAGCCAGGATGGTCTCGATCTCCTGACCTCGTGATCCACCCGCCTCGGCCTCCCAAAGTGCTGGGACTACAGGCGTGAGCCACCGTGCCCGGCTTGTATTTTTAATAGAGCTGGGTTTTCACCATGTTGGCCAGGTTGGTCTCGAACTCCTGACCTCAAGTGATCCGCCTGCCTCCCAAAGTGCTGGGATTACTGGTGTGAGCCACCGCACCCAGCCTATGGCCGATAATATTCTGTTGTAAGGATATATCACGTCATTGATCCATGCATTGTTAGCGGACATTTGAGTTGCTTTCACTTTTTGGCTATTATGAATCACGCTGTTATGGGCACTTGTGTACACGCTTTTGTTTGAACACCTGTTTTCAGTTGTCTGGAGTATATTCCTAGGAGTGAACTGCTGAATTGCATGGTGATTCCACATTTATTTAACCCTTTGAGGAAATGCCAGTCTGTTTTCCAAAGCAGCTGACTGCATCTGCCTCCTAGACATTTGAACAATTCAATGAATGTGTATTGAACACCCACCATGGTCACTGCTGTGAACCAAACAGGCAGGCCAGAGAGGAAACCGACTTACGGAGAAAAAAAAAAAAAAAAAATCAGAGGCGAGGGCCTGGCTGAGCAGGTGACATTTGAGCGGACTTGAGGAAGAGGAAGGGGGCTGGGCGCGGTGGCTCACACCTGTAATCCCAGCACTTTGGGAGGCCGAGGCAGGTGGATCACGAGGTCAGGAGTTTAAGACCAGCCTGGCCAAGATGGTGAAACCCTGTCTCTACTAAAAATACAAAAATTAGCCAGGCGTGGTGGCAGGCGTGTGTAATCCCAGCTACTCGGGAGGTTGAGGCAGAGAATTGCTTGAACCCGGGAGGCAGAGGTTGCAGTGTGCCGAGATCGAGCCACTGCACTCCAGCCTAGGCGACGGAGCAAGACTCCGTCTCAAAAAAAAAAAAAAAAAAAAAGAGGAAGTGAGCAGCCCCCAACTTGGGTCTGATCCCCCAGAGCGGAGCATCCTGACCCAAGTTCACCAGGTCCTTGCAACCTCCCTTTACCACCATCTTTCCCCAAATACTTCCAGCCTAGCTCCCAACCCCACCCCCTGCCTGACCCACACGCCGTTCTCAGCTTCGCAGCATCCCAGCCTCTATGCCCTGGACATCGTGCGATGTCCCCATTGCACAGGAGGGAAAGCCCAGATCCCACTGGGAAAGCCGCCCCTGTGGCCAGAAGCCCTCGGATCCGGATGTCGGGGGTTCTAAACTGAATAAATAAATAGGAAACGTCTCCGATAGGTTTTGCAGGATGTTAAGAACAGGTCCCACCTTGTCCTAGGGCTGGGGGCTGCCTCACAGGAACTTAACCCTAGCACCTCCGTCCCCATGGCAACCGGGGCGGGGCCCGACCCGGATCCGCCGGTCTCGCCATCCGGCAGCTGCTGGGAGTATCGCCCTCAGAGCGGGAGGAGGAGTCGGCGCCTCACCTACTGGCCCTTTAAGAGGCTCCGCCCGGCAAGTCCGCCACGCGCTCCCGATTGGTCCCGAGCGCGGCCGAGCGCAGCCGAACTTGACGCACCGCCCGCCGCCTTCCTTACCAACCTCCCACGCGGCTCAGCAGCCTCCCCAGCCAATCGCCGGTCGGCGCGCCGATCGGTATCTGCATGGGCACGCCCCGGGGGAAGGCCTCACCCAATGGGACCGTTCGCCGAGGCCTCATTAGCATGCCGGGGGCGGGGAGGGGCGGGGCAGTCGGCGGGGGTGGGCTGCGGGCGGTTGGTTGGAGCGTCGCGCAGTCGGGAGGTCCGGGAAAGTTTCTTTGGAGGTGAAAACAGCCGCGGAACTCCGGGCCCTGCGAGGGGGCGGGGGTGCGGGGGTCCCAGGGCCGGGCCGGGGTCTTTCCTGGGCCGGAGGGAACCGGCCCAGGCCTCCCGGGGGGCAATCGCCCAACAAAGGATTCTTGGGGCGCCCGCCCTCGAGGACTTCCCCGCCCCCGGATCCGGCCCCCCCAGCGCTCCGGGCCCGGCATCCCGGGGCTCTCCATCACGGGATACCCCAGTTCGCGGTCCGCCATCAATCAGCCCAGGCGCTACTCAACTCCGCCCGCGTCCGTGTTCCAGGTCCGGCCCGGAGCAGCCATGTCCCACGGCCCCAAGCAGCCCGGCGCGGCCGCCGCGTGAGTGCACCGATTCCCTCCCCACGCCCTCGCTACCTTCCCGGCTGCAGCCCTAGCTCCTGAACCCCCGCCCCAATCACCCCGGCCGGGGTCTCGACCGCCCCCAACCTGGGTCAGGGGGCTTCTCCCTCCATCCAATCCTGCATACCCCACCTCGGCCTCCAGCCCCTCCCAGGAGCCCCGCTTGTCCCACCTTCCGCGGATACTGACCCCATCAGACCCTGCTTCCTCGGGCTCGTGCACTCTCGCAGCAGCCCCGTCGTCGGGGGTCTAAAAGCCTTGGGGTAGGCGTTTGGGGGAGGGGAGGCTCTAGGGACGGGGCTGACCTCTGTATCCTTGGCTCCAGGCCGGCGGGCGGCAAGGCTCCGGGCCAGCATGGGGGCTTCGTGGTGGCTGTCAAGCAAGAGCGCGGCGAGGGTCCACGCGCCGGCGAGAAGGGGTCCCACGAGGAGGAGGTGAGAGTCCCTGCGCTGAGCTGGGGGAGGCCCCGGGCTGCGGCCCCAGCCTTGAAGTCCCGCCCCAGGCTGGATTTGAATTGCTTGTGGCTCCGCCCACAGCCCAGATTTTCCTCCGGAAGCTGAGACCCCGCCCCGTGCGAGCTGCCACGCCCCTGACAGGTCCTCTGCCTCCCTAAGTCCAGGCCCCGCCCACCACACAATGCCAGCTCTGCCAACTCTAAGGTCCCGCCCACTTCCACTCCTTGGGGGCGGCACCCTCCCCATGGTCCTGTGGGCCCTTTCTCCAAGAAGCCACGCCCACCAAGCAGAGGCCACGCCTACAATCTAAGTAAACACCACCCCTGTGCTCAAACCTCGGCCCATAGTCTCTGGGATCCCCTCATCCCTGGCCAGGGACCCCTCTAAACCACCGTGTCCTGACTCCCGACTGGGCCCTACCTCCATCTCTTCCGGGTTCTTCCTCCCAACTAGGCCCCGCCCCATCCCCGCCCATACAGCATTAGGCCCCGCCCATGCCCCTCTGAGCCCCGCCCCAGTACGCCAGGCCCCCCTCCCAACGACGCAGCCCGGTTCTGCAGCCGGTGAAGAAACGCGGCTGGCCCAAGGGCAAGAAGCGGAAGAAGATTCTGCCGAATGGGCCCAAGGCACCGGTCACAGGCTACGTGCGCTTCCTGAACGAGCGGCGCGAGCAGATCCGCACGCGCCACCCGGATCTGCCCTTTCCCGAGATCACCAAGATGTTGGGCGCCGAGTGGAGCAAGCTGCAGCCAACGGAGAAGCAGGTGAGCGGGGCGCTGAGCAGGGCCGGCGGACCCCCGTACTACCAGTAGCCCCGACCCCCAAAGGATTCCACGTGCAGGGCTTTTCCTTCTGCCTGGTGAAATGCCCACCCATGACCAGTTTTTGTGTGTGTGTGTGTGTGTGTTTGTGTGTGTGTGTGTGAGATGGAGTCTTGCTCTGTTGCCCAGGCTGGAGTGCAGTGTCGCGATCTCGGCTCACTGCAACCTCCACCTCCCGGGTTCAAGCAGTTCTCCTGTCTCAGCCTCCCAAGTAGCTGGGATTACAGGCGCCAGCCACCACGCCCTGCTAACTTTTGTATTTTTAGTAGAAATGGAGTTTCGCCATGTTGGCCAGGCTGGTCTCGAACTCTTGACCTCAAATGATCTGCCCACCTCAGTCTCCCAAAGTACTGATATTACAGGCATTAGCCACCATGGCCAGCCCATGACCAGCTTTTGGGGGCGCGGCTAGCAAGAGGCAAGACAGATCGAAAACTGGGTGACCAACAAAGATATGTCTAAGAAGTCAGGATAAGGCCTGGATTTTTTGTGAAATCTGATTTTCATATACTGTTAGTTTAAAAATTGCAAAAACATCACGGAAATGTAACAAAACCACCACCGCTTTGCACCCCTGTAAGTGAAATTTCAAAGAGAAAAACGGGTGCAGGAGGGAGTCTAGGTATCCACATACCCTGGAGGTTGGGTGCCTGCCCATGACTCTGGCGCCCAGGAGTGTCTTGTCAGGGCGGGAGTTGGGGATGAGCCTGGGGCATGGGAAGTGATGTGGGAGCTCAGAGGTCCTTGAGCAACAGGCTGAGGAGCCGGTTCTGTCTGTCTGGAGGGAATAGGGAACTATGGAAGGTTCAGGAGAGGGGAGGGTGCTGTGAAAGCTGAGTGATGAAGACTGGGTCCTGGCGTTAGAGGCTTCCCCTGCCTCAGGTCTTTTGGTGCTGTTCCCTAGCGGTACCTGGATGAGGCGGAGAGAGAGAAGCAGCAGTACATGAAGGAGCTGCGGGCCTACCAGCAGTCGGAAGCCTATAAGATGTGCACGGAGAAGATCCAGGAGAAGAAGATCAAGAAAGGTGGGAGGGGTCAGGCGCGGTGGCTCACGCCTGTAATCCCAGCACTTTGGGAGGCCGAGGTGGGTGGATCATCTGAGGTCAGGAGTTCAAGACCAGCCTGGCCAACATGGTGAAACCCCCCCGGCCACTACTAAAAATACAAAAATTAGCTGGGTGTGGTGGCGGGTGCCTGTAATCCCAGCTACTCGGGAGGCTAAGGCAGAGAATTGCTTGAACCCGGGAGGCAGAGGTTGCAGTGAGCCAAGATGACTGCACTCTAGCCTGGGCGACAGGGCAAGACTCCGTCTCAAAAAAAAAAAAAAAAGTGAGAAGGGCCGGTGCGAGCAATTGGGGTTCTGCTCTGTGGGGTGCGACCTCTGCCCAGGCAGGGCCTCGGCTCCATGGGGCACAGTCCCGTGGGATGGGCGGGGAAAAGATACATAACCAGAGTGAAGGGGGCTCACTCGCTACAGCGATGGGGGATGCCCAGACGCGGGGGACTCAGGTGGGGAGCTGGAGCCGGCTGAGCAGCACTAACCTAGGGTGCAGGGCATGGTCCCTGGAGGCCTGGGAGGCTGACTCTGCCCTTCCCCTCCCCCGCCAGAAGACTCAGGCTCTGGGCTCATGAACACCCTCCTGAATGGACACAAGGTAAGCGACCTTCCTCTTCTCAAAGCACCTGCGGGAGAAAGGTCTGTAGGCTTCCAGAACCCTGAGCGAGAGCTCCGGGGAGAAAGCGATCGCCACACGCCCAGATGTGTGCAAGCAGGGGCGGTACCACTGCACCGTGGGGACGCTATTGGTGGCACTCCCACCCGGGGTGCCCCAGGAGACCCTCCTAGGCTTGGGACACACCCAGAAAGCGTGGCTGCCCCCTACCACCAGCAAAATTGCCACTTTGTCCCTTCCTGTTAGGGTGGGGACTGCGATGGCTTCTCCACCTTCGATGTTCCCATCTTCACTGAAGAGTTCTTGGACCAAAACAAAGGTGAGCGTTAACTGCGGTCCTGATGCGAACTCCGTGGAAGTGGGTAGTGGAGCGGAGCGTGGGCCAAGAGGGCCCCAAGGCTGGAGGAGACGGTTCGGGAGGTTTCCTATGAGCTCCCAGGTGCGCGCCGTCGCCCTAGCAGCTGATGTGGAGCAGGAGGCAGACGGCGCAGTGAGGGAAGCCCAGTGAGGGAAGCCCAGGCAAG
The DNA here is from genome assembly GCF_037993035.2 of Macaca fascicularis. Lineage (NCBI taxonomy): Eukaryota > Metazoa > Chordata > Mammalia > Primates > Cercopithecidae > Macaca > Macaca fascicularis. The sequence goes on from NC_088393.1 coordinate 4,294,607, forward strand.
GGGCACGTCCCTGGCAAAAGCCCGGCGGTGGGGGAGAGGGGAGGCGCAGGCTCTGACCCCGCTCCCCCTATGCCCGGCGCAGCGCGCGAGGCGGAGCTTCGGCGTTTGCGGAAGATGAACGTGGCCTTCGAGGAGCAGAACGCGGTGCTGCAGAGGCACACGCAGAGCATGAGCAGCGCGCGCGAGCGTCTGGAGCAGGAGCTGGCGCTGGAGGAGCGGAGGACGCTGGCGCTGCAGCAGCAGCTCCAGGCCGTGCGCCAGGCGCTCACCGCCAGCTTCGCCTCACTGCCGGTGCCGGGTGCGGGCCCCGCCCCCATCTCCCAGTCCCGCCCGGGTCACCGAGCCCCGCCTCCTCCCCCCTTCCGCAGTCACCTGGCCCCGCCTATTGCCCCGCCCAGACATCGCACACACACAACCCCCTCCCAGCTCCGCCCCCTTCCCCATCCCCGCACCCCTACTCCATTACTCCGTCTGGTTCTTCCCAGACCACCCCCGAGCTCCGCTCCGCGCCCCATTACTCAACCCTGTCCCCGGCCTCCCCCACACCGACCGCGTCTCCCTGCCACGACCTCTCCCGACCTGTCCCCGCTGAATCGCCGACTCCCGCGAGCACCTGATCCCCTCCTCCCGCAGCCCCTTTGTGTCCCTACCTCGGAGGTTCCGGGCACCGCTTCCTACCGGCCCCACCCTCGCTAGCCCCTCTCCCTCGCCAGCCCCCGACCAGCCTGAGCACTGACCCGGCCTCCCCGCTCGCCTCGCCACGCCACGTCCCCACCTCCCCACGCCCCCATCACCCATCCCTCCCCACGCTCTGACCATTGAGCACCCCCTCGCCCCCCAGTCCCGTCCCACGCGACCCCAGCCCCCCAGTGTCATCCCCACTTCCCCGACCCCGTTCCCTCCATCCGTGACTGTCCTCAGCGACCCTGGACGCCCGCCTCCCCACCCTGCCCCTGTCCCCGCCATCCTCCAGGCCCGGCTGACCTTAGCCCACCCTGCGCCCCTCCTGCGTTGGCCCGGTCCTGAGCTCCGAGCGCCCGCGCAACCCGCCCTGAGTCACCCCCTACCTCTGCCCCTGGAGCCCCCGCCCGCGACTCCCCGGCACCCTTGCCTCACCCACTCACCTGTCCCCCAGGCACGGGCGAAACGCCCACGCTGGGAACTCTGGACTTCTACATGGCCCGGCTGCACGGAGCTATCGAGCGCGACCCTGCGCAGCACGAGAAGCTCATCGTCCGCATCAAGGAAATCCTGGCCCAGGTCGCCAGGTGTGTGCCGGGCGAGGCGGGGCGGGGCCGGGATTCTGGCCCCAGGTGTGTCCGCCCTGCGGTTCCCCAGCTCCGCGGGGGCTGCCGGGTGGGGCTCCACAGCATGATCTTACTAGGAGACCACCTCCCGGGGGATCGCCCTGCGGTCGCCCCATGCACCAGTGCTGGGATGGTCGGGGATGTTCTCTCAGACCCCCCGAGCCGGCAGGACCCACTCGGGGGCACCAGAACTTCCCCACAGCTTCTCAGGGTGGATCCCAGTGCCCGGGTTAGATGGGTTCAACGCCTATACCCCAACCCTGGCATCTGTTGGAGCAGCTGATGGGCCATGGCCTCTGGGGTTCCCCAGGGCCGGGGTGGGGGCCAGAGATGATGAGGGTCTCATCCCAGGCCCTCTGCTCTCTCGTTTCAGCGAGCACCTGTGAGGAGTGGGCGGGCCCACGATGCAGAGGAGAAGCTGTGGGCGCGGCCCTGCCCCACCCCACCCCGTGGAGGAGAGGCTGGGGGTCCACCCTTTGGGGCCTGGTCCCATCTTGCACCTTGGGGGCTCCAGCCCCCCTAAAATTAAATTTCTGCAGCATCCCTTTAGCTTTCAGTCTCCCAAGACCCCTGAACCCAGAAAAAGCACTCGCTGCGCGCTACACCCAGAAGAACCGCACAGCCGCAGGTGCCCCTCCTCGGAGGACAGCCACACGCTATACTGGCTCTCCACTGGCTCTCCAGGCCACCCCCGGGACGCAGGGCAGACCAAACCCACCCCTAGCACACAGCAGGACCCCCCAAATTACTCACTATAGGGGGTCTGTGCCATAGGCCACACCGAGCTACCTTGTGGGGACTTACCGGGGGTGTCCCCCGCATGCCTGTACCCCAGATGAGTAGGGGCCGGCCTTGCCCATCCTGCCCTCCTCCGGCCAAGGGACCCTGGTGGGGGTGGTCCCTTCCCACTGCTGGATCCGGACTTTTTAAATAAAAACAAGTAAAATTTGTGTTTTAAGCTTGTGAGTGTGTAAGGTTGTTTGGGGTGATGTGGAGGCTTCAGAAGGTGCAGCCTGGGCCCCCATGACATCCCTGCTGGGGGCGCCAGGCCTGCTCTCTTACCTCTAGCAGAGCCTCGGAGTTTCTCGGATAGGGAGACAGGAGCCCAAACTTGCCCGGGTCCGAAGAGCAAGTCAATGGCAGGGCAGGCGTCTCCATCCCTCCCCACCTGAAGTTGTGTACTGTGGGCTCAGCACACATCGGGGACTTGAAGCACGGGACAGTCACGGCTGCTCAGTTCATCCTTCAACTTGTGTCCGCACGGGGGTTCAAGTCCACTTTGTAGCACACTGACTTTGGGTGGGCCACGGTTTTGTTTATTGTGTAAAATACACAACATAAACCTTACCATTATAGCCATTTTGTTTATTTACTAGAGACACGATCTCGCTCTGCCAGCCAGGCTGGAGTGCAGTGGCCCAATCATAGCTCACTGCAGCCTTGAATTCCTGGGCTCAAGCGGTCCTCCTGCCTCAGCCCCCCAAAGCCCCAGGATACAGGCGTGAGCCACCACGTCTGGCCATTTTAGCCATTTTAAAATGCACAATTCAGGCATTTAGTACATTCACAATTTTGTGCAATCACCACCTTTATCTAATGTCAGCACATTCTAATCACCCCCAAAGGAAGTCCCGTCCTCATCAACAGTCACTCTCATCCCCTCCCCAGCTCCTGGCACCCGCAAATCCCCTTCCTACCTCTGTGGATTGACCTGTCCTGGATATGAGACCGCACACAGCATGACCTTTTTTTTTTCAGACGGAGTCTCGCTCTGTCACCAGGCTGGAGTTGCAGTGGCGCGATCTCGGCTCACTGCAACCTCCGCCTCCCCGGCTCAAACGATTCTCCTGCCTCAGCCTCCCAGGTAGCTGGGACTACAGGCGCCCGCCACCACACCCAGCTAATTTTTTGTATTTTTAGTAGAGACAGGGTTTCACCGTGTTAGCCAGGCTGGTCTCGAACTCCTGACCTCAGGTTATCTGCCTGCCTCGACCTCCTAAAGTGCTGGGATTACAGGTATGAGCCACCATGCCCAGACTGTGTGTCCTTTTGTATCTGGCTTCTCTCACTGAGTGTGATTGTCCTCAAAGGTCATCCACGCTGTGGCCTGTGTCAGAGCCTCATTCCTTTTGGTGGCTGTCATGGTCCAGCGTGTGAATGAATCCGCTATATGGACCCATCTATCTGTCAAAGGACTCTAGGCTGTTTCTACCATTTACTTGTGAGTGATGCTGCTGTGAACATTCATGTACATGTTTTTATTGGAATGACCATTTTCCATTCTTTTGGAGATACAGACTGCTGGGAGTTCTGCGTTTGGCTTATTTTGTGTACGTGTATATGTGTGTGTGTTGCTTATTGACAAACCTTTCCAGAGACTTTTGCATTTAATGGCATACATAAGACATCCTAAAAAATTTGGAGAAAACCCATCCTGGCTAACAAGGTGAAACCCCATCTCTACTTCAAAAAATACAAAAAATTAGCCGGGTGTGGTGTCGGGTGCCTGTAGTCCCAGCTACTCAGGAGGCTGAGGCAGGAGAATGGGGTGAACCCAGGAGGCAGAGCTTGCAGTGAGCCAAGATTGCACCACTGCACTCCAGCCTGGGCGACAGAGCGAGACTCCGTCTCAAAAAAAAAAAAAAAAAAAAATCGGAGAATAATCTGAACCCCAGAACCTCTGAATGTGACCTTATTTGGAAATAGGGTCACTGCAGATATAATTAGTTAAGATGAAGTCATTACTGGAGTAGCGTGGGTCCTAAGTCCAACATGACCGCTCTCCTTATAAGAAGATAAAATTTGGACACAGACACAGAGAAGAGACAGCCAAGTGACAACACAGGCCAAGACTGGAGTTATACATCTAGAAGCCAAGGAACGTCAAGGAAGGCCACCCACAGCCGGAAGCTGTGGACGTCAGGCAAGATTCTGCCTGGGGACTCTGAGGGCCCTGCCAGGACCTTCCTTGTGGAATTCTGGCCTCTGGAGTTGTGAGAGGATCAGTTTCTGCTGTTTTATGTCTCCCCATTTGTGGTGCTTTTTGTTTATTTTTTATTTTTTAGGGTTGGGGGGTCTCACTATGTTGCCCAGGCTGATCTTGAACTCCTGGCTCAAGTGTCCTCCTGCCTTAGCCTCCCAAAGTGCTGGGATTACAGTTGTGAGCCATTGTGCCCACCCCCATCCCACACTGCTGCTGCTGCTTTTTTTTTTTTTTCCAGACAGAGTTTCGCTCATGTCACCCAGGCTGGAGTGCAATGGCACGATCTCAGCTCACTGTAACCTCCACCATCCAGGTTCAAGCGATTCTCCTGCCCCAGCCTCCTGAGTAGCTGGGATTACAGGTGCCTGCCACCATGTCCGGCTAATTTTTTGTATTTTAGTAGAGATGTGGTTTCACCATGTTGGCCAGGATGGTCTTGAACTCCTGACCTCAGGTGATCCACCTGCCCCAGCCTCCCAAAGTGCTGGGATTACAGGCGTGAGCCACCATGCCCAACAGCTTTTTTCTTTGAGACAGGGTCCCACTATATTGCCTAGGCTGGAGTGCAGTGTCACAATCATAGCTCACTGCAGCGTCGACCTCCCTGGGCTCAGTTGATCCTCCCACCTGGTTCTCGTGAGTAGCTGGGACCACAGGTGCCTGCCATCACTCTTGCCTAATTTTTTTTTTTTTAGACGGAGTCTCACTCTATTATAGCCCCAGGCTGGAGTGCAATGGCTCGATCTCAGCTTACTGCAACCTCCACCTCCCAGGTTCAAGCGATTCTCCCATCTCAGCCTCCTGAGTAGCTGGGATTACAGGCACTCACCATCACGCCCAGCTGATTTTTGTATTTTGAGTAGAGACAGGGTTTCACCATGTTGCCCAGGCTGATCTCAAACTCCTGACCTCAGGTGATCCACCCGCCTTGGCCCCTCAAGGTGCTAGAATTACAGGCGTGAGCCACTGTGCCTGGCCAATTTGTTCCTATTTGTGAGATGGGGGTCTTGAACTACTAGGTTCAAGCAATCAGCCTCTCAAAGTGCTAGGATTACAGGCATAAGCTACTGCGCCCAGCTGTTTCTTTGTGGTTGGGACAGGATCTTGGTCTGCCACCCAGGCTGGAGTGCAGAGATGCCATCACAGCTCACGGCAGCCTGCACCTCCTGGGTTCAAGCCATCTTCCCACCTCAGCGTCCCAAGTAGCTGGGACTACAGGTGCACGCCACCAAACCCAGCTAATTTTGTATTTTTTGTAGAGATGGGGTCTCACCTGGTTCCTCAGGCTGGTCTCAAACTCCTGGGCTCCCAAAGTGGATCCTCCCAAAGTGGACCCCAAAGTGCTGGGATCGCAAGCAAGAGCCACCTCACCCCACCCAGTGTGTGGTGCTTTGTTACGGCTGCCATGGGAGACTCACACAACCTGATACTGCCAACCCCCCTCACTCTCCACCCCAGTTTCACCCTTTCCTGGCACAGGTACCACCACCTCAAATTTAGAGTTTCTCATTTCTAGGCAGGCCTGGAAAATACCATTTTGCATCAGTTTTTTTATTTAAAAAAAAAAATTTCAGCATACAATTCAGTAGGTTTTGGTACACTCAAAAAGTTGTGTGGGCTGGGCACAGTGGCTCATGCCTATAATTCCAGCACTTTCAGAGGCCAAGGCAAGCAGATCACTTGAGACTGGGAGTTTCTAGACCAGCCTGGCCAACACAGTGAAACCTGGTCTCTACTAAAAATACGAAAATAGGTGGGTATGGTGGCACATGCCTATAATTCCAGCTACTTGGGAGGCTGAGGCAGGTGAATCCCTCTCTCTATCTCTCTCTCTCTTTTTTTTTTTTTTTTTCGAGACAGAGTCGTGCTGTCTGTCCCAGGCTGGAGCGCAGTGGTGCAATCTTGGCTCACTGCAACCTCCGCCTCCCAGATTCAAGCAATTCTGCTTCAGCCTCCCGAGTAGAGATGGGGTTTCACCATGTTGTCCAGGCTAGTCTCGAACTCCTGATCTCAAGCGATCGCATGCCTCAGCCTCCCAAAGTGCTGGATTACAGGCGTGAGTCACCACGCCAGGCCTTCCATAAACTTTCTTACCTCATCCAAACCCTTCTGCTACTTTCTTTTCTCTCCCCATGTTCAGTTTGTGAGGCTCCTCCCAGGCGGAGGCTGTGTCTGGCTCTGCTGTAGGGCCCGCCACTGCAGGCAGGATGGCTGTTTATTGAGCCAACATTCCTGGGTAGGAATCTGATGGATACATAGGTGTTTCCGGCATTGCATTCCAGTGGATTTTTACCAATGCCTCCTGGTGCCTGGGATCTCCTCCCTCATCTGTGACCTGGACATCCATTCACTCCTCACCAAAGATCACTGAGTACCCGCTGTATGCCAGGCACTGCGCCCTGGGCACTGGGCATGGGGACAGAGCAGGGGAACAGCCCCCGCCCTCCTGGAGCTGACATTCCTCCAGTCCTGGAGACAAACAGGATGCCAGATGAAATAAAATAGCAGCTGGGCGCCAAGGCTTATGCCTGTAATCCCAACACTTTAGGAGGCTGAGGTGGGAGGATCCCTTGAGGTCAGGAGTTCAAGACCAGCCTGGCCAACATGGTTTTAAACCTCATCTCTATTAAAAATACAAAAAAAAAAAAAAAATTAGCTGGGCGTGGTGGTGTATGCCTGTAATCCCAGCTACTGGGGAGGCCAAGGCATTAGAATTGCTTGAACTTGGTGGGCAGAGGTTGCAGTGAGCTGAGATCGTGCCACTGAACTCCAAACTGGGTGACAGAGTGAGACACCGGCTCAAAAAAATAATAATAATAACATTAAAAATAATAAAATAAAATAAAACAATGACCTCACCTAGCAGAGAGTAAGTGCCCCAGCACCCTCAGCCATCCCTGTCCTTTTTTTTTTTTTCTTTTTGAGATGGAGTCTGGCTTTGTTGCCCAGGCTGGAGTGCAATGGCACCACCTCGGCTTACTGCAACCTCCGCCTCCCGGGTTCAAGTGATCTCAGCCTCCCGAGTAGCTGGGATTACAGGCGTGTGCCACCACCTCCGGCTGATTTTTGTATTTTTGGTAGAGACGGGGTTTCACCATGTTGCCCAGGCTGGTCTTGAACTCCTGACTTCAGGTCATCTCCCAGCCTCGGCCTCCCAAAGTGCTGGGATTACAGGCGTAAGCCACCGCTCCGGGCCTGTCCCTGTCCTTATTTGTGGTCCCTGTTCTTCCAGGGTCCTGAGCTCAGGACCCCCAGACTGCGGGTATCCCCGGGGAGGGCGCAACTGGCTCTGGCAGGGCCCGGACAACTGGGGCCCAACCCACCCCTGCGCACCCCGCGGTGTCGCCTTCCCGGGCGGCTCGGGTTCCCGGATCCCCTTACCCGGCCTTCTCGGCTGTCGCGTCCCGGGCCGGGGGAGGGGAGGCTTCAGGAAGCGACGGATCCGGCGGCGGCGGCGGCGGCGAGGGCCCGGGTGGGTGACCGAAGTTCTCCCGCCATGGAGGGCGCAGTGGCCCGGGAGGCCCGGGAGGCCGAGGCCCCGCGCGCGTCTGCGCCCCCGCCCGCGCCCTCGGAGCCCCCGGCTGCGCCCCGCGCCCGCCCGCGCCTGGTCTTCCGCACGCAGCTGGCGCACGGGAGCCCCACGGGCAAGATCGAGGGCTTCACCAACGTCCGCGAGCTGTACGCCAAGATCGCCGAGGCCTTCGGGATCGCGCCCACCGAGGTAAGGACCCCGGACACCCGCGCCCGAGACCATCCGCCTGATGTGGTGAGGGGTGGGGAGCTTGGACGCTGGACGGGAGACCCCAGATCCCCGGATCCCAGACGTCGGGGTGGCTGGCTAATCGCCGGATCTCAGAGACGCAGCCCTCAGAGAACGGGGTGCCACACCCCAGGGTTCCCCTTTGCACGCTCTGCGCAAAACATGGGGAGGTCTTAGGTCTAGCGGACCCCTAGATATTCCAGAAAATCCTCTGCGCAGACCTCGCTTGGAGCGGACCCCAGCCCTCGGGGAAGCTCCTCTGTGCTTCCTGGAAATAGCTGGCATCTGGGGGTCCAGATGGTCCCCTTGGAGATGGGAAGTCTGAGGCCGTGGTGCGGTTGGGGGGTTCCTGGGCATTTTTCCAATCCGGGTCCGTTTGGTCTGCAGCCCCCAGAGGGCGCCAGCAGATTAAACCTGGAGGTCTGGGGGCTGGAGGTCCTGGAGGTATGGAGAGGGGTCTCCACCTGCCGGAAGCCGCCTTCTCCCTCCTCTCTCCATTCTCGGGAGGTCCCACGCCTTGCCCTTTCCCATGGGCTGGGATCCTGGTCGCTGGGGACAGGGGCCTGAGCAGACAGGGCGGCTGCATGGGAGGATGCGTGCCCTGGCTACCTCTGCGTTCCTTCTCCCCCGGGAAGATTTTATTCTGCACCCTCAACAGCCACAAAGTGGACATGCAGAAGCTCCTAGGGGGCCAGATAGGCCTGGAGGATTTCATCTTTGCCCACGTGCGAGGCGAGACCAAGGAGGTGGAGGTCACTAAGACAGAGGACGCTCTGGGGTTGACCATCACGGACAACGGGGCCGGCTACGCCTTCATCAAGGTGCCCGGGAGGGGGTGGGCAGGTGGCCTCCTGGGGTCCAGCAACTGCCCCCACACTCTGGGTCGACGTGGGTTCTGGGGATTCGAGGCGGGTGGCTGGGGTTGCCCTGCCAGCGACGCTGGATCCCTGCAGAGAATCAAGGAAGGCAGTATCATCAACCGGATCGAGGCAGTGTGCGTGGGTGACAGCATCGAAGCCATCAACGACCACTCCATTGTGGGCTGCCGCCACTACGAGGTGGCCAAGATGCTCCGGGAGCTGCCCAAGTCCCAGCCCTTCACCCTGCGCCTGGTGCAACCCAAGAGGGCCTTCGGTGAGGCGGGCGGGCTGGCGGGAGCTCTTCCCGAAGTGGGTCCTACGGATGCCGGGGGTGGAGGAGGGTCGGGGATGGGACGGGCTGGAAGGTTCTAGGTGCACCCGCTGCATGGCTACTAGCTCCTGGCAGGGTAACAGAAACTGGTAGTTTCTATTAATAGATTGTTATGGAACCAGTCTGTGGGGGAGGGGTGGGGGAGAGACTGGGTAAAGTGGAGTGGGAGGAGGAGGCCTCCAGAACCACTTTGTAGCCAGGCTGGGAGCTTTTTTTTTTTTTTTTTTTTTTTTTGAGAGGGAGTCTCACTCTGTGGGCCTTGGATGGAGTGCAATGGCCCGATCTTCAGTCTCAGCTCACTGCAACCTCCGACTCGCGGGTTCAAGCGATTCTCCTGCCTCAGCCTCCTGAGTAGCTGGGATTACAGGCACCCGCCACTGCGCCTGGCTAATTTTTGTATTTTTAGTAGACACGGGGTTTCACCGTCTTTACCAGTCTGGTCTCGAACTCCAGACCTCAGGTGATCCACCCGCCTCAGCCTCCCAAAGTGCTAGGATTATAGGCGTGAGCCACTCTGTGCGCAGACTGGGAACTTTTAAAGTAGTGCTTTGAGGTCATGGTGGATTCTAGAGAATGAGAATATGAGAAAAGTTTTCTTTCTTCTTTTTTTTTTTTTTTTTTTTTTTTGAGACGGAGTCTCGCTCTGTGGCCCAGGCTGGAGTGCAGTGGCGCGATCTCGGCTCACTGCAAGCTCCACCTCCCGGGTTCACGCCATTCTCCTGCCTCAGCCTCCCGAGTAGCTGGGACTACAGGCGCCCACAACCGCGCCCGGCTAATTTTTTGTATTTTTAGTAGAGACGGGGTTTCACCGTGGTCTCGATCTCCTGACCTTGTGATCCGCCCGCCTCGGCCTCCCAAAGTGCTGGGATTACAGGCGTGAGCCACCGCGCCCGGCCTTTTTTTTTTTTTTTTTTTTTTTTTTGAGGCGGAGTCTCAATATGTCGCCCAGGCAGGAGCGCAGTGGTGCGATCTCAGCTCGCTGCAACCTCTGCCTCCCAGTTCAAGAGGTTCTCCTGCCTCAGCCTCAGGAGAAGCTGGGATTACAGGCATGTACCACCATGCCAGGATAATTTTTGTATTTTTAGTAGAGATGGGGTTTCATTATGTTGAACAGACTGGTCTCAAACTCCTGAGCTCAGGTGATCCACCCGTCTTGGCCTCCCAAAATGCTGGGATTACAGGCGTGAGCCACTGCGCCTGGCCGTGCCAGCTAATTTTTAATATTTTTCTTTTTTTGAGATGGAGTTTCACTCTTGTTGTCCAGGCTGGAGTGCAGTGGCGCGATCTCGGCTCACCGCAACCTCTGCCTCCCAGGTTCAAGTGATTGTCCTGCCTTAGCCTCCCAAGTAGCTGGGATTACCCAGACAAGAACATACCTAGATTGAGGCTCCTGCCACAAGGAGGGTCCCAAGCAGTCCCTAGAAGAGGGAGAATGAGGGCATGGGACTGGGACATTAGTTCTAAACTTGCTCCATTACACCTCATTCTAGACTTGTGATTTAGTTTGCTGGGGACGGGAAGTGTGGAATCTCGAAAGGGTCTCTGGAGATTCGCCGCAAAGGAGGACTTTGAAGGGGAGGAAGATTCTAGAAAGGCTCGGCTGGTGGCCTCCCAGGGTTTACAAAGATGTGGCTCCACCCAGAACCCATGGCCATCCCTCACTCTGTTCCCTCCAGATATGATTGGCCAGAGAAGTCGGTCCAGCAAATGTCCCGTAGAGGCGAAAGTGACCAGTGGGAGGGAGACCCTGCGGCTTCGTTCTGGGGGGGCTGCCACAGTGGAGGAGGCGGTGAGTGAAGGGGAGGGGTTCTTCCCAGGCTTCTGCACCTGCAGTTCTGCCACTGAGTCAGTGTGGCCTTGGGCAAGAACTTCTCGGAGCCTCGGTTTCTCTGCCTGCAAAATGGGTCCTCGTTGAAAGGTGGGGCAATGATGTGGGTACCAGCACTACTGACTCATGTGAGGGTCCAGTCCACTCTAACCTTAGGGGTGGGGGTCTGGAGGGGCTGGGCTGGAGGGCTTCAAAGTTTTTCACCCCTGACTTCCCTCTCCTGTGCCCTCAGCCCAGTGAGTTTGAGGAAGAGGCATCCCAGAAGGTTGATGACCTGCTGGAAAGCTACATGGGCATTCGGGACCCCGAGCTGGGTAAGGGGCCAGGGTAAGCTGGGGGGCCCTGGCGGGAGGGCAGCCTACGGGAGGAGGCAGGGGTCCCAGCGGGAAGTTTGGAGTGGGGAGTGCCCTCACTGACAACCCCTCCGGCATGGCCCGCAGCGTCCACCATGGTGGAGACGTCCAAGAAGACAGTGAGCGCCCAGGAGTTTGCACGCTGTTTAGACTCCGTCTTGGGCGAGTTCGCCTTCCCCGACGAATTTGTGGTGGAGGTGTGGGCCGCCATCAGCGAGGCCAGGGAGGCCTGTGGCTAGTCTGCCCTGGGGGAGCCCAGCACAGCCCCAGCCTGGAGCCCCGCCCCCTGCCCCAGCCCTGCTCCAGAACCCAGCCCTTCTCTAGAATCCAGCCCAGATCTGAGGCCAAGCTTTGTGCTAGAGCCCAGGCCAGCTCTGAGACCAAGCCCAGCATTGAGAACAAGCCGTGTTCTAAAACTCAGGCCAGCCCTGAGACCAAGCCCAGCTCTAGAACCCAGATGGGCTCTGAGACCAAGCCCAGCTCTAGAACCCAGATGGGCTCTGAGACCAAGCCCAGCTCGAGAACCCAGATGGGCTCTGAGACTGAGCCCAGCATAGAGACCAAGCCCTGTTCTAGAACTCAGGCCACCTCTGAGGCCAAACCCAGCTCTAGAACCCAGATGGGCTCCGAGACTAAGCTCAGCTCTAGAACTCAGATGAACTCTGAGACGGAGCCCAGTATTGAGACCAAGCCCTGTTCTAGAGCCCAGGCCAGCCCTGAGGCCAAGCTCAGCTCTAGAACCCAGATGGGTTCTGAGACTATGCGCAGCTCTAGAACCCAGATGGGCTCTGAGAATGAGCCCAGCATTGAGACCAAGCCCTGTTCTAGAACTCAGGCCAGCCCTGAGACCAAGCCCAACCCTAGAACCCAGATGAGCTCTGAGTCCAAGCCCAGCATAGAGACCAAGCCCTGTTCTAGAACTCAGGCCACCTCTGAGGCCAAGCCCAGCTCTAGAACCCAGATGGGTTCTGAGACTAAGCTCAGCTCTAGAACTCAGATGAACTCTGAGACCAAGCCTAGTATTGAGACTAAGTCCTGTTATAGAGCCCAGGCCAGCTCTGAGACCAAGCCCAGTTCTAGAAACCAGATGAGCTTTGAGACCAAGCCCAGCTCTAGAACCCAGATAAGTTCAGAGACCAAGCCCAGCATTGAGACCAAGCCCTGTTCTAGAACTCAGGCCACCTCTGAGGCCAAGCCCAGCTCTAGAACTCAGGTCAGCTCTGAGACCAAGCCCAGCTCTAGAAACCAGATGAGCTCTGAGACCAAGCCCAGCTCTAGAACCCCGATAAGTTCTGAGACCAAGCCCAGCATTGAGACCAAGCCCTGTTCTAGAACTCAGGCCACCTCTGAGGCCAAGCCCAGCTCTAGAACTCAGGCCAGCCCTGAGACCAAGCCCAGCTCTAGAACCCAGATAAGTTCTGAGACCAAGCCCAGCATTGAGACCAAGCCCTGTTCTAGAACTCAGGCCAGCCCTGAGACCAAGCCCAGCTCTAGAACCCCGATAAGCTCTGAGACCAAGCCCAGCATTGAGACCAAGCCCTGTTCTAGAACTCAGGCCACCTCTGAGGCCAAGCCCAGCTCTAGAACCCAGATGAGATCTGAGACCAAGCCCTGCTCTGAAGCCCAGGCCAGCTCTGAGATGAAGCTCATCTCTAGAATCCAGCTGAGCCCTGACAACAAGCCAAGCTCTGGAACCCAGACAAATTTTAAGACCCAGACCAGCTTGGAGACCAATCCCAGTTCCAGAATCCAGGCTAGTTCGGAGACCAAGCCCTGCTGGAAAACTCGAGCTGACTCTGGAACTCTGGACAGCTCCACAATGCAGCCACACCTGGACACTCGGTCTAGCTCCAGAACCCCAGTTAATTTTGGAACCCATGTGAGATTCATGAAGCAACCCAGCTCTGGAACTCCAGCCAGCTCAGGATTCAGAGACAGCTCCCAAACCAAATCCTATTCAAGAACTCAGACCAGCTCAGAAACCCAGGTCCACACAACTGCCCAGTCCAGATCCCAAGCCCAGTTGCATCCAAGTACCCATCCCCACCCTGCAGCCCAGTCCAGCGCCAGTGACGATTCCAGCTCTGAGACTGAGCCCAGCTCTAGAACCTCACCTAGTGCTACAACCAGGCCCAACTGCAGGATTCAGACCAGCTCTGGAACCCCATCCATCTTGGAAGCAAGGCCCAGCTCCAGCACACAGCTTGGTGCCAAGCCCCACTCTCCCTGCAGAATGCAGGTCAGCTCTAGAATGCAGACCAATTTCAAGGCCTGGCCAAGCTCCAGAGCTCAATCCAGCCCAGGCACTGCACTCAACTCTAGAACTCAGCTCAGTTCTGAAGCACAGGCTGGTTCTGAAATCCCAGCCAGCTCCAAAACACAGACAGTGGCTGAGACCCAGCCAAGTTCCAGAATCCAACTAAGCTCAGGAGTCCTACCTAGTCCTGGGACCCAGGCCATCGCAGCAACAGAGTTAAGCTCCACAGCCCCGTCTAGTTCTGACAGCAGGCCCAACTCCAAGACCCAGCGCTGCCCAGGAGCTCGACCAGCCTCTGGGACTCAATTTGCCTCTAAAACCCTGCCAGGTTCTAGGTACCAGCTCCAGACCACAGCCTCAGAGAGCTCTGGTATTCAACTAGACTTTGGGAAGCAGACCAGCTCTGGAAGTCAGCCTAGCTTTGGAACTCAGCCCAGCTCTGGGACCCAGATAAGCTCAAGAATTCAAGCCAGCTGTGGAAGTCAGCTTAGTTCTGGAACGCAGCTGATTACTGGAGCCCATCCCAGCTTCAGAACTCAGACCAGTTCCGGAAACCAGCTCAGCTCTGGGACCCAGGCCCGTGCAAGAATTCAGCTCAGCCTCGGAGCTCATCTTAGCTCCAGAACCCAGTCCAGTCCTGAGACTGGGCTCAGCTCTGCGGCTCAGCCCAGCTCTGGAACCCAGCCCAGCTCTGGAACCCAGCTCAGCTCTGGAACCCAGCTCAGCTCTGGGATTCCGTTCGGCTCTGAAACCCAGACTGGCTCAAGAATTCAGCCCGACTCCGGAGCCCGCCTTAGCTCCAGAACCCAGTCCAGCTCTGAGACTGGGCTCAGCTCTGAAACCCAGACTGGCTCAAGAATTCAGCCCAGCCCTGGAGCCCACCTTAGTTCTGGAACCCAAACTGTTTCTGGAACCCAGTCCAGTTCCAGAACTCACATCAGTTCAAGAATCTGGCTGAGCCCTAGAAATGGGCTCTCCCCACAGACCGCTGGCCTTGACCCTAGAATCCAGCTTGAGGCCCCTGCCGCAACCCAACCTCAGCCCGCAGGCCCACCCCCCAGAGACCCCACCCCAGCCCCTAGCAAAGACCCCCAGCCTCTGCCTCAGCCCCAAGAGCAGGTACGTGGCACCCAGGCCAGCCTTGGCCCCATCCCAGGCTTATCCCTCGCCTCCTACCCGGCCCCTCAGCCGCAGGTCTCCTCAACCCCCGAGAAGCCAGCCGTCTCTCCCAAGCCCCAGGTGGGACCCCAGAAATCCACCCCACCCACCATATCTGTCACTCTTAGTCCTGCCCCCAGAGGCCTCCTGAGTTCCCAGCTGTCTGAGTGCCCAGCTCTGGCGCCTGCCCCTTCCCCAACTCTGGAGGAGCCAGAGCCCCACCCTTACCGCGGGGGATCGTAGCTTGGCTGTGACCTAGCCTTGGCTCATGTGGTTCTCACCCTCTCCTGTCCCTCCCAGCCTGGGACCCCAGAAGCAGCAAGTGACCTTATTTCCCCAGCAGGCGGTGGTGGCGGGGTGTGTGGTGGTGAAAACAGGGGCTTCGGTTTCACCGGCCCTGGCTCAGATCCAGGTCCTTGGAGGGAAAAGGAGGGCAGGAGATGGGTTGCACCGCATGTACCCTGAGGGTTCATGGTGAATAAAGGCACCTTCCGTCTCTGCAGCCTGGTGTGTCATTTTGCAGGGAGTTTGGGGGAATGCCAAGATATGGGGCTGAGGGGTTGACGGAAACTATGGCAACCTCTCGAGCACCTACTGTGTACCAAGCACTTCATTAAGCACCACATAGGGATGAGCTTACGTGCCTGCATGGGACAGGTGCTCCACGAAGACCCAGCCATTGGTCCTTTTTTTTTTTTTTTTTTTCCCTGAGATGGAGTCTGGCTCTGTCGCCCAGGCTGGAGTGAGTGGCGCAATCTCGGCTCACTGCAAGCTCCGCCTCCCAGGTTCACGCTATTCTCCTGCCTCAGCCTCCCGAGTAGCTGGGACTACAGGCGCCCGCCACCACGCCCAGCTAGTTTTTAAATATTTTTTTTTCTTTTTTCTTTTTTTTTTTTTGAGACAGAGTCTCGCTCTGTCGCCCAGGCTGGAGTGCAGTGGCCGGATCTCAGCTTACTGCAAGCTCCGCCTCCCGGGTTCACGCCATTCTCCTGCCTCAGCCTCCCGACTAGCTGGGACTACAGGCGCCCGCCACCTCGCCCGGCTAGTTTTTTGTATTTTTTTAGTAGAGACGGGGTTTCACCGGGTTAGCCAGGATGGTCTCGATCTCCTGACCTCGTGATCCGCCCGTCTCGGCCTCCCAAACTGCTGGGATTACAGGCTTGAGCCACCGCGCCCGGCCTAAATATTTTTTTTTAGTAGAGACGGGGTTTCACCGTGTTAGCCAGGATGGTCTCGATCTCCTGACCTTGTGATCCGCCCATCTCGGCCTCCCAAAGTGCTGGGATTACAGGCTTCAGGCACTGCGCCCAGCCACCCGGCTAATGTTTTGTCTTTTTAGTAGAGATGCGGTTTCATCATGTTGGCCAGGATGGTCTTGATCTTCTGACCTCGTGATCCACCCGCCTCGGCCTCTCAAAGTGCTGGGATTACAGGCGTGAGACGCTGCGCCCAGCCACCATTGGTCCTTTCTCCCAATATTTATTGAGCACCTACCATGTGCAAGGTGCTGTACAGAACACTGTGGTGTTTGAAAGACTGTTGGGTGAACAAGTAAGTGAACGGTAGAGGAAACAGGGGTATCACTCCATGCTTTTGCATCTCTCTCTCTCTCTTTCTCTGTTTTATTCGTTTATTTATTTAGAGATGGAGTCTCACTCTGTCGCCCAGGCTGGAGTGCAGCGGTGTGATCTCAGCTCACTGCAACCTCTGCGTCCCGGGTTCAACCAATTCTCCTGCCTCAGCCTCCTGCATAGTTGGGATTACAGGCACCTGCTACCACGCCTGGCTAATTTTTTGTTTGTTTTTGTTTGTTTGTCTTTAGAGACGGAGTTTTGCTCTCGTTGCCCAGGCTGGAATGCAATGACATGATCTCAGCTCACCACAACCTCCACCTCCTTGGTTCAAGCGATTCTCTTGCCTCAGCGTCCCGAGTAGCTTAGATTATAGACATGCGCCACCACGCCCGGCTAATTTTTTTTTCTTTCTTTTTTTTTTTGTATTTTTAGTAGAGATAGGGTTTCTGCATGTTGGTCAGGCTGGGCTCGAACTCCCGACCTCAGGTGATCCGCCCGTCTCGGCCTCCCAAAGTGCTGGGACTCCAGGCATGAGCCACCACGCCCAGCCATTTTTGTATTTTTAGTAGAGACAGGAGTTCACCATGTTGGCCAGGCTGGTCTCGAACTCCTGACTTCAGGTGATCCACCATCCTCAGCCTCTCAAAGTGCTGGGATTACAGGCATGAACAATCACACCTGGCCCAATTATACCTACTTTTAATAACATGCAGATTCAAAGGTGGTTTGACCAGGGCTAACCTGAAGCCCTCCCATGACAGGCTGCTGGGAGAATTCTAGGCGGTACCACCCATGAAGTGATTACGAAACACTCGAGAAACAAGTGGGGGAGGAACCGAATCCTCTCTTCCCTCCCCATCCTCCCCAGCCTTGCCCTTGTCTGCCCCGGGTGAGGTTCAGTGCACAAAACCCCAGAGACTGACAACTGGACCCCAAGGAAAATAAAACCAAAGGCAGAGATATATTTTGGCAACAAAAGGGGGTGCCCCCGTTCACATTCAATTTTTTCTGGACAGAACCTTCCCGGTTGATGGTTCAAAAGGAAGCAACAGTACCCCAGCAAGTAGGTCAAATTCAGGGTGAAAGAGCAATGGAAGGCCGGGCGCAGTGGCTTACGCCTGTAGTCCTAGCTGCTCAGGAGGCTGAGGCACGAGAATTGCTTGAATCCAGGAGGTGGAGCTTGCAGTGAGTTGAGATTGTGCCACTGCACTGCAGCCTGGGCCACAGAGTGAGACTCCATCTCAAAAAAAAAAAAAAAAGAAAAAAGCCAGGTGCAGTGGTTCATGCTTGTAATCCCAGCACTTTGGGAGACCGAGGTGGATGGATCACCTGAGGTCAGGAGTTCAAGACCAGCCTGCCCAACATGGTGAAACCGCATCTCTACTAAAAATACAAAAATTAGCCGGGCATGGTGGCATGTGCCTATAGGCCCAGCTACTCGGGAGGCTGAGGCAGGAGAAACGCTTGAACCCGGGAGGTGGAGGTTGCAGTGAGCTGAGATGGTGCCACTGCACTGCAGCCTGGGGAACAGAGCAAGACTCCACAAAAATAATAATAATAATAATAGCTATGCAAGACTCTCTTCCAATGTCCCCGCGCCCTTCCTGGGGCTGGGAGGGGCGCAGAGAAGTGGTGGGAGCTCTGGATGGGAAAAGGGAGCCGAGAAAGGGAGAGGTCTTGGTAAAAGGGAGAAGTTGGGGTTCCCCGGGTTGGATTGGGGTCAACCCCAAAACCCTGCTGCTGACGCCCACTGTCCATCCAGCACCCCCAGCTCCCGAATCCTCAGAACAGGCAGATGGGCTGTCCCAGGGGGACGAGGGCTCCGCGTAAACGCGCGGGAGGGGCGCTCTGTCCACTTCCTACTGCAGCCCGGAGCGCTGCGTGAGCTGCGGCTGGAGGGACAGCGACCTGGGCCGGGTGCTGAGGCGGGGCTGCAGGCGCCGGAGCACGGCGCGGCGGAACAGGATGTACACCCAGGGATCCAGGATCTGGTTCCACGTGGCCACGCGCAAGTAGATGAGCAGCTGCTGCTCCGTGGCGCGGGACAGCTGCCCGGAGGGGCTCATGGCAGGCGGGTTCCGCAGCACTGTCTGGCCGATGAAGACCTGCAGAGGGGACAGCGGTCAGCCTGGGCCCTGCCTCCAGCCCCACCCGCCCCGGTCCCTGCCCCGGGTCCCCTGAGATCCAGGGTCCACTCCGTTTTTTATTTTTATTTTTGAGACACAGTCTCGTTCTGTCGCCCAGGCTGGAGTGCAGTGGTGCGATCTCAGCTCATTGCAACCTCCGCCTCCCCGGTTCAAGCAATTCCCCTCTCTCAGCCTCCCAAGTAGCTGGGATTACAGGTGCCCGCCTCTACACCCAGCTAATTTTTGTATTTTTAGTAGAGACGGGGTTTCGCCACATTGGCCAGGCTAGTCTCGAACTCCTGACCTCAAGTGATCTGCCCACCTCAGCCTCCTAGGGTGCTGGAATTACAGGAGTGAGCCACCGCGCCTGGCCGGTGTCCTCTCTGTTACTGCATTGCTGGGTGACCTCGGGAGAGTTGACTAACCTCTCTGAGCTCCTTCTGATGGGTCCATAAATTAGAGCACTGTTAGCCAGACAGTGGCTCATGCCTGTAATCTCAGCATTCTGGGAAGTCAATAGGAGAGAATCGCTTGAACCCAGGAGTTCAAGACCAGCCTGGGGAACATAGTGAGACCTCATGTCTACAAAAAGTAAAAATAAACTAAAAAGTTACCCGGGCATGGTTGCACTCCAGTCTGGGTGACAGAGCAAGATCCTGTCTCAAAATAAATAAATAAATATAATTTTTAAATAATAAAAATTATATTTATCTGTAGGCCAGGATGATAGGAAATTTTTAAACTCTATTTAAAAGTAAATATTTAAAATAAGAATGTTATCTACAAATTAGTATAAAATAATCAATTATATGATAATATAATTATTATTCATAATTATAATGTTGCATATAATTGATATATATCATTTATCATACAATTATATTGTAATAAATGTTACATTATATTAAGATAATTTGTTTGAGACCAGCTTGACCAACATGGTCAAACACCATCTGTATTAAAACATAACAAAAATTAGCCTGGTGCGGTGGCACGCACCTGTAGTCCCAGCTACTTGGGAGGCTGAGGTGGGAGGATCCTTGTACCCAGGAGGCAGAGGTTGCAGTGAGCTAAGATGGCACCACTGCACTTCAGCCTGGGCAACACAGCGAAACTCCATCTTAAAATAAAATAAAATAAAATAATTTGGCTGGGCGCAGTGGCTCACATCTATAATCCCAGCACTTTGGGACGCTGAGGCAGGCGGATCACAAGGTCAGGAGATTGAGACCATCCTGGCTAACACGGTGAAACCCTGTCTCTACTAAAACTACAGAAAAAATTATCTGGGCGTGGTGGCAGGCACCTGTAGTCCCAGCTACTTGGAAGGCTGAGGCAGGAGAATGGCGTGAACCTGGGAGGCGGAGCTTGCAGTGAGCCGAGATCGAGCCACTGCACTCCAGCCTGGGCGACAGAGTGAGACTCTGTCTCAATATAATAATAGCACTAATAATAGCAACAATTATATATATGTATATATAGTTGTTTTTTTGTTTTTTTTTTTTTTGAGATGGAGCCTTGCTCTGTTGCCCAGGCTGGAGTGCAGTGGCGTAATCTCAGCTCACTGTAATCTCCACCGCCTGGGTTCAAGCAGTCCTCCTGCCTCAGTCTCCTGAGTAGCTGGGATTACAGGCGCCTGCCACCATGCCCAGCTAATATTTTGTATTTTTAGTAGAGATGGGGTTTCACCATGTTGGCCAGGGTGGCCAGGCTGGTCTCGAATGCCTGGCCTCAAGTGATCCACCTGTCTCACCCTCCCAAAGTGTTGGGATTACAGGCATGAGCCACTGAGCCCGGCCAAAATAATTTGTATTATATTAGAATGCATCACTATATTAAAAGCATTTCCTGGGCCTGGCGCAGTGGCTCACGCCTGTAATCCCAGCACTTTGGGAGGCCGAGGCGGGCAGATCACAAAGTTAGGAGTTCAAGACCAGCTTGGTCAACATAGTGAAACCCGGTCTCTACTAAAAATACAAAACAATTAGCTGGGTGTCTGTAGTCCCTGCTACTTGGGAGGCTGAGGCAGGAGAATCGCTTGAACCTGGGAGGCAGAGGTTGCAGTGAGCTGAGATCATACCACTGCACTCCAGCCTAGGCAACAGTAGGAGACCCCATCTCTAAATAAATCAAATAAATAAACAAATAAAGAAACAAATAAATAAATAAAATAATTTTCTGAGCACCTACGGTAGGCTGGATGAAGCAGCAATCGCAGCCAAGAAACACCCAGGGCACACCCTCATAGGCTCACACCTCTAGTCGGGAGACGGACACTGGGCCCGGGGGGTTACGGCATGGGGTGGGCAAAGCTGTGATGAGGAAGCGATGTCAGAGCCCAGAAGAGGTGCCTGACCTGGCCTGGGGAAGTCACTGAAGGGCAAATGGGAGTGGGCCAGGTGCATCTGCAGGAAGTGCCTGTGAGGACTTTCTTCTGAGGGTAATAGGGAGTCATGGGAGGGTTTAGAGCAAGGGTTGACCCATGGGCCAAATCTGACCTGTCACTTGCTTTGGGTTTTTTTCTTTTCTTTCTTTCTTTTTTTTTTTTTGAGACGGAGTCTTGCTCTGTTGCCCAGGCTGGAGTGCAGTGGCACGATATCAGCTCACTGCAAGCTCTGCCTCCTGGCTTCATGCCATTCTCCTGCCTCAGCCTCCCGAGTAGCTGGGACTACAGGCCCCCGCCACCATGCCCGACTAATTTTTTTGTATTATTAGTACAGATGGGGTTTCACCATGTTGGCCAGGATGGTCTCGATCTCCTGACCTCGTGATCCGCCCACTCGGCCTCCCAAAGTGCTGGGATTACAGGCGTGAGCCACCACGCCCGGCTGTCACCATCAGGATTTAAATCCACCCTGGGTGACCAGAGGTCCAGTCAGGAGGGTAGCAGGACCCCACAGAGCCCCCACTCACCAGCAGGGGCAGCCAACACACGCTGGCCACCAGCATGATGCCCAGGAGCTGAGCCATCATCTCCACCTCGGAGTCCCGGGGACGCTGCTGGGCCGCCTCCTGCCCGTGGTAGACGTGGCACAGGGTGGCCACGCTGACGGTGTTCAGCAGGAAGGACAGCCCAACCGAGAGGCCGCCCAGCATGGAAAAGAGCAGCCCAAAGGCCACGTCCCCAGACTCGGCGCCCAGCGTCAGGAAGCACCAGGACCCCGGGTATTGCACGGTGTAGCGACCCAGGCCCAGCAGGGGCAGCAGGCCCAGCGCCAGCGCGGCCGCCCACACCAGCCCCACGGTGGCCCAGGCGCGGCGCTGCGAGGTGACCGCCGGGCGCGAGAAGGGCCGGGTGATGCCTAGGAAACGCTCCGAGGCCATGGTGGCCCCCAGCAGCAGCGGGGACAGGCCGAAGAAGATCATGACGACGCCCATGAAGCGGCAGAGACGGCAGCCGGGGTCCACGGCATGCCACTCGAAGAGCGCGGCGTGCTGGGACACCACGATGGCACCGGTCACCAGCAGACCCAGGAAGTCGGTGAGGACGAGGCCGCAGAGGAAGGTGAGGAAGGAGGAGCGCGTGTGCGAACCCCCCTGCCGCGCCCCCGCCAGCACGCTCAGGGCCAGCAGGTTGGAGGCCAGGCCCACCACGCAAAAGGAGGCGGCGAACCAGGGCGAGGCGATCAGCCGCCTCTCCTCCAGGGTAATGTTTGTGGGCCGGAAACAGGGCCCCAGGGAACTGCCATTGGGCCACATGGCTCCGGAGCCCTGCGGGATCGGTCACCACCCCATCAGGCTGATGCTGGAGACAGGGCAGGCTGGCACTGGTTCAGGTACACCTGGGAGGCGAGAGAAGATTTGCTTGTGATTAATTCTGCATTTCAGTGTAAGCAGCTCTGGTGAACTCCTACACAACCTTCAATGCCCCAGCTCAAATATCCTCTCCTGGTCTTCCCTCCTTCCTTCCTTCCTTCCTTCCTTCCTTCCTTCCTTCCTTCCTTCCTTCCTTCCCTCCTTCCCTCCTTCCCTCCTTCCCTCCTTCCCTCCTTCCTCCCTCCCTTCCTCCCTCCCTCCCTTCCCTCCCTCCCTCCCTCCCTTCCCTCCCTCCCTCCCTCCCTTCCCTCCCTCCCTCCCTCCCTTCCTTCCTTCCTTCTTTCTGTCCCTCCCTCCCTCCCTCCCTCCCTTCCTTCCTTCCTTTCTTTCGAGATGGAGTCTCACTCTGTCGCCCAGGCTGGAGGGCAGTGGTGTGATCTCCACTCACTGCAAGCTCTGCCGCCTCCTGGGTTAACGACATTCTCCTGCCTCAGCCTCCCTAGAAGCTGGGACTACAGGTGCCCGCCACCGCGCCCAGCTAATTTTTTGCATTTTTAGTAGAGACGGGGTTTCACCGTGTTAGCCAGGATGGTCTCGATCTCCTGACCTCGTGATCCTCCCGCCTCTGCCTCCCAAAGTGCTGGGATTACAGGCATGAGCCACCGTGCCTGGCCTTTTTCTCCATTTTCATGGTGTCGCTTTTATAATAAATAAACCCTGAAATCCAGTTCTATTTTGGGAACAAAAAACATAACTTCTTCGGAATGGCAGGTTCCCCAGGGACGGCTTGTAGAGAGCAGCAGGCGGGGACCCGTTACCCTCTGTGGGGCTAAGCTCAGCCACACTGCACAACATCAGAGCCAAGCCGGGTGCAGCGGCTCACGCCTCTTATCCTAGCACTTTGGGAGGCCAAAGTGGGCGGATCACTTGAGGTCAGGAGTTCGAGACCAGCCTGGCCAACACAGCAAGACCCTATCTCTTAAAAAAATATATCTGGGTGTAGTGGCATGCACCTGTAATCCCTGCTCCTCGGAAGGCTGAGGTTGGAGGATTGCTTGAGCACCAGATATCGAGGCTGCAGTGAGCTACAATTGCACCACTGCACTCCAGCCTGGGCAACAGTGAGACCCTGTCTCAAAACAAAAACAAAAACAAAAACAACGCTAAAAAAAAAAAAAATACAAAAAATGGGGCCAGGTGTGACGAGTGAAGTAAAAATAAAATGAGATGGTTCAAGAACCGGCTTCTGGCCGGGCGCGGTGGCTCACGCCTGTAATCCCAGCACTTTGGGAGGCCGAGGAGGGCAGATCACAAGGTCAGGAGATCGAGACCATCCTGGCTAACACGGTGAAACCCCGTCTCTACTAAAAACACAAAAAATTAGCCAGGCGTGGTGACGGGCGCCTGTAGTCCCAGCTACTTGGGAGGCTGAGGCAGGAGAATGGCGTGAATCCAGGAGGCAGAGCTTGCAGTGAGCCGAGATCGCACCACTGCACTCCAGCCTGGGCGACAGAGTGAGACTCCACCGCAAAAAAAAAAAAAAAAAAAAAGAGGCCGGGCGCGGTGGCTCAAGCCTGTAATCCCAGCACTTTGGGAGGCCGAGACGGGCGGATCACGAGGTCAGGAATCAAGACCATCCTGGCTAACACGGTGAAACCCCGTCTTTACTAAAAAATACAAAAAACTAGCCGGGCGAGGTGGCGGGCGCCTGTAGTCCCAGCTACTCGGGAGGCTGAGGCAGGAGAATGGCGTAAACCCGGGAGGCGGAGCTTGCAGTGAGCTGAGATCCGGCCACTGCACTCCAGCCTGGGCCACAGAGCGAGACTCTGTCTCAAAAAAAAAAAACAAAAAAAAAAAAGAAAAATAAAAAAACAAAAATTTGCCGGACGTGGTGGTGCACACCTGTAATCCCAGCTACTCGGGAAGCTGTGGCAGGAGAATTGCTTGAACCCAGGAGGCCGAGGTTGCAGTGAGCCAAGATCAAACCATTGTACTCCAGCCAGGGTGACAAGAGTGAGACTCCATCTCAAAAATAAATCAATACATAAATAACAACAACAAAACAAAAAGGTCCTATTAGGATCCTCATTTTGCAGATGGTGAAACTGAGGCACAGAGAGGTTAAGTCACTTGTCTAAGGTCACAGCACCTGGCTGGAGTGGATGTGAGGTTTTATTTAGTTTTTATTTTATTTTTTTATTTATTTTTTATTTTTGAGACGGAGTCTCGCTCTGTCGCCCAGGCTGGAGTGCAGTGGCCGGATCTCGGCTCACTGCAAGCTCTGCCTCCCGGGTTTACACCATTCTCCTGCCTCAGCCTCCCGAGTAGCTGGGACTACAGGCGCCCGCCACCTCGCCCGGCTAGTTTTTTGTATTTTTTAGTAGAGATGGGGTTTCACCGGGTTAGCCAGGATGGTCTCGATCTCCTGACCTTGTGATCCGCCCGTCTCGGCCTCCCAAAGTGCTGGGATTACAGGCTTGAGCCACCGCGCCCAGCCTTAGTTTTTATTTTTCAGAGGTGGAGCCTGGCTCTGTGGCCCAGGCTGGAGAGCAGTGGCACAATCTTAGTTCACTGCAGCCTCGACCTCCTGGACTCCTGCCTTGGCCTCCACAGTGCCAAAACTACAGGTGTGAGCCACCATGCCTGGTCTAGCATTTTCTTAAAAGTTGGTCAGACTAGACTGGAACCCTGGCTTCGCTGTGTGCCCTCTCATTGACCTTGGAATTGGCATGTTTCTACTGTGAGCCTCAGTTTCCCTTCCTATAAAATGGGACTGATATGGCTGACGCCTGTAATCCCAGCACTTTGGGAGGCCGAGGCGGGCAGATCACCTGAGGTCAAGAGTTCGAAACCAGCCTGACCAACATAGAGAAACCCCGTCTCTACTAAAAATCCAAAATTAGCTGGGCGTGGTGGCGCATGTCTGTAATCCCAGCTACTCGGGAGGCTGAGGCAGGAGAATTGCTTGAACCACCAGGAGGGGAGGTGATGTTTTGGGGCCAGGAACGGGGCCCCAGAGCCAAGATCGTGCCACTGAACCAGCTTGAGCAACAAGAGCAAAACTCCATCTCAAAAAAAAAAAAAAGTAGGGGTGGGGGCTGATGACGGGAATGAACTGATCCACATGAAGCACCCAGCACACCACAGCAGGCGCTCAGTGCTTGCTGGCCCTGAGGCAGTGCCTGGGCTGTGGGGTTGCAGCAGCTAATGCGTTCCAGGGCGGTCCAATGGGTGACTGTGGCCCTCACTCCCCATCTCATTTGTGGCTCTTTGGCCCAGCTGCTGGGTTTGGCTACACTTTATCCAGCCTCATAAATTATCCAGCTCCCGACAGCAGCATTGCGCTCCCTTCCTGGGCGGACAGCTAAGGCCATTGCCGCTGTGGTGGGAGGTGGGGCTTCCAGAGGAGAAACTGAGGCCTGGAGAGCAGATGCGGTGGGGGGCTCCTCGCGGCCTCTGGCAGTCATTGCCCTCCACCCCGGGCTGCTTTGATGCCTGGGATTTGGATTCCTGCACTTGGATTTCCCCTGGGACAAGGCGTTCCTCCCTCGAGAGCTGGTATGTGCCGTTTCTGAACATTCCTTGGGACTCGGCTGTCCCTGCAGCCACTGCCCCGACCTCTGCCTGGAGCAACTTCCAGTCCCTCCTGGGTCTCAGGGTCTCCTTGACCACACTCCACTCACCGGGGGTCACACACCCGGAACTCCCTCACACCTCCCGTGGCTGGGAGCAAACGCATGGCCCAGAGTCCTTGGCCCAGGGGAGCCTGGAAACTGGCACTGAGTCCTTCTGGCTACAGCTGGCTGTTTCCAGTCCCCCCGCCACCTACACTCCCCACCCTGGGTTCAGGTGATGGCAGCCGTCTCAAGTTCTCCAGGCGAGGAGGCCAATGGGGGGACCAGGCAGGGCCTCCCTTCCCTCCTGCATTGGCCAGGAGGGGCAGCAGGGGCCCCCACCCCGTGGGGGAGTAGAGCAGCACCGTGCGGCTCTTGGGAAAATTACGGTCGCTCCCTGTGTCTGGGGAGAGGTGTGGACCCAAGATCCCTTTTTCATGCTGAATAATTCCAGAATTTTGCAGCCTGAGAGCAGGCTTTTGCCCTTAGTGGGTGCAGGGTTCTGGAATTCTAACATGCTTCCTTCAGTCCCGGGGTGCAGAATGCCTCTCCATTCTAGAATCCCAGGAGGCTGAGGTCCTGCAACTTTGATGGGAATTTGCCTGGGTCTCGGGTTCCAGAAATCTCTGTCTTAATTTCCGGCTTCTTTCTGGAAGGCGGACAGTGAGTTCCTCCTCATCCGATGCCACCCCTGACAGGGGACCCGGCTCGCGGGTCGTGTGACTTGGAGGGCTCTGTCCGGCGCTGTTTCCAGAGGCCCAGGCGCTCGACTGGGCGTGGGCACCAGGCCTGGCTCCCCTAAGCCTGGTTGCCAGTGGAATGTGATCCTCGGTTCCCAAACAGCAGGCCTCTCCTCCACTCCATGTTCCATCCTCATGCCCCGTCCCTCCTTCTCCTCCTCCTGCCTGGAGCGCGGCCCCTCATCATCCATCCATTTCTCAACAAGTCCCCTCTCTTCAGCGCCCCACCCTGCCCGTCCCGCCTGCCTGTCATGGCCTGAGCCCATCCCGCCTCCCCCAGACAGGCTTGGAGGCTGTAGTCCCCGATCTGCCACTGCCAGGGTGGGGCTCCACCTTGCCGAGCCTGAGTTTCCCCGCTCGGTGCAATTGGGGGTGAGATTCTGATCTCCATGCCTGTGGGTGCTCAGCCCAGGCCTCCCTGGCTCTCACCTCTCCAGGGCGGCTGGCTGTACTCACAGCTCAGCTCCCTGCAAGGTGTCCGGGCAGCCAGGAGGGAGCCCTGAGGCTCCGTGTCACCCCGGTCGACCTTGGACCTTGGACCCACAGGGCCCTTTTGGGCCTGAAACTTCAGGGACCAGGCCAGATCCTCCTATGCCTGCTGTAGACCCGAACGCTCATGGGCACGGACCCTGCACGGATGTGGAGGCAGACACATTCCATACCCTAATGGGCCCACCTCCCCTCACCGCAAAGCTCCGTTTCCGGGAACATTTCCTGTTTGTGACACCAACAGGGTCCCCAGCCCATAGGGTGCAGGGCGGGGACTCCCCCAGCCAGCCAGACTCCCACCAGCCTTGTTTGGGCCCTGAGTCACATGGCCCCCTGTGAGCCTCGGTTTCCCCATCTCTCTAGTGGGGGCTCCCCCAGGGAGCACGCAGGGAGCCTTCTTCACACAGGGGCCGGTAGGGGACCAGGGGGCGGGACCCAGGCAGTGTGGCTGGTGGTTAATGGTGGACCACGAGCTACAGTGATTCCACCAACACACACCTCAGGCCACCGCCGTGTGTGCACACTCGAGACACACACAGATAGCCAGACACACACAGGCAGAAACACAGCAGACACAGGCAGAAATGTGACAAACAGAAACACAGCAGGTAGACGCACAGACATGTACAGACACACACACAGAAACATGGCAGACACACAGACACACACAGACACACACAGAAACACAACAGACACACAGGCAGAAAGGTGACAGACAGAAACACAGCAGATGCACAGGCATGCACAGACACACATACAGAAACATGGCAGACACACAGACACACAGAGATAGACACACACAGAAACACAACACACAGACACACACAGACAGACACAGGCAGAAACATTACAGACACACAGACACACACACAGGCAGAAACACTACAGACACACAGACACACACAGACAGACACAGGCAGAAACACTACAGACACACAGACACACACACAGGCAGAAACATAACAGACACACAGACACACACAGACAGACACAGGCAGAAACACTACAGACACACAGACACACACACAGGCAGAAACATAACAGACACACAGACACACACAGACAGACACAGGCAGAAACACTACAGACACACAGACACACACACAGGCAGAAACACTACAGACACACAGACACACACAGACATAAACACTACAGACACACAGACACACACAGACAGACACAGGCAGAAACACTACAGACACACAGACACACACACAGGCAGAAACACTACAGACACACAGACACACACAGACAGACACAGGCAGAAACACTACAGACACACAGACACACACACAGGCAGAAACACTACAGACACACAGACACACACAGACAGACACAGGCAGAAACACTACAGACACACAGACACACACACAGGCAGAAACATAACAGACACACAGACACACACAGACAGACACAGGCAGAAACACTACAGACACACAGACACACACACAGGCAGAAACACTACAGACACACAGACACACACAGACAGAAACACTACAGACACACAGACACACACAGACAGACACAGGCAGAAACACTACAGACACACAGACACACACACAGGCAGAAACATAACAGACACACAGACACACACAGACAGACACAGGCAGAAACACTACAGACACACAGACACACACACAGGCAGAAACATAACAGACACACAGACACACACAGACAGACACAGGCAGAAACACTACAGACACACAGACACACACACAGGCAGAAACACTACAGACACACAGACACACACAGACATAAACACTACAGACACACAGACACACACAGACAGACACAGGCAGAAACACTACAGACACACAGACACACACACAGGCAGAAACACTACAGACACACAGACACACACAGACAGACACAGGCAGAAACACTACAGACACACAGACACACACACAGGCAGAAACACTACAGACACACAGACACACACAGACAGACACAGGCAGAAACACTACAGACACACAGACACACACACAGGCAGAAACATAACAGACACACAGACACACACAGACAGACACAGGCAGAAACACTACAGACACACAGACACACACAGACAGACACAGGCAGAAACACTACAGACACACAGACACACACAGACAGACACAGGCAGAAACACTACAGACACACAGACACACACACAGGCAGAAACATAACAGACACACAGGCAGAAACACGACAGACACAGACACACACAGAGACACACATAGACACACAGGCAGAAATGTGACAGACACAGACAGAAAAACACAGACACACAGGCAGAAACACAGCAGGTGCATAGATACACACAAACACACACAAACAGAAAGATGCACAGATGAACACATAATGTTTAACAGTCCCACACGCTCGGCAGAAACAAACACACAGTCACACACACACAACCGCCACACACGCACAGACACAGACACACAACCAGAGCCACGCATGGTTCACTCCCAGAGACAAAATCACACACACACAGCCACACAACCACACTCGATCCCTGCCACATCCAGGGCCTGGGCCCCCTCCCCAGCTGCAGCCACCTGAGTCTGGGACCCCTGTTCACAGCCATGTGGCCCCACAGAGACCAGAGAGCACCCCCAACAGAATCAGCCTGGGCCACACCCAGATCCAGCTGCCTGGGCGCCCAGTGCAGGCCTCAGGGCACCCATGCCACCCCCGGGCCACACAGGGGACACCTAGCACCTGGCCGCTGTAACCGAGGGCTTTTGGACACACCCACAGCAGGGCAGGGCCAGCGCCGGATGCGCCCAGCAGCCCGGGCTCAAGCCAGAGCAGCGCATCCCGCCGTGAGCCGGCAGGGCGACCTCACCTTCAGAGACCTCATCTGCGGGGCTCCCACCTGGCTGGATCCTGCGCACGGGGGTCCGGGCGCCGTCTGGAGCTGGGCAGGCAGATGTGCGGGCGCCGAGGCTGGGGCGACGGCTGGGGGCAGGCAGAGGGAAGGGAAGGACGGGCTCCAGTGGGGCCTCCCAGGGAAACTGAGTCAGTCTGGCTGTGGCCAGGGGCGGGCCCAGCAGAGGACCCTGGCGCTGCCCCGTCACCGCGGGACACAGATGGAGGGCGTGGCGGCACAGGATGCCCCGGGGGCGCGGCCTGGAGGAGTTCGCGGGGGCTAAGCCGAGCTGGGACGGGTAGGGGCCGCTGGCAGCCCGCGGCTCGCTCTCTCGGTCCTGTCTCTGTCTCTCGCTGTCTCTCATCAGCCCCGCCCACCCTGCGTTGGCCACGCCCCTCGGGCCCAGGCCTGGCTGACTTGGGGTCAGTGGGTGCCCCCAGCACGCCGGGACTTCCCCGCTGGGGAAGATGGCGCCCTTGGGACCCCCAGGCCGCAGGTGGCAGGGATGCAGTGGCTGCGGTGGGGGTGGCAGGGGCCCCTCCTCGAGAGCCTCAGCCCCTCCAGCCGCCCAGCGCCCTGCCAGGCCTCTTCCCGGCGCTCCCGCCGCCAGGCCCGCATTATTCACCATCTGGGCAGCACCCAAGGCCTGGAGGGGGCGGGGCAGGTCCAGGCGGATCGGCGCCCTGGGGGCGCCCAGACTCCAGGGCTCCAAATGCACTGGGTGGCTGAAGCCCGGCACACAGTAGTGTTATGCCCTGCTTAATACATGCAGGACGTGTTTGAGGCCCCTTCCAGGGGTGGGGTAGGAGGACAGAGGAATGGGGGTTGCACCAGACTCCACAGCCAGACTGAGAAAGGTGGTCCCAGAGCAGGTGAGCCGGGAGGGCTGGGGTGATGGCATTGCATGGGAGAGTCTCTTGAGGAGGAGGCTGGGAGGTGGCTTTGGAGCCAGAGGAGGAATGGTCTGGAGCTGGGCGGTGGCAGTGGGGGATGGGCACTCTTTCCTGCCCACCCCCAGCTCAGGCTGGGGAAGGAGGGAATGGAGCCGGACAGGAATGACTGAGAAGGTGCGGGACACAGGGCCTGGGACCATCTCTTTGCAGAGGGGGGTCCTTTGGCCTCCTTGGCCTTGTTTGCACACCAGAGCCAGACACAACCTTGAGTTAGGGACCGGACAAGTTGGCCTGGCCCTGACTCCACCCCACCCAGTCCCCTGGGCCCGGGAGGGCTGCAAGTCCAGGCTGAGTGAGGGGGATTCCCACCCTGGCCCGGTCCTCTCGTCAGCCCAGTCCGGAAGCCCCTTCCCCGGCTACCCCGCCCACTATCCTTCCTCCTCCTGGCCTTCAGCCACACCCAGTCTCCCTTCCGAAGCTCCATCCCATTGAGTCACCAGCCATTTAACACAACTTCTGTCTTCCCTGGCAAGGAGCCCGTCCAACTCCTATGGATCTGGCAAAACCCTGGCTCCAAGGCCGCTGTTCCGTGAAGCGGACCTGAATCTCCAAGTCTTTCTCTCCCCAACGCCTCTCTGTGTTCCAGCCTATACAGTGGGACAATTATGAGCTCCAAGTGAGACCTGAAACCAGGTCTGCCCTTCAGGATGCCCTAGGCTGGAGAAAGAACTGGACACAGACTGTTCTAGCCCCTCGGAGTTAGGGCTGGGCCAAAGGAAGTGACAGGGTCTAGGGAAGCCCAGAGGTGAGTTAGGAAGGCATCTTGTGAGGAGAGGGCATGGGAAGTGGGGTTTTGTGAGATGAATAGGAGCTCCCCAGGTCTGGGATACATGGCAGTGACAGGAAATGCATGTATAAAGCTTTGGAGGCAAAAGAGAGCGTGAGGCCCTTGCTACACTAACTGCAAGGAGGGCAGATGTGGGGGGAGGAGGATGTGGGGCTGGGGCTCCAGATGAGGGGGCAGTGAGAGGTGGAGGAAGGCTGTCCTGTCCCCACTTCCTCCGTCCTTGGCCCTGAGATAACAAGGACAATGTCTCTTCGGGGAAACAGCCTGGGCAGGGTTCAGAGAATGACACTTGCATTTAGCTTAAGTCTCACCACATCTCTGCAAGGCAGGGGGTAAAGATACTCTACATTTTAGAGATGGGGAAACTGAGGCACGAAGGGGGAACGATGCCACGCCCACGTGTGGGATTGGAACATGAGCGCTGGGCTTCCCAGTCGTCTGGGGCTGGTTGCTGGAGGTCTCCTGGTCTTGGCCCGCCCCCCACAGGCACCTCGGGTTCAATGGGAGCACAGGAGGCTCTGGTGGGCGGAGTTGTGAGGGGCTGGAGGGCAGATGGTGGGAACAGAGGCCAGGCTCAGGATGTGCCCCCCGTGGCTGCGGTTTCCGCAAGGACCGGGCAGGGAGCTTCTATTCTTAGCTCTGGACACAGCTAAAGTCAGGAAGTTGGGGTGGGGGCGGAGCAGCTTCCAGGACACCGGGTGAACCTGAGGCCAGGGTTGGGAGTCATGAGGCAGATGGGGTGGGGGTGTGCAGAGCCTAACCCTGGCCCCCACCTCCAGTCTGCCTACAGAGTCTCCCTGACACCCAGCTCGGAGGCCCTCCCTGGCTCACATGCCCTCCGTAGCTCCCTGGTGCCCTGCTCCCCCAGGCTCCTTAGCTTGGCCTGAGCCCTGTGTGCCCCCTGCCCTGGGAGGCCTCTGGCAAATCATATGCCTTGCCAGTTAGACGACAGCCATCTCCCTTGGGGTGCAAAGGGCACGTGAGGAGGAGGGAGCAGGATGTTGGGGCTGGGGAGACCTCTGCAGGGGCGGGTGGGGAAACTGAGGCAGGGACAGGGATGGTGGTCTGGGATTGGCATTCTCCAAGGTAGAGAAACCCAGTTTCTAATACTGGCTCTGCCACTTTCTGGGCTCGAAAACGTGGGCTTTTGTGGGCCTCAGTTTCCCGAGCAGCCAAATGGAAGTAAATACTGTCACATACTGCTGGTGTGAGGTCTGGGTTAGGCCCGGTATGGGCTGGACTGCGCCAGCCACGCACACACAACCTGGGCTGTGACTATAGAACCCAGCCTGTCTCAAACACCACTCTGGGCTCAAAAGTGCCTTGTGGTGTTGAGGATGTAGAGCTGCAATCACGCCACTGTACTCCAGCCTGTCTCAAAAGAAGAAAAAGTGCCTCCCGAGTCCAGCCCGGACTCAGCCCTGCTCCCAGCAGCCTGTCCTGATCGGCGGTGGAGCTGGCCAGGGACTCACGCAAGAGGCTGCCCAAAGGATTCTAAGATGGCTCTGGCCATCTGCTATCGACTTGTGATGTCTGCTAAAGGTTAGGCCGGGGATGGCAGTGCCGTGTGTGCTGCAATGCGATTTGGGATTCTGGAGGAGGCTGGTCAGGGTCTGCAGCGTGGAGAGGGGACTCTGATCAGATGCATTTCCCTGGCCAGTTCCCAAGCCCCGTGCCAGAAACTCCTGGGATCCTGTTAGAGGCCGGGGCTGGGAGGTGACCAGTGACCGGGGGGAGTGTAGGATCTGCCTCCCACCTCTGCCTGCTGCAGTGAGGACATTTGGGGAGGCTCATCCTGGGCACTGCGGCACGCTGGGCAGCATCCCTGGCCTCCACCCACTCCACGCCAGGGGCAGCCCCAAGGCGGGACCACCATGAATGTCTCCAGGCATGGCCAAGCGCTGCCACCACAACAGCCTGGGCCCAGGCCGGCAGCTGTGTCTACCCTTGTACCCTCCCTCCCGTCGTCTGGGGAATGGACCATCACCCCACTGTGGGAAGCAACGCAGAGGGGGTGGGGGGCAAAGACAGACCCGGGCACTAACGCAGCTCCCGAGGGACCACCGGGCCCCAGTTGGGTGCTGTGTTGCTGCCAGCAACTAGGGCACAAACGCTGCCAGCAACTAGGGCAGCGGGTGTGGGGCGCTGGGGACGCTACACTCTGCATTTCGGCAAACCTGA
The DNA here is from genome assembly GCF_037993035.2 of Macaca fascicularis. Lineage (NCBI taxonomy): Eukaryota > Metazoa > Chordata > Mammalia > Primates > Cercopithecidae > Macaca > Macaca fascicularis. Next base: position 4,328,515 of record NC_088393.1, read on the forward strand.
GATTATTCTAAAATAAAACGTTTATTAAAAAAACATGCAATCTTGTCAATAGGCCAGTTCCATGAGAATAAAATATCTTTTTTCCCACCTACAAAAGTCTTTTTAGAGAAACAAACGAAACTATTTCCAGATGAGGCAGGGCGTCTGGGCGGGGCTGTGGGTGGTCTGGGGCTGGTGACTGGTGAGGTTCGGTGGCCCTTTGGGGGTCCGGGAGGCACATTCCATTTTGCTTCCTTTGGAGATGTTCCCATCAGATGCTGAAGGAACAAGCCTGCCGGCTGGGCCACTCCAACCTGGGCTGTGGCATCCGTGTGGCCCTCGGCCCTCCTGGCCTGAGAAAGGGGAATGAGAAGAAGCTACTGTCCTGACATGGGCAGAACTCGGGGTCACTGGTCTCCTGCCCCAAGGCCCTGTGAGCAGGCCAGATGGGGGGATCCCTGGGGGAAGCCCCTCACCATTCTCCAACCCCCAGGCTTGGGGAGCCCCTGCCCTCCAGGCCCTGTGCTCGGAGGCTGGGGGAGAACGGCTCAGTGGCTTTTGGTTCCCATGACCATGAGAGGACGCACCCTCCCCACCCCGCTGCGGGGAAATGGAGCCACAGCCAGCACAGTGAGTTGGGGGACGGGCCCTGCAGAGTTTGGGTGTCCACAGATGGTCTCTTCCACAGTGGCGGATCGGGTGCCAGCAGCGTCCTGGCCTCAATGCTGCCAATGCGGGTGAGGGTGGCCTGTGGGCAGGGCTGGAGCTGCCCCACAGCCGCGGGCTCTGCCTCACACCCAATGGGTGCCCCGTGATGTGTCGGGGCTGGCCTTGAGTTTCCTGCTTCTCACAAGCCTGGCGCCGCCAAGCCTGGGCCCCGCTGGCCCATCTCCAGGGCACCTGTGTGGCTGCCGACTGGGGCAGGGCCTGTGGACCCCACACCCAGCCTGGCTGAGGGGCGGCGGAATGTGTCCGCCTGGGCAGTGAGGTCAGCTGGCAGCTGCTGGCCGCCCTCGTGCTCTAAAGATGCCCCCAGCGCCCCCTCCGATGCATCGGGAGCCTGGGCCAGCCTGTCCCAGCGTGTCCTCAGCTCACCAAGGCAGGCTCTACGGTGACCCTCCTTTTACATAGGGGGAAACAGAGGCCCGGCGAGGGGAAGATGCAGCCTGAGGTGAGACGTGAACCCGTGGCCCTTCAGCCCAGACAGTGGCCCTGGAGTCACTGTCAGCTTCACCAAAGTCCCTTTATTGCGGCCCCCGGGGACACCTGCCTGCCGTTCCCCAGGGCATCACCGCCGGTAGCGGTAGCGCTTGAAGTGGAACCACAGCTGGAAGATGCCGTTGGCAAACTGGCAGCGGAAGCCGTGGCGGTGCGAGTATTCCCACTCGCGGTTGACGATCTTGAAGGCGATGTCCTCGTAGGGCGGCCCCGCGTGGAAGCGCAGGATGGCGAAATCCTTGTTGTCGGGGCAGGCCTCCAGGAAGTACTCGGGCGTGGAGCGCTTGTCGATGAGGTCGGGGTAGAAGATGTTGAACTTGTAGCCCTGCACGATCTTGGGCGGCGGGTTGTCGAAGTCGTAGTGTGTCTGGTTGTACTTGTTCCACTCGAAGCCCGTGTGCACGCGGTTGAAGAAGCGCGGCTTGCGTGGCCGGTACTTGTCGGCCCACAGGTAGGCCTTGCCGGTGAGCGGCATCTCCACGCTGAACTGCGCCTCGTCCTGGCCCATGCCCTCCTTGGCCCGCCGGAAGAAGATGTCCTCGGCGCTCTCGCTGGCGTCTCCTGCGGGCGGGACGGCGTTCACCCGGGCCTCGGCCTCCCCCTGCGTCCTGGCCTCCCTCCCAGCCTCTCTGACAGGGGAGGCCGCTGGTGTCTCCCACAAAAGGGAAACAGGCTGGGGCGGGCTAAGGCACATGGTGGGGGACAGGGCCTGGGGGACCCTAAGACCCGCACTATCCACCCTGGGCCCCGGACCTTGGTTGTCCTATCTATCGTCCTCCTGGGTGGGGACCAAGCGCAGCGCGCTTCCCCGCCAAGCAGCAGGAGAGCCTGGTGGTTAGGGCCTGGCTGCGGGGTCCAGCCCCACGCACGACCCCCGAGGGGGTCCTGGCCCAGGAATTTTCTGAAGCTGGTATTTTCTCCTCTGTCTTAGGACGGAGGCCGCCCAGGGAGTGCTCGGACAGCAGCCGGTGAAAGCTACCACCACCTGTGGCCCCAAGGCCAGCGGGCCAGCAAGCCCAGGATGAATGAGTTAACGCCCCAGGGCACGTGCAAGTGACTGAATGGATGCTCAGAGACCCGGGGAACAAGAATGGAGCAGCTACCCATTGATGCCAGGGGCTTCCCCCAGGAAATGAGGCTGGAGGAGCCCCGCCCCCTGCATCTCCAGCCCCGCCCCCAGCTCGACCCACTGGCCCCGCCCCCTGGCCTCCAGCCCCGCCCTTACCCGTGACCTGGAGCTGCTGGCGCGAGAGCTGCAGGCGCTGCAGGTCCTCGTCCGGCTCCAGCACGTGCGCGTCCAGTGGCAGCTCGTGCGCCGTGAGCAGCCGCGGGCTGTACCTGCCAGCGTCGTAGTCATCCAGGCTCTGCTGAATCAAGTCCTCCTCCATGAGCACCGCCTCGCCCTCGCCCTCGCCCTCACCGTCGCCGTCGCCCTCGCCCTCTGTCGGGGCTGCGCCGTCCACCTCGGCCTCCACGGGGCCGCCCTCCGAGGAGGGCCCGGGCGGGGTGGGCGCCGCGTCCTCAGGCTCCAGGCTGGGGAGGAGAGAGCGTTGGAGGGGCGGAGGCCGCCCACGGCCCCTCCATCCTGTTCCGCATCTGCATCGGCGTCCCGGGGTGCCGGCCGGGCCGGGCCTACCTGCGGCTGGGGGACTGAGGCTCCTGCTTGAGGATGGGGAACAGTGGCTCGCTCTCCACGCCCTGCTCCTGCTTCAGTTTGTACAGCTTCTGCCGCAGCACGTCCTGGTGGCGCTCGCGCAGCCTGGGATGCAGGGCCGGGGTCACCCACGTGGAGGCGGAGGGGCTCCGCGCCCCACCCCCACAGAGATTCTCACCCCCCTTTTTGCTGCAAAGACCCTGAGAAGGTGGCGAGCAGCCACAGCTCTGGCTGGGACGCTTGGCCAGTTCAGGGTCAAGGCTTATGGGAGCGAGGACGAGGGGACCCAGCTACCCGGAGAACCATCCTGGGGCAGGGAGGGGTGGGTCTGGGTCTCACGCTGGAGTCTCAGTGTCTTGTGGCTGGGGCTGGCCAGGAGAAGGGGCCCAGCAGGACACCAGCCAACAAGCATGATAAATTTAGAGACGTTTACGGATTAGCAAGGGAAACATGTATTTACACAGCGGTGCCAAAAGCACTCCAGGAATCTGTACACAGCCAGAGGCCAGGAGGCAACAGCGCCGGGAGGGCGCGGGCCTGGGTGGAAGGCAGCATGGACAGGCAGGCGGCCTCAGGGCTTCCCGTGATGCCATGGCTGCTGGAGCCAAGTACTCGTTAAACGGTAGAAGCTCCTGGGGAGCCCTGTGAGACCAACGGGGCTCAGGACTCCGGGTGAGGGCACCGGAGCATCCTGGGGCCTTCCCGCGAGGGGGCGGGCCTGCGCGACCCCCGGCCCTCCTTCATCACTCATATAGGTGGGCCCCGGCCAGTTGGCACTTTCCTACCCCCTCCACCCCACAAGGTCCCAGGAGGAGGCGACACCCACCCCACCCAGGACCCAGGAGGGGCGAAACCCACCCCACCTGGACGGCACCACCCCTGGTGCCCGCACCCAGTGCTCACCGGGCCCGTGCCATGTGGGCACGCAGCTGCTGCAGGAGGCTCTCCCAGTAGCCCATGTCCAGGTTGGGGCCCCCAGCGCGGATCTTGCCCTCGATGCCCTGGAAGATGACCTGCAGCTGGTTGTATGTCTTCCCCTTGAACACCGACTGCACATCGGAGCTGACGGAGGCGTTGACCCCCTCGCGGCGCTCACCTGCAGCGGGGTGGGGCCATGGGGGTGGTTCCACATTGCCTGGATGCTCCTCCACCCCATCAGGGCCTCCTCCCCTGCCATGGGGGGGTCCCTCTCCCTCACTCTTCCCCCACAGGGGTCCCATCCAGTCCCGTTCCCTCCCCTCACAGGGGTCCCGCCTCCTCCCTGGTCTCAGGTTGCCCCTGCCCTGGCCGCAGAGGAGGGGAGGGGTGGGCGGAGGCTGGGAGCCATGTTAAAATGCAGATGCTGCCTTGCCTGGAGGCCCAGGCCCCTAGCGTCGGGGAGGCCACAACTGGCATTCTCAGCCCTGAGAATGACCTCCCTAGGTGAGTCTGACGTGGGTCTGGGAACCCTGGTCATGGGCCCGGCCCACCAACCTGGCGCAACTCTGCCCTGGCCTTGGGCAGCCCATGAGGGGGTGAGGGGTGTGCTCGGTAGCCAAGTTCTCTGGAATTCAGATCTGCTCTGCCAGCCTGGGCTGTGTGACTGTGGGCAAGTGGCTTGCCCTCTCTGGGCCTTGATTTCCCTCTGTGAAGCCCAATGATCCAGGGAGCTCTGCCCTGGCAAAGAAGGCCGCCCTGCTGGCCCCTGGGGAAGTCCTGGGGCCGCCCCCCATCCTACAGGGAGTCTGTCTGGCATCTACCACTGGCCCGGGGGCCCGAGGCTCAAGTCCCTCCTCGATAGACGGGGAGGCCACTGACGGCGGGAGTGGGTGCTGGGAGGCTGGAGCCCAGCCTGCCTCCACGTGCTCTGCCCACACCACGTGGCATGCTGGCAGCCTCAGGGCTGCTTTGAGGACACTGCCACCCACCCCGCTGGGTCTGGCCTCACCTCACAACCCTGCCCCCACCTCACAACCCTGCCCCCTTGCTGCCCATGCCTGACCCCTGTCACCTCTGGGCCTTTGCACGCGCTGTGCTTCCTGCCAGCCACCCATCCTTCTCTGTCCCGTTCGCCTCCTGCATTCCTCGCATCCTCCATGCTCAGTGAGAACATCCCTTCCGCCAGGAAGCCCTCCCTGACCATCCATCGATGGCAGCTTCCCGAGGCGGGCACTGAGGCTCGCTGCTGCCGCTCCCCGCACCGTGCTGGGCCCACAGGCAGCTTGGTGTATGGTTGTTGGGGACACACCAGGTGGAGGTGACCAGCACAGGCACCCTGCTCGAAACCTGCCTTCTCCAGTCCCCACTGGCGGACAGAGGGTCAAGAGGCCCACACCCAGACCATAGGGGACTAGATAGAGTCTAGACGAACCCGACTCCCCTCCAGCCAATCACCTGGGACCGTGGAATCGGCACCCAGAGCTGCAGCCCCTTTGCTGGGCCCTAAGTGGCAATGGAAGCTGTGGCAGCCGCAGCCAAGCAGAGCGTGGCTGTGCTCGGACAGGCGGGGCTGCCACGAACACTGAAACCCGAGCAGAAGAGCCCAGCTGCGCGGCTCCCGGGACGCCAGGCGCCGCCGAGTCAGCGTTTATAGAAAGTCGGTCTGGACGTGCTGCTGCATGTCTGGTCACCTCCCGAATGCCCACAAGGGGGCCCACAGGGTTTAGGGGGGCCCCAGCAGCTGCTAGAGGCTGGGGGTGCAGGCCAAGGGCCCCAGGGTTGCGTGGAGAGAGGCCAGGCCCTATACAGGGTGGGAGGCTAATGAGGCTGAGCTGGGATGATACCCATTTTCTACTGCACAACCTACTGTAGGGTTAGAACTTCCTAGAAAAAGCTAGGTGCACCAAAATCTCACAAATCACCATTAAAGAACTCATTCATGTAACTGGCCAGGCGCGGTGGCTCACACCTGTAATCCCAGCACTTTGGGAGGCTGAGGTGGGTGGATTACGAGGTCAGAAGATCAAGACCATCTTGGCTAACATCGTGAAACCCTGTCTCTACTAAAATACAAAACATTACCCGGGTGTGGTGGTGCGCCTGTAATCCCAGCTACTTGGCAGGCTGAGGCAGGGGAATCACTTGAACCCGGGAGGCAGAGGTTGCAGTGAGCTGAGATCGTGCCACTGCACTCCAGCCTGGCGACAGAGCAAAACTCCGTCTCAAAAAGAAAAAGAAAAAAACCAAAAACAACAACAAAAACACCTTATTCATGTAACCAACACCACCTGTTCCCCAATAATGTACAGAAATAAAAAACTTAAATAATTTTGTAAGAAAAGAAAAAGTATGCAGTGGCTCACGCCTTTAATCCTAGCCCTTTTGGAGATGAGGCAGGAGGATTGCTTGAGGCCAGGAGTTCAAGACCAGCCTGGGCAACACAGTGAGACCCCATCTCTACAAAAAAATTTAAAAAGTGGCTGGGCACGGTGGCTCACACCTGTAATCCCAGCACTTTGGGAGGCTGAGGCGGGTGGATCATGAGGTCAAGAGATTGAGACCATCTTGGCCAACATGGTGAAACCCCGTCTCTACTAAAAATACAAAAATTAGTTGGGCGTGTTGGCACGCGTCTGTAGTCCCAGCTACTTGGGCAGCTGAGGCAGGAGAATCGCTTGAATCTGGGAGGCGGAGATCGCAGTGAGCTGAGATCGCACCACTGCACTCCAAGCTGGTGACAGAGTGAGACTCCTTCTCAAAAAATAAGTAAAATAAAATAAATTAGCTGGGTATGGTGGTAAGTGTCTGTAGTCCCAGCTACTAGGGAGGCTGAGGCGGGAGGATCACCTAAGCCCAGAAAGTCGAGGCTACAGTGAGCCTTGATCATGCCACTCAACTCTAGCCTGGGCGACAGAGCGAAACCTTGTCTCTGAAAAATGAAAAGTAAAAGAAAAAGCGCAATTAATTTAAGAAGACCAAGACAGAGGCTCTGTGGGTCTCTGGGGGAACAGCAAAATCAAGACCCCTCGTTTCCCTACTCCTGGAAATCATGCTGAAAGGAGAATCAGAAAAACTCCCTCAGAGAACACCAAAGCCACCTGGGGTCCCCAGCTGTAATGTGTGAGGGGGAAGGTGGGCTGAGGCAGACGTGGTGGAGGCAGAAGGCCATGGAAGGGACGGAAGAGGCTGGGGCCTAGGACAATGGGGCATGCTGGAAATACCTCCCAGGCTTATGGGAGAGGGCAGGGCCTAGGCAATGGTGGAAATGCCTCCCAGGCTTATGGGAGAGGGCAGGGCCTAGGCAATGGTGGAAATGCCTCCCAGGCTTATGGGAGAGGGCAGGGCCTAGGCAATGGTGGAAATGCCTCCCAGGCTTATGGGAGAGGGCAGGGCCTAGGCAATGGTGGAAATACCTCCCAGGCTTCCTGCAGCCAGCCTGTAGGGTCTGGGGCTTCTGAAGGAAAATGTGCTGCCCCCAGAAGTCTTTCTCCAGCCCTACTGCCACCAGCAGGAGCACACAAAGACCCTTACGGACACATCTCTGATGCTGGAGAACTGCCCTGCCTCTCTGAGGTTACGGGAGGATGCGCCCCACCGAGGCAACCACTGGAGGGACGGGATGGCTGAGTGACCTCCACCTCTGGGGAAGACAAGCTCCCCTGGAAAAGAGGAAAGTCACAGGCTCTTTCCTAGAAGGACCTGCCACAGACCATGCTAAGGGCTGTAAATGACACTGACCCAGCCTCCAGGGATCCTCGGCCACCATGGGCTGGTGGCAGCCAAGGCCTGAGAGAGAGGGCAGCGGAAGGACCGGGTCTGCTGACAGGGATGCGTGGCCCATGAGAGCCAGGCATTGTTACAGCAGCTGCTGGGGTGTGGATTTTGGGGGAGAGGGGCCGGGGCTGCTGTGGTTGGCTTTTATACGGGGGGTCCCATCTAGGGCAATTCTGCCCCCAGGGGACTCTGGGTGATGTCTGGGACATCTGCGGTTGTCAGGACTAGGGATGTTCCTGACCCGGGGTGGGTGGAGGCCGGAGACGTTGCTCAGCACCCCGCAGTGCCCAGGACGGCCCCACCCTAGGGAACGGCCCAGCCCGAATGTCTGCAGTGCTCGGGGTAGACGCTTTAGAGCGTCCCGGGTGACCATATGTGTGCACGGAGGGGAGGGAAACGTGATTTTAAAAGCCCATCAGGTTGGAGGAGCATGGACTGACCCGTGGGAAGAGGAGCGCCCTGAACCAGGGCTGCACGGCCTTCAGGCCGCGTGGAGTGAGACCTGCTCACACAGGCAGGACCACCGTGAGCACTGAAACCCGAGCAGAAAGCCCTGCAGCTCCGGGAGGCCAGGCACCGCCGAGCCAGCGTTTACCGGATGCTGGATCTGGACACTGCTGGCCCTGCACCCCAGACAGAGGCCCGTCCCCCTGCACCCCTCCCAGGGCCTACTGCCTGCTGCTGCCGCCCCCTGGTGGCTCGGCCCAGAAGGGGAGGCTCCAGTTGGGGAAACTGAGGCCTGAAGAGAGCACCAGGCCCCACAGCAAGTCTGAGGCTTCCGGGTGAACCCTGCAGCCCCCGCAGCTCCCCCAGAGCCCAGGTGCACACCCACAGTTACCTGGCCCCTTGCCCGAGGCCTCCAGCTTGCGGAGCTTGGAGATCTCGTCCTCGGTGATGGTGGTCATATCCCGCCAGAAGTCGGCATTCTTGCCCTGCTCCAGCTCCATGTAGACCTGGGGGCAGGGGGCGGGGGTCAGGGCACAAGCGTGGCTGGGGTGGGATGGGGCCGAGTGTGCAGGTTGGAGGAGCATCGGGTGGGACCGGGTACCTGGATGTCCTCCAGCAGGTCCTCCATGTCGGCCACGGTGAGGCCGTTGAGGAACGTGTAGGGCTCGTGCATCTCCACGGCCAGGTCGTCATCCTCGGCGCTGATGTACTTGGCCAGCAGGTCGATGGGCTTGGCCCGCCCGTCCCGGATGCGGATCTTGGAGCTGTGGGAAGCGGGGAAGGTGGTGTCAGAGCCTGGGCTGTACCCTCCACGCTGAACGCCCTGCCCTTGGGGTGACTGCACCAGTGGGAACTGGGAAGGGGACCTAACATGCTGGGGGTGGTCAGGGAAGGCTTCCTGCAGGAAGAGGAGGAGGCACAAGGTAGAGTGAGCCGGGTCAGCCAGAGGGCACAGGCCAGCAGGGCAAAGTGCACACAGCGTGGGCCCGGAGCGTGGGCCAGGTGGGAGGGGCTTCCTGGAGGGCCTCTGGGCTGTGCCCGGGAGGGCGGCTTCTATGTGGACGGTGATGGGGAAGAGTGGAGGAGCGGAAGCAGAGGCAGGCTGAGGGGCCAGAGCAGTCCCTGCCTCACAACCACCTCCTCCCCCAGGCAGACAACTCGGGCCGGAGAGCCAGGGCTTCTGCTCTGGGCCTGCAGGGGTACGTGTGGCGGGCGGCCCCTGGTCCAACCCAAGAGAACCCGTCACCAGGCAGGCCTGAGCTGGGAGGAGCCTGATGTCACCCACCACAGGGCCCAGGGCAAGCAGGAATACCCCGGAGCCTCAGCTTCCTTGTCTGTAAACCGGGTGGACAGGGGCGCCGCCCTCGTGGGCAGAGTGTGGGAGGGACACCCGCGGTTGGTGCAGGCCCGGCGTCCAGCACGCACGGTGGCGTGGGGTGCCGTACACCTGGGCCCGTCTCCTCTGCACCCAGTCCAGCGGGGGAGGGCAGGAGGCAGGAGCCTCGCTGCCCGGGAAGGGGTCAGGAAGCGAAGGTTCCAGGAAGTGCCGCGTGGGACCCTGAGGGGTGGGAGAGCAGTGGCCTCCAGACAGGGTGCAGGGTGCCAGCCAGTGCCCGGCCCTGGCTCGAGTCTGAGTTGGGGGAGGGGAGGCCCCGGCGCACCGCAGTTTGGCCTGCTGGAGGTGGAAGTTGTCCTCCTGCTCCTCCCACGTCTTGAAGTGCTCCGCCTCCTTCTCACGCTGCAGCATCTCCAGCTCCTGCTCGCGCATGGCCTTCTCGCGCTCCCGCTCCAGTCGCAGCTGCTTCACCTGCAGGCACAGGAGGCTGAGGGCAGCCGGGGCCGTGGGGTCTGCTGGGCTGCGATGGGGGCCCAGCCCCCACCTGGCTGCCCTGGGCACAGGGATTGGTCCGGAGATGCCTGTGCTGGTGGACAGACCTTGGGAAGGGAGGGCCCTCCTGCCTTGAGACTCAGCAGCTCAGAGCACTGGGGTCCTCTCGGCGACCCTGAAGGGAGCATCTCGGAGTGAAGGCCCGAGGCCAGCAGAGCCAAGGTGGAGGGAAACGGCTTCCTGGGTCCATGGTCTGAGACCCTGGATCCAGCCTTACCTGAAGCCAGCCCCTGGGACTTCCCACCTAAGCCCCTTCAAGTTCCGCCACAGGGGGTGGGCCTCCAGGCCCTGGAGAGGGAGGGCCCTGCCCAGCAGGCTGGTGGGCGCCTACCTTCTGCAGCTCCAGTCGGTTGTCCTCCTGGATCCTCTTGTTCCGCTCCTTCAGCTCCTTCTCCTCCAGGTGGCTGATCCCCTTCTTCTCTAGGGCCTGGAAGCACCAAGCACACCCGTCTGAGCACAGACCTGCCCCCTCGCCTCCCTCCTCGGCTCCTTCGTCCAAGAGATTGACCACGGCCCTCGTTTTGCAGAGAGAGGCAACCTGCCCGCACTGCACGTCTTCCAACCCCCTCCTCAATGCTCCTGAAACCAAGTGGATCCAATTCAGCACAGACACGGAGCCCCACTGGGAGTGAGGTGTATGCAAAGGGGAAGAAGGGGCCACCCCAACTTCCAACAGGGGCCTCACTCAGGGCCACCCCAATCCCAACAGGAGGGACTTGCTTGGGGCCACCCCAACTCCCAACAGGAGGGCCTCGATCAGGGCCTCCCCAGCCCCCAACAGAACAGCCTTGCTCCGGGCCTGCTGACTCGCTTTACCCAGGAGTCTGGCTGCTTCAGATGTGAAGGCCATGACCTCAGTAAGTCAGGGTCCCCCACTGCGCGTGGAGGGGGGCAGGAACAGTGAGTGGAGGCAGCAGCGGCTCTGAAAGCAAACCTGTGGGGTCATGGGGCCCGGCCCACACAGCAGGGCACGGGGCAGCCATGGATGGGCACCGTCCCAGCCTGGAGCCCCTCAAAGCTGGCTTCTTCCAGCAGCTATCTAGGAGCCTGGTACGGAGCCCCCACTTCCCAACCACCCTCCCCAGGTTCCAGGTGCCCCATCGCCATGAGGGTGTTCCAGGACCCCCTGCCACCCAGAAGAACCTGCCTCCAGGGACACAGGCTGCCCGGCTGGGGACCACCCCCTAGATGCCCAGGCCACTCTGTGGTCTATCCAGCCCAGCCTGGGGCCACTTCCACAAGTGTTAATGATGACCGCATCTTCCTCCTCCACGGCTGCCCTCCCAGGGCTCACGGCGGTGCCCAGCACACCGCAGGCGCACAGCACACAGTGGCGATGAAGTGCCAGGCAGCAGTGGGTGCCTCAATAAAGAACCCTGGGGGGCCTGGGGAGCAAGGGGCCAGGAAGGGCTCTCTCAAGGGGGGACATGTCAGTTGAGGCCTGACAAAAGAGAACAGCCCGGGAAGGGGCAGAGTGTGGCCAGGCAGGGGTGCAGCGGGGTGAGGGCCCCAAGGCGGAAGGAGCCCGCTGTGTTCTCAGATGACACTGGGCAGAAGCCACCTGGGGACCCCACAGCTCCCAACTGCACAACCGGCGAGCAGGTGCAGTCGGCCCAGCCCACCCGTTGCCTGCTCCACCCCCTCCACAAGTGGGCGCTGCTTCAGATGAGCTGTGTCCCCCACAGGCACATCCCCGTCTGAACCCCTGTAGCTATAACCGTGACCCTATGTGAAAGGAGGTCTTGGCCGGGCACGGTGGCTCACACCTGTAATCCCAGCACTTTGGGAGGCCAAGGCAGGCGGATCACTTGAGGTCAGGAGCTCGAGACCAGCCTGACCAACATGGTTCAACTCCATCTCTACTAGAAATACAAAAATGAGCCGAGTGTGGTGGCACACGCCTGTGATTCCAGCTACTTGGGAGGCTGAGGCACGGGAATCACTTGAACCTGGGAGGCGGAGGTTGCAGTGAGCCAGGATCGCGCCACTGCACTCCAGCCTGGACAACAGAGCGAGACTCTGTCTCAAAAAGAAAAAAAAAGTGATGACGTCTCGCAGACGTAGGTAAGATGACGTCATCCTGGAGGTGGCAGGCCCTCATCCAACGCCTGGTATCCTCACGAGAAGAGGAACATTCAGACACAGACACACGGAGGAGAAGGCCGTGTGGAGGCGGAGATGGGAAGAGAGCCAGCCACGCAACACAGGAACAGACCGGGTTCTGCGGCTACGAGCCAGGGAGGGCTCAGGAATCACCAGCCATGACTGGGAGCTGGGAGAGGCAGGAGGGGTTCCCCTCGGCCCCCGGAGGGAGTGCGGTCCTGCCCACACCTGCCCGCGTCTTGATTTTGGACTTCTGGCCTCCAGAACGAAGAGATGAAAAGTTCTGTTGTTTTTTGCCACCAGTGTGGCTAGTGGTTACATGCGAGGCGCAGAACGAAACAACCAGCTCAAGACGACAGAGCACCTGGAACTGTGGAACCCTGTCCTGGGTACGTGATGCCAAGAGCTGGCTCTCCAGACAGGTTTCAGGTTGGGCTGGTGTTCGGGGCAAAGAATAGCTGAAGCTTACACCGCAAGAGACACAGCTAATGGCAAGAAAGTGATGGTGAGCCGGGCGCAGTGGCTCACACCTGTAATCCCAGAACTCTGGGAGGCTAAGGTGGGAAAATCACTTGAGCTTAGGAGTTCGAGACCAGCCTGGCCAACACAGTGAGACTCCATCGCTACAAAAAAATACAAAATTAGCTGGCCATGGTGGTGGTGCTTGTGGTCCCAGAAAGTCAAAAGGTTGAGGAAGGAGGATCGCTGGAGGCCAGGAGGTCAAGGCTGCAGTGTGCCACAATCACGCACTGCACTCCAGCCTGGGCGACAGAGCGAGACCCTGTGTCCAAAAAAAAAAAAAAAAAAAAAAAGCTGATGGCGGCAGAAGCTGGCTCATGCGATCTTTCATGATTGAGTGCGGGCTGGGAGTGTCTCGAGTGTTGGGGTCTCCAGAAACAGCGGAAATGCTACAGGGACAGAGGCCGCCACCCGGCGGGGCCCACCTTGTTCCAGATGAAGGTGCCCAGCAGGTTGTTGTCTCCGAAGGGGTTGTCGGTGTTGGTGTAGCCCATGTACTCCTCACCCCAGCCCATCTTCTCCCGCTTCTTGCGCTCCTTGGCCTCCTTCTTGGCCAGCCGCCGTGCGCGCTTCTCCTCGGGCGTCTCGAAGGCCTTCATCAGCTCCTCCTGCTGCTTCCGCTCCTCCCGCAGGCGCAGCCGCTCCTGCAGGTTCTGCTGCTGGCTCAGGGCGGCCGCGGCCGCCCGGGGGCTCTGGGATCGCCGTGGAGACGCAGAGCTGGATGCTGAGGAGCTAGGGGACCAGGAGCGCGCACGCCGTCGCCGGTGAGCCCACTGGCCCCGTGACTGCTCCTCTCCCGAGTCTGACTGAGAGGACCCATCCCTCGAGCACCACCGGGACCGCGGGGGGCTCCGGCTTCGCATCCCTGAGTGCTGCCACCGCTCTTCCTCCGAATCTGACCTGCAGAGAGGACCCATGGACGCCTGCTCAGTGCCTGCTGCTGTCATCTGCTCCACAGATGCTTACTGGGTGCCCATAGGGGGAGGGGGGCAGGCACTGTTCTAGGTTCTGGGGATGTAGCAGTGACTCAAATACTGATGGCTTCTGCCTTCCTGGGCTTACCCTCTGGTGGGTCCCAACAAGGAAGAGAGCAATAAATAAACACACCATGCAACAGCAGGCAGAGGCAGAAGCCACAGAGAGTAGATGCCGAGCACAGGGGCTGGGGCTGCAGGGCCCAGGGCAGAGAGGGGCTCTCTCAGGAGCTGACACTGCGCCAAGGTCTGGAGGGAGTGGGGAGGCAGCGATGGGTGGATTTGGAGGGAGAGTGTTCGAGGCAGAACAAGAGTAAGGGCCTAGAGGCACTGACTTGGCACGTTGTAAGAACAACAAGGAGGCTGTGTGGCTGAGACAGAGTGTGGCGGAGAGGGAGGAGGCGACGGCAGGGAGGTGGCTGGGGCTGGTGGTGCAGGAGTTATAAGGGTATGAACCAGGCGACCCGAACGCATCTAGGTTGTCAAGGGAGGGCTTCCTAGATGGAAGTGGCATTTGAACTGGTCCCACAGGATGGACAGGAGTTAACACAATAGAGCGCAGGGAATGGAAGATGCACAACCCCAGGGGTGGTTCAAGGGCCTTTAATTTTATTTATTAGAGACAGGGTCTATTAGACACAAAGTCTACTGGAGACAAGGTCTATATTTTTATTCAGTAGAGAGAGGGTCTGCCTCTGTCACCCAGGCTGGAGTGCAGTGGCACGATCAGAGCTCACTGCAGCCTTGACCTCCTGGGCTCAAGCCATCCTCTCGCCTCAGCCTCCTGAGTAGCTGGGACTACAGGCGCACACCACCACACCCAGCTAACTTTTTACATTTTTTGAACAGAGGGGTTCTTGCTATGTTGCCCAGGCTGGTCTTGAACTCCTGGGCTCAGGCAAGCCTTCTGTCTTAGCCTCCCGAAGTGCTGGGATTACAGATGTGAGCCACTGCACCCAGTCACGTTTAGGCGTCTTTGTACACACAGAACTGCCAAATATTTTGTTAAATGTTCTACCCATTAAGCTCATACCAAAAAATCTAAACTATGTTGAAACCAATCATTGCGGAGCCCTTAAATATTGGCCACAAATTCGATTGAATTTTCCTGAACATTAATTCTAACTATATATCTAGTGTGGCAAATTATTGCAAATAATTCCACTACCAGAAAATGGCAGACAAAAAAACACAAAGATGACATTAACAAGACTTATGCGGCCAGGTGCAGTGGCTCACACCTGTAATCCCAACACTTTGGGGGGCCAAGGTGGGCGGATCATGAGGTCAGGAGGTTGAGACCATCCTGGCTAACACGGTGAAACCCCTTCTCTACTAAAAAATACAAAAAAACTAGCCAGGCAAGGTGGCGGGCGCCTGTAGTCCCAGCTACTCGGGAGGCTGAGGCAGGAGAATGGCGTGAACCCGGGGGGCGGAGCTTGCAGTGAGCTGAGATCCGGCCACTGCACTCCAGCCTGGGGGACAGAGCGAGACTCCGTCTCAAAAATAAAAAAAATGGCCGCGCGCGGGGACTCAAGCCTGTAATCCCAGCACTTTGGGAGGCCGAGACAGGTGGATCACGAGCTCAGGAAATCGAGACCATCCTGGCTAACACGGTGAAACCCCGTCTCTACTAAAAAAATACAGGCCGGGCGCAGTGGCTCAAGCCTGTAATCCCAGCACTTTGGGAGGCCGAGACGGGATGATCACAAGGTCAAGAGATCGAGACCATCCTGGCTAACACGGTGAAACCCCGTCTCTACTAGAAAATACAAAAAACTAGCCGGGCGAGGTCGCGGGCGCCTGTAGTCCCAGCTAGTCGGGAGGCTGAGGCAGGAGAATGGCGTGAACCCGGGAGGCGGAGCTTGCAGTGAGCCGAGATCCGGCCACTGCACTCCAGCCTGGGTGACAGAGCGAGACTCTGTCTCAAAAAAAATTAAAAAAAATAAAAAATAAAAATAAAAACAAGACTTATGGCCAGGCATGGTGGCTCACGCCTGTAATCCCAGCACTTTGGGAGATCTCTTGAGGGCCAGGATCACTTGAGGTCAGGAGTTCAAGACCTGCCTGGCCAACATGGAGAAACCCCAGCTCTACTAAAAAATACAAAAATTAGCTGGGTTGGCAACATGCACCTGTAATCTCAGCTACCCGGGAGGCTGAGGCTGAAGAATCGCTTGAACCCGGGAGGCACAGGTAACAGTGAGCTGAGATGGCGCCACTCCACCCAAGCCTGGGCGACAGAGGAAGACTCTGTCTCAAAAACAAACAAACAAACAACCACAGCAGATGAGTGAACTTGGCCCAGAGTGAGGCAAAACTGGCCTGAGTGTCACAGCCACGAAGGGGCTGAGCCAGCACTGGAGCCCCGGTCTGGGAATCAGTCCCTGTCACCATTCTGGTTTCTCTGTACAGGACCCAGCTCAAGGCAAATCCGACTAAGTGTCCCATCTCCAGAAGCAAAGGACCGTGGGCCATGGGGAAGCTGAGATTAAGGTACTAGGAGTCAGCTGTGAATCCTGCCAGCTGACACCGAGTCTTCTTCCCTCCCACAGTCCACCTCCATTAGCAAATGCTGTCACCTCTACTTCCAGAATCCCTCTGAAATCTATGCACTTTCCCCGCTGTGGTTGCCTACAGCCTCTCTCTCATCGAGGCTGCCATCATCTACTCTCTGGACAACCGTGCCGTCCTCCTCTGATGCCGCTCCTGCCCACCCCGCTCCATCCCTTCTCCACCTCAAAGCCAGAAAGTTTGCACAGTCAGTCAGTCCACGTCACTCCCCTGCCCAAATTCCTCTCAAGGCTCCCCATTTCCCTCCGACTAATAACCAAGATCCAATGTGCTGAGCACAAAGGGCTCGATATGATCTGGTCTCTGGTTACCTCCCCGCCGCTTCGCTCACCCGGCTCCGGGCTGTCCCTCCAACCACCCGGTCCCCTGCCTGGAACGCCTCTCGCCTTCCTTCCGCTGCCAGGTTAACTGCGACTCGTGGTCAGTTGTCCCCTTCTCCAGGAAGCCCTCCCCGAGTAAGTCGGGGATCTCCCAGTTCCCCGGGATCTCCAACCCTCGGTCGGGCGCTCCTGAGGTAGGAGCCGGATCCCCAGCGCTGCTCCCGCAGCGACCCCACCTACGCTCCCGGCTCCGCCGCCTCCGTCTGCGCCGTCCCTCGTCCTCCCGGCGCCGCCGGTTTCGCCGCCCATGGCTCCTGCTCCGACTTCGGCTCCGGCTCCCGCTCTGGCTCCGCTGCCTTCGGCCGCGGCGACCCGCTGACCGCGAGCGCGAGCGTGTGTCCCGACCCATCGGCTGGGCCAGTGGCCGCGACGCTGACACCAATAGCCGAAGCCGGCGCTGGGGGCCTTTCTCGCTCACGGCGCTCTCCAGACTGCCCCGTCCGGGCCTGAGCCAGGAGAGAACAACCCATCACGCCGCCACAGCCTGCAAGGACTCCGACGCCCCAGACTCTCTACTACATCTGAAAATGTGGACCGCGTGATGGACTCCACTGACATTGTAGGCTCCAGGGCGAGGGGTTCTCCTTTCAGGCAGTGTCGGAGGCAGCCCCAGGCGGGTCCCCGCGCCTCAGGGGGCCTGAGAAACTGTGGGCCGGGCAAGGGCAAACTAGGCACCTTATGCGGGGAGGGGCCTGCGGAGGCGGGACCAATAAGAAGCGGGTCTAGACCCGAAGTGGCACTTCATTGGCGTGACCAGGGGCGTGGCCAAGGAGAGGCGTGTCTGGGGAGCGAGGTCCCCGAAAGGCCAAGAACCAGGAAGGGCTTAGGTACCAGGCAGCTCCAGAGGGCAGAGGGTGGGCGCGGGGACAGAAACTGAAAAGCCTTCCTATGAGAGTCATCGTTATGCTCCACCACCTGCCAATGAACCACCTGCCAATGAACACCTGTGTATTTTGGGAGTTAAGCTTTAAAAAAAAAACTTTGATAACTCCTTGTATTGCCCCATCAACTCATTTTAGAGATGGGGAAACTGAGGCTTGGGGGGGAAGCTGAGGCTCAGGGAGGGAAAGTCACATTTAACACCTACCTTCTCAACCCAGGCTGCCCAGCTTTGTGGTGTGGGTGCTGGGGACCCGTGGGAGGGTTGTGAGCAGGGTTTGGGGGACTTGCTGTTGAAACAAGTTTGGCATGGGAGGACGGACTTCAAGGGCAAGGCTGGAGGCACCTAGAAGACACTGATGTGCCGTCTTGGGCTCCCCCAGCCCATGGTCGCTGCTACCACCACGCCCTGCAGTTCTAACCACTCAGAGCTAGGAAGGCCTGTTTCTGGAGGATGATGGTAATTGAAGCAAACTTTTAAAATGTTTATCTTGGTCGGTTGCGGTGGCTCACGCCTGTAATCCCAGCACTTTGGGAGGCCCAGGCAGGCGGATCACCTGAGGTCAGGAATTCAAGACCAGCCTGGCCAATATGGTGAAACCCTATCTCCACTAAATAATACAAAAATTAGCCAGGTGTGGTGGCAGGCACCTGTAATCCCAGCTACTTGGGAGGCTGAGGCAGAGAGAATCGCTTGAACCCGGGAGGCAGCGGTTGCAGTGAGCCGACATTGTGCCACCGCACTACAGCCTCGGTGACAAAGCAAGACTCTGTCTCAAAAAAAAAAAAAAGAAAAAAAATTAAAATGTTTATCTTGAGTCGGGCACAGTGGCTCATGCCTGTAATCCCAACACTTTGGGAGGCTGAGGCAGGTGGATCTTGAGGTCAGGAGTTCGAGACCAGCCTGGCCAACATGGTGAAACCCCGGCTCTACTAAAAATACAAAAATTAGCTGGGCATGGTGGCACGATTGTACCACTGTAATCCCAGCTGTAATCCCAGCTACTCGGGAGGCTGAAGCAGAGAATCGCTTGAACTCAGGAAGCAGAGGTTGCTGTGAGTTGAGATCGCACCACTGCACTCCAACCTGGGCGACAGAGCAAGTCTCCGTTTCAAAATAAATAAATAAAATGCTTATCTTCGAATACAACTTCCTAACATCCCCACAAACGCTGGCTTTGTATGCTTTGCTTGGTGTTAAGGCAAGGATGGAACCTTACAGAGGAAGCAGACGACCATCTCCTGACACTCTAGATGATGACCTTGCCGGTCCTGAGATGTGGGTTGTCATGGTGTTGGGATGGTCCAAAACAAGGCGAAGGCCCGACCCTGTGCTTCCCAAAATTCAGATGCATCCTTGCAGCACATTAGAGATTGGCTGCATGGGCTGGGCACAGTGGCTCAGTCCTGTAATCCCAGCACTTTGGGAGGCCAAGGTGGGTGGATCACCTGAGGTCAGGAGTTCGAGACCAGCCTTGTCAACATGGTGAAACCCCCATCTCTACTAAAAATACAAAATTTAGCCGGGTGTAGTGCCGGGCACCTGTAGTCCCAGGTACTCGGGAGGCCGAGGCAGAACTGCTTGAACCTGGGAGGCAGAGGTTGCAGTGAGCCGAGACCGTATCATTGCACTCCAGCTTGGGTGATAGAGCGTGACTCCATTTCAAACAAACAAACTAACTTAAAACGAGATCACCTCCATGTTCAGTTTATAAAACAGCTGTGCTGAAAACGGCATTGTTCCAAGGGCTCCCTTACTAAAGGCAGGATCTTACTTTTCTTTCTTTTTTTTTTTTGAGACAAGAGTCTTGCTCTGTCGCCCAGGCTGGAGTGCAGGGGCGCGATCTCAGCTCACTGCAAACTCTGCCTCCTAGGTTCAAGCAATTCTCTGGCCTCAGCCTCCCGAGTAGCTGGGATTACAGGTGTGTGCCACCACATCTGGCCAGGATCTTACTTTTTTTTTTTGAGATGGAGTCTTGCTCTGTCCCCCAGGCTAGAGTGCAGTGGCCGGATCTCAAGTCACTGCAAGCTCCACTTCCCGGGTTTATGCCATTCTCCTGCCTCAGCCTCCCAAGTAGCTGGGACTACAGGCGCCCGCCACCTCGCCCAGCTATTTTTTTTTTTTTGTATTTTTTAGTAGAGACGGGGTTTCACCGTGTTAGCCAGGATGGTCTCAAACTCCTGACCTCGTGATCCACCCGTCTCGGCCTCCCAAAGTGCTGGGATTACAGGCTTGAGCCACTGCGCCCGGCCTATCTTACTTTCAATGTAGTTTCTCAATCTGGGAGACCTAAGAGAAATCTTTTCCCTTCAAGGGGTCCAAACCTGACTGAATTTGAACCGCCCTAGCAGAACAAATACAAACTTTGGAGGGCTGCACAGATGTTGGAAGCACAGATGTTTTCTGAGCTGAACTGGGACCTAAAGGAGGTTCACAACTGGTAAGGTGTTTGGGTTCTATTACTGATATTAGCATCAATCTCACAAAAGTTTCTTTCTTCCCTAAGAATCAAAGTCAGACCTCAGGCCGGGCGCGGTGGCTCATGCCTGTAATCTCAGCAATTTGGGAGGCTGAGGCGGGCAGGTCCTTTGAGGTCAGGAGTTTGAGACCAGCCTGGCCAACATGGTGAAACCCCGTCTCTACTAAAAATACAAAAAAATTAGCCGGGCGTGGTGGTGCGCGCCTGTAATCCCAGCTACTCGGGAGGCTGAGGCAGGAGAATGGCTTGAACCTGGAAGGCAGAGGTTGCAGTGAGCTGAGATTGCACCACTGCACTCCAGCCTGGGTGACAGGAGACTCCATCTCAAAAAAAAAAAAAAAAAAAAAAAAAAAACCCAGAAAACAAAGTCAGTCCTCAAACTCCCAACCAGACCCCGGAACCCACAGAAAGGCAGACAAGCGGGTGGATGCTTATTACCCGATTTATTAGAGAGACCTCTAAAAAGACGGGGTGTGGTGGGGATGGGTGGGCGGGGAACCTGGGCTGCAAACCAGTGTTGTTTGGGGCCAGGAGTGGCTGTATGGTTTCAGAGGCGCCCACGGCTCTGGGTTTGAGGGACACAGCACCCTCGTCTCGGCCACGAGGCGCGGCGCTTTGGATTGTCACGCACCAGACCACAGGGCAGAGGAATGCAGTGGAATCCCCGGGGGGAGTTAAGACACACGAGGTTTGCAGTTTCGTTTTGTTTCAGAATCAGTTCAGCCATAAAAATGGGACTGGGGTGGGGACAGGAGGAGCGATTGACCACCGGAGACGAGGAGGAGGTGGTGGGCGCCTATCCTGGGGTGGGGACTGAGGGGCTGTGGAGACAGTACCATGGTGAAGGACCCCATGGCAACGGGAGTATTGCACTGAGCCAGGTTTCGGGGGAATGGGGACATGTTGGGATGGCGTAGGGGGACAGAGCCTGGCAGGAGACACATGGAAGTTTCTGCCTTGTCAGTCTCAGAGAAAACGCCTTTTAGTCATTACAGTACAGGAATTTGGACACTGTCCACATTCTCAGTGGACGGCGGCCATCAGAGGTGACCCAGGAGGGGAAGTGGGCATTGGTCACCAAGGTATTTACAGACTTCTATCGTGGGGGACAGCGGGGTGGGTCCAGCGGCCTCCCTCGCGGGGGATCTGAGGGAGGCCGAGTTTGCTAAATATTATAAATAGGTCTTGCCGTCCTCCTGCCCCCGCCCCTCGGCACAGTCAGTGGGGCACTTCAGCCTCGGTTTACAGTTCTCTGAAAGGAACCAAAAAACACAACCAACAAAGTAGATCTCCAAAGGGGCCTTGGAGACAACACAAAAATGGAAATGTGGTATCCACAGAGGTTTGCAAATTTCTCCTGCAAGGGAGTGTTGGCCGGGCACTGGTATCATGTGACTCGCTCAGCGGAGGGAGGCTGCCCTGGACGTGGTGCTGCCCGCCCGGGACCACACCTGCTGCTCCGAGTCACCCCCACAGGCTCTCCACGTCTCTGGTGCCAGGGCTCTGGGCAGGGGGACTCCAGGGCTCCCTGGGAGGCTCAGTGTGGCCTCTGGGGGTGTGGGCCTTTGAGATGACGACCATGCCCCGTCCCTGTTGGTCATCCAGGTCCCAGACACCCCTTCTGATTTCTGCCCCCGCCTCCCCGGGGGATGCCCGCCGGGTGTCCTTCGGAGGGATGGGGGAAGCTGATTGGTTGATGCCCGGTGCCAGCAGATGAGCACCAGGCTGTGAACTGGGGCCAAGGTGGCTTCCCGGGGCTGGACAGACCCTTCAAGCAGGCAGGGAGGACCCCACGCGGGCTGGTCCTGACGGGAGCCACGCGGGTAGCTGGTTCCCGAGGAGGGTGAGCCCCTCTCCTCGGCGGAGGGTGGAAGGGCTGCTCTCGTGGAGCGTGTCCTCGCTGAGGGCCTCGGGGATGGGGCCGGCTCCTCCACAGCAGGGCCCTTCCAGGCGCAGCGCGTGGGCTGTGCGGGAGGCCGACAGGATGTGAAGAGCGGGTGACGTGGCGTCGTACAGAGCTTGCAACAGACAAAACACAGAGCCCTGCCTGGGAGGTTCTCTGACCGTCTCAGACCCCACACCAGGCTCTGCCAGGGCTGGAGAGGAATTCTTCCCGAAGGTGCAGCTTCCACGCCAGCTCCTGGGCACATCTTGGGAGTGGGGAACCCCACGGCCGTCACCAACAAGCCCCTCTCAGGGGTCCTGGGGAAGGGCAGGGTGGGCGACTGTGCCGAGCTCTCGACTCCAACCAGCACCCTCTGAGCGCAGCGGCCCCAGGAAGCTGCCCCAGGGCAGTCTGGGCTCAGTCCCACCACCGGGAGTGCTGCCCTCTTGGAGGGGGATGAGCCGGAAACAGTCTCTCCTCTCCTCGGAGACATCACGTCACTTAACCAAGAAAGAGGCCGCGGCACCCACGCCAGTCCTGAAGGAGACTCCTGTGGAGCCGTGCCTGGCCCCCTAGGCCGTGCCTCCAGGTGGAGGGGTCGGGGAGCCTGACCTTCCACCCTGAGCTGGTATCCTGTGGCCCAAGGCCCGGCCTCCTGCTCCGTCCGTCCGCGGAGTAAGCATCTCTGTTGCCTGAGCCCTCCGTGCCAGTTGCCGAGTGGCCCACATCGGAAGAGAACGACAAGTTCCCAGCCCTGAGCTCCGCCAGAATGGGTAGTGGCCTGGGGGAGAGGAGGCCTGGGCCTCCAGCTGTGGTGGGTCTGGATCGGAGGCGCCAGAGGTTTTTGCTCAAGGGGCACCTGGAAGGTGGGTGTCAGGGCCCCACTGCGGCGGGAACACAGCTGCTGAGTGGCCGCAGTGCTTGGCAGGGCGAGGGCTGTCCCCACAGTCGATGCTCAGGCCAGATGTCCTGCACTGAGGCCCCCAAACCCAAGCTGAGGGCCGGAGGGTCCGCTTCCCAGGTGGATGGAGGCAGAGTGGCTTGGGACCCCAGCCGTCCCCTCTGCAGGCTGATGGGGCCCCTGGGGCTCAGGTCCCAGAGGCCACCGGGAACAGCCTGGCTCCCTCCTCAGGACACATGCAGGCACAGCAGAGAACCAGAGTGCAGTGGGCGGGGGCTCTTCTTCGTCTGGTTTGGGTTTTTGTCTTTTTTGGTCTTTTACTAAAACAGCACACACGTGCTTCTGTCTCTGGGCCGAGTAAGGACTCAAATGCGATTTGCCGCTCGGGAGGGTCAGTCTCACTGGGGCAGGCTGCCGACGGGGCTGCCGGGGCCCTGGGAGGCTTGCTGGGGAGGGGTCCGGCCATCGGCATCCGTGCAGGGGGAGGATGAGGTCCAATGGGGCGGCGAGGCGGGCATCTCCCGAGCTCTGGGCCTCAGCAGGGTGGGCAGCGCCTCCAGGGGCGGCCGGAGCGAAAGTGGAGCTCGGCTCTGGGTTGGGGACTGCATAGAAATTACTGTAAGAGCAAGAGGACAAATGAAGGTGGGCGACGGGCAGGGCGAGGCCCACCCCAGGCCACCCGCCAGGCCCCCTGCCAGGGACTGGCTTCCTTGGGCCAACACAGGCCCTGAGACACTTACCCCACGGCCACCTCAGAGCCAGAGAGCCCAGGGTGGAGCTCTGGGCCACCTGTGCCCTCCCGCCCCAGGCCTCAGTCCCTGCCTGTCCCAGTGGCTGGGGACCACGCTCAGTAGGACCTTTGAGCCCACAGGGCCGGCGGGCGCACCTGGGCCGCACTTACTGTGTCGCTCTCGCCGTCGGAGGCCGGGGGGGCCTGGGCGCTATAGTGGAGTGGGGAGTACACCCAGCTCCTCTCATCGGTGGGCTGGCGGGTGGGCGCGCGTGCAGGAGGCGCAGAAGAGCAGGGTGCGAGGAGGCGCAAGAGAGGCAGAGGGAGGAAGGAAGAGACAGGAGAACATAAAAGAGGCGAATCCCCCACGGAGGACAAGGGGTGGCTCAGCCTGGCTGCCCTCTCTGACCCGGTGGACCTGCTCCCAACCTGGATGGGCCCGGGTCTCAGCTCAGCGTGGCAGGGCGGGGCGGGCGGCAGAAAGCGGTTAGTTCAGTCAAGGCAGGGCCTGAGACAGCAAGTGACAGAGCCGGCGGAAGCGGGTGGGGGTCACAACCTGGAGCACCGAGTGTTCCTCCTCCTCCTCCACAGCCCGGCCCCACCACAGCCCCCAATCCTGCCTATGCCATGGGCACCAGCGCACAGGCTCCTGGGGGCTCTCTGTGAGGGTCCTGGTAGGTCAGGGTGCCGGACCTACTTCCCAACCCAGAAGCCTTTCAGGACCTGAACACGTGGCTGCCCGTGGGCAGGGCCAGCCCCCTCTGCCAGCACAGATGTGCTCGGGAGAGACTAAGGCTCGGACCCCCCACCCTGCAAGAGCCAGGAGACACCTTCCTGAGCAGCGGGGCAGAGGGAGGGCCAAGTTCAGGGCTAGGCACAGGCAGGGCCGTGTGCTGGGACACGGACTTCTCTTCCCAGCTGTGCCTGCGTCAGGGGTCCCAGGTCTGGGTGGGATCTGGGGAGGGAGGAAGGGTGCGTTCCTCAAACACCTCCACCCCGCCCACTGAGGAGCCCCCGACCCCTCAAGCTCCCTCTGCTTCTCCTGCCCCCAGGCTGCTTCCTCAGGGCTCCAGCCTGGCCTCCCTGTCTTCTTGTTGCATCCTCTTCTCTCTTGGGCCTCTGTTACCACCCCAGCGTTCAACGCCCCTCCCGGCACAGATGACCTGTGAATTTCCACCAGGCCCGGCCTCAGCCTGAAGTGCCAGGCCTGAATACACAGCTGCCTGGCCACGTCCACCTGGCAGCCCTCGGCCCCTAAACTTGTCACAGCCACAGCCCAGTCCGTCACCCCAAGACCCACTGCTTGTCCTTCCAGTCAGGACAGCACTGCCCACCCACTGCCCAGGCCAACCCATGCCTCCTTATCAGGCCTGCGCCCCTGCCTATGCCAGCTCCCAGCTCCCAGCCTGGGCCAGCAGGAGCCTCCCTCGAGCTCCAGGTGAGCCCAGGCCTCACCTGCAGAGGCACTGCCTCTCCCTGCCTCGCGTCCTGCCTCCATGCCCCCTCTAAAGGGCTCACTTCTGTGCTTACTCCACCCTGCCCGATCCTACAGCTCCCACCAGACCCCCGTTCCCGGCCCCTGGGCACCAAGGGCAGCGCGCTCCTGCCCTGCGAGGCCGCCATCGCGGAGGACTGACTCCTGCACCGAGGGGCCGTGACCCCAGCGCAGGCCTTGCCCATTCCTCTGGGAAGATAGCAAATGTAGCCTGGAATTTCCGATGTGGGAACGGCAGGTCAGGTCCGCCCCTGCAATGTCCCTCGAGAGCCAGGTGTGGGAAGCCTGCGTGTGTGCTTAGTACTGATTTGGTGGCTGCACTGATGGCTCCCATGGGGACTTGAAAATGTGGGGCCAAAACAGGGTCCCCACCTGAGCCCTGAAAGAGCTGGTCCGCAGGGAGAAGGGTGGCAGCAGCCACTCAGAGCTGCTCTCTGGGAGGGGTGTCCTGGGCGGCACCGTGCACACAGCACCTGGGCAGGGACGATAGTACCCTTCTGCTACAGCGTTAGAAATGGGGGTACAGGCCAGGTGCAGGGGCTCATGCCTGTCATCCCAGCACTTTGGGAGGCTGAGGCAGGTGGATCACTTGAGGTCAGGAGTTCCAGACCAGCCTGACCAACATGGTGAAACCCCATCTCTACTAAAAATACAAAGATTAAGGCTGGGCGTGTTGGCTGATGCCTGAAATCCCAGCACTTTGGGAGGCCGAGGCAGGCGGATCACCTGAGGTCAGGAGTTCGGGATCAGCCTGACCAACATGGTGAAACCCCATCTCTACTAAAAATACAAAAAATTATCAGGGCATGGTGGCAGGAGCCTGTAATCCCAGCTACTCGGGAGGCTGAGGCAGGAAAATTGCTTGAACCCAGGCGGCGGAGGTTGCAGTGAGCCGAGATTAAGCCACTGCATTCCAGCCTGGGCAACAGAGTAAAGCTCCGTCTTGAAAAAAAACAAACAAAAAACCCAAAATTAGCCAGGCGTGGTGGCAGGCGCCTGTATTCTCAGCTACTTAGGAAGCTGAGGCAGGAGAATCGCTTGTACCTGGGAGGTAGAGGTTGCAGTGAGCTGAGATCATGCCATTGCACTCCAGCCTGGGCGACAGAGCGAGACTCTATCTCAAAAAAGAAAAAAAAAAAAGGGCAGAACAGCTGGTTTCCTTGTCCTGCAGGAGTTGGGGGGACAGAGAGGGACCTCCTCAGCCACCAGCTGGGCAGAGAGGGGAAGTGGGGGGCAGTGGCAGCTGGGACCCAGAACCGGGTGACCCCAGGAAGACCAGAACCAAGGGCACAGCCTCTTCAGCACTCAGGCCTTGGGGTGCTTTGAACGGCTGCCCTGCCTCCCCTCTGGCCCCCACACTTCTGCTGCGCCTGCTGCCGAGACCACCCTCCCCACATCTGCCCTTTCAAACCAGGTGTTTTCCAAAGTCCAGGCACCCCCCTCTGGAGGCGGCCTCTGCGAACGGCTCCCTGCCTGTGGTGGGGTGACCGGCAGGGCCGCTGGGTCTCCCCAGTGCTCCCCCTCCCAGCAGGCCCCTCTGGGAAGCTCCCTGACGATCTCCGGGGCGTGGGTCTGCGGTGGCTGGCTTCCTGCTGGCTCTGTGGGACGGAGCTGCCTGGAGCAGCCAGGGAAGTGGTCTCCACCTCCCGGGGATCACTCCACAGTGCCTGGCACACAGCAGTGTTCAGACAGGTCTGCTGATGGGCGGGGAGTCAGGGCGGCCTCGGCGGGGGCTTTGTCTTGAGGAGACACTCCTGCTTTGGGTCTGCGCCCTGTTCTGGCTGTGCGGCGCTGGGCAGGTCTCTTAGCCTCTCTGGGCCCCTTGCTTATTGGTCATAATGACCACAGCAGGCCCTGAGGATCTCCCGGCTACGTGGGGCCCATGTGGCGTCCCAGGGGGAACTCCTTGAGAGCTCGGGGATTTGGATTTTGACTAAACCGTGTGGTCTCCCAGGCTCCCAGGGGAGCTGAGGCCTCAGCACCTCCATCTGTGAGGTGGGTGCGGAGAGACCATCTCCTCCCCGTCTCCATGGCCCTGCAGTTCAGAGCCCGGCTCTGCAGCCACTCTGCTGACCTGTGCGACCTCCCCTATACAGTCAGGTAGGCCAGGGGAGCCAGGTCTATACGAGCGAGAAGCATCCACCCAAGACACCCTGACATGGGAGGGCTGGGTCCAGGGGCAGAGAGGGGCTGGTTGGGGTCCGGCCGGGGTCCGAGGCAGACCCTAGGCCTCAGCTGTGCACCTGGCGATGGTGCTGCCCTATGGAGTGCCCGGTTCGACTTGGGGCTGAGTGACATTCCCAGTGGTGCACGCAGCCCAGCACTCGGTCCGGGGCCAGCGTCGCTGACCTCAACCACGGCCGTCATATCCCCAAAGCCCTTCTGGAAAACAACGGATGTCAGACACTGAGCTTCCGGCCGGGGACCTGCAGCTCCCTGCTGCCCGAGGGGCACCGCCCCTTCTCCCCAGGGTGGCCGGCTGCGGTCACTTACAGTCCCTGAGGCGCTCAGCGTCATGGCCCGCAGTCGGCGATGGTGGGGAGAGTAAATCCAGTACCTCCCATCCGTGAACTGGACGGGGCAGGCCGGGCGGGCCAGAGGAGGAAGGAAAACAGAGGATAGCGGATGAGGCGGCTACCCCCGTGGTCGGGTGGGAGAGGTGGAGGGAGGCAGCGGGGAGCGGGTGGGCACAGCTGACTGCCAAGCAGAAGGTGGGGGGTGCCAGGGTGGGACCGAGGACCCTTCTCCCTTCTCCGCTGCCCACCCAGCAGGGCATCAGCACACAGACACACAGCAGGACGTGGCCCCCAGGGCCCCCGTACCATCCAGAGACCAGGACACGCACGAACCAGTCCTGGGGAAAGGGGTGACGACATGGGGTGGCTGGGGGCACAAGCACACGGCCCGTCCCTCCCTTCTCCAGGGCCAGGTCGGGGCATGGGGACCCCAGAGGCGCCACTGGAGACAGAGCAGGGAGGTTAGTTATGAAGCAGCCAGTAGGTGCCCGCAAAACAGGCCCTGAGGCCTGGCGCCTGTGCCCAGCCCACCTTCCCAGGAGGGTAAGAACAAACCATCTGGGAAGTGGGCCGCAGCCTCCAGCCCTCCCTGTGACCTGGGGCTGCCTGACCTGAGTGGGACCACTGGGGAGTGGAGACGCTACCTAGATACCCCAGGCCTTGCTGGTTGCCCGGCAGCTGCCTCACCCAGACCCTGGCAAGGGGGAGCAGGGATCCCAGGTCCGGGCAGACCCAGCCCTGCCCAGTAGCAGTCATGAGTCCCCAGCCCACAGCGTGGGAGCGTGAAACCCTCCTGCCACTGCCCGGTCCCCTGGTCCTCCTCAAGGATGAGCCCACCTGGCCACGCCCATGGCGACAGGGAGAAGGTCCAGACAGGCCTGGTCTGGAGGAGATTCTCACTCCGTGGGGTTAGACCAGGAAGAGAAGGTGGGTGTGAACGTGGCTGGTGGGTGCGTGGAGGCGTGTCGTGAGAGTGCTGGCTGGTGAGAAAGCATGTGGGTGGGTGGACAGAGCACGCTCACGTGCCCGTGTGTGGCTGTGTGTACACGGTGTGCACACAGTGGAGCGTGTGTGAGAGAGTCTGGTTGACGAGCCGGTGGCAAGAAGAGCCCGGGGCACTTACAAAGTAGATGTCAGTGGCGGGCGTGTCCTCCTCGTCCGAGGCCTGGCTGGCGGGTGCGCCCTCCTCGTCCGAGGCCTGGCTGGCAGTTTCTGCTTCAACAGCGGCAGTGGCACCGGCCATGGAAGCCTCCACCCTGGGGACAGGGATAGACAGAGGGTCATGACCCTCAGCCCCCACACAGAGGCTCCCTGCGCCCCCACACTCAGGATCCAGGCAGGGGCTTCACACGGTCATCACTGAGACGAAATCCCAGACAGCTGATCACAGGCCACACGCTCCTGCGCCGAAAACCCAGACAGCTGACCACAGGCCACGCGCTCCTGCGCCAAAAACCCAGGCAGCTGATCACAGGCCACACGCTCCTGCGCCGAAAACCCAGACAGCTGACCACAGGCCACGCGCTCCTGCGCCAAAAACCCAGGCAGCTGATCACAGGCCACACGCTCCTGCGCCGAAAACCCAGGCAGCTGATCACAGGCCACACGCTCCTGCGCCAAAAACCCAGGCAGCTGACCACAGGCCACGCGCTCCTGCGCCAAAAACCCAGGCAGCTGATCACAGGCCACACGCTCCTGCGCCGAAAACCCAGACAGCTGACCACAGGCCACGCGCTCCTGCGCCAAAAACCCAGGCAGCTGATCACAGGCCACACGCTCCTGCGCCGAAAACCCAGGCAGCTGATCACAGGCCACACGCTCCTGCGCCAAAAACCCAGGCAGCTGACCACAGGCCACGCGCTCCTGCGCCAAAAACCCAGGCAGCTGATCACAGGCCACACGCTCCTGCGCCGAAAACCCAGGCAGCTGATCACAGGCCACACGCTCCTGCGCCAAAAACCCAGGCAGCTGACCACAGGCCACGCGCTCCTGCGCCGAAAACCCAGACAGCTGATCACAGGCTACATGCTCCTGCGCCGAAAACCCAGACAGCTGATCACAGGCCACACGCTCCTGCGCCGAAAACCCAGACAGCTGATCACAGGCCACACGCTCCTGCGCCAAAAACCCAGACAGCTGACCACAGGCCACGCGCTCCTGCGCCAAAAACCCAGGCAGCTGACCACAGGCCACGCGCTCCTGTGCCTGCCATTTAACGCAAATCAGAACAAACCTCCCAAGAAGCCCCCAAATGCTGACCCTAGGAGTGACCTGCCAGCCCACTGACAGCGTGGCCCTGCTACTCCCAGCTCAGACACACACACCTGTGGGCAGGTGCTGGCCTCACCCTCACCAGCTGTGCCACCCGGGGAGGGCCGGTTCCTCCTCTGAATTTCAGTTTCCTCATCTGTAAAGTGGGGACAGATGGCACCTAGCCACTGGGATCAGAGCTTCTTTCTTCTTTATTGATGTGTTTGAGACAAGCTCTCGTTCCATCAGCCAGGCTGGCATGCAGTGGTGTAATCACGGCTCACTGCAGCCTCCACCTCCCGGCTCAAGCGATCCTCCAACCTTGGCCTCCCAAGTAGTTGAGACTATAGGTGTGTACTGCTATGCCCACCAATTTTTTTTTTTTATTCTGTAGCGATGGGGTCTCACTATGTTGCCCAGGCAGGTCTCCAACTTGTGGGGTCAAGCAACCCTCCTGCCTCAGCCTCCTTTAGGAGGGATCACAGATGGGAGCCCCCGAGCCCAGCCTCTCTCTCCTTTTCACTGAGCACTTACTACATGCCAGGGCTGGCTCCTGTGATTAACCCACTGAGTCTATCAGGGGCGATGCAGAGGGTGCGGCTACTGCTGTGTTGCATTTGCGGAAATGGAGGCACAGAGAGGAGGTGAGGAACGGCCTTGGCCTTGGCTATGGCCACACGGTGCACAGTGTTCATCCCATGAATGAGGGTAAACACGCCCTCCTGCCACATTGGAGGTTCAGTTCCTTTTAGGAAAGCCTGAAATTTCATGGTGCGAGGTTTGGCAATGGCAAGGAGCTGACAGTGGCAGTAGCACCGGGTGGAAGATAAACCCTCAGGGCTTTATTTTTCGGTCTGTGCTGCTGTGAGTGCTAAAAAAGCTCTCTTGGAACAAAAATAAAAAAAGCATCTCATGCAAAAATCATTAAAAAGGCAGGAAGAATCTGGTAACAATGCAAGCATGGGATTACACACACCAGACAGATGACAAAAAAGTAAAGACAGGCCGGGTGTCGAGCCTGTAATCCCAGCACTTTGGGAGGCCGAGGCAGGCAGATCACGAGGTCAGGAGATTGAGACCATCCTGGCTAACACAGTGAAACCCCGTCTCTACTAAAAATACAAAAAATTAGCCGGGCCTGGCGGGAGGCTGAGGCAGGAGAATCACTTGAACCCAGGAGGCAGAGGTTGCAGCGAGCCGAGTTCACGCCATTGCTCTCCAGCCTGGGAGACAGAGCAAGACCCTGTCTCAAAAAAAAAAAAAGGCCAGGCACGGTGGCTCACGCCTGTAATCCCAGCACTTTGGGAGGCCTAGGTGGATGGATCAAGTGGTCAGGAGATCGAGACCATCCTGCCTAACACAGTGAAACCCCATCTCTACTAAAAATACAAAAAATTAGCTGGGTGTGGTGGCGGGCGCCTGTAGTCCCAGCTACTCAGGAGGATGAGGCAGGAGAATGGCTTGAACCCGGGAGGCGGAGCTTGCAGTGACCCGAGATTGTGCCACTGCACTCCAGACTGGGTGACAGACCAAGACTCCACCTCAAAAAAAAAAAAAAAAAAAAAAAAAAACACACGAAAAAGTAAAGACACGCAGGGGCCAGCCCGGGGCTCACACCTGTCATCCCAGCATTGTGGGAGGTCGAGGCAGGAGAATCACCTGAAGTCAAGAATTCGAGACCAGCCTGGTCAATATGGTAAAACCCCACCTCTACTAAAAATACAAAAAAATAAGCTGGGCGTGGTGGTGAGCGCCTGTAATCCCAGCTACTCAGGAGGCTGAGGCAGGAGATTCGCTTGAGCCCAGGAGGTAGAGGTTGCAGCGAGCTGAAATCACGCCACTGCACTCCAGCCTGGGCAACAGAGCAAGACTCTGTCTCAAAGAAAATAACAGCAGGTGACGCCATATCCCCAAAAGGGCCACAACCACTGTGTCCTACGTTTTTTTAAAACATAGATACTTCTTTTAAACCTCTTTTTTCAAATCAAAACTCAATAAAATTAATCCCAGCATTCTGGGAGGCCAAGGTGGGCAGATCACTTCAGATCAGGAGTTTTTTTTTTTTTTGAGGCAGAGTCTTTTTTTTTTTTTTTTTTTTTTGTTGAGACGGAGTCTCGCTCTGTCGCCCGGGCTGGAGTGCAGTGGCCGGATCTCAGCTCACTGCAAGCTCCGCCTCCCGGGTTCACGCCATTCTCCTGCCTCAGCCTCCCGTGTAGCTGGGACTACAGGCGCCCGCCACCTCGCCTGGCTAATTTTTTGTATTTTTAGTAGAGACAGGGTTTCACCGGGTTAGCCAGGATGGTCTCCATCTCCTGACCTCGTGATCCGCCCGTCTCGGCCTCCCAAAGTGCTGGGATTACAGGCTTGAGCCACCACGCCCGGCCCTGAGGCAGAGTCTTGCTCTGTTGCCCAGGCTGGAGTGCAGTGGCACGATCTCGGCCACGCCCGACTAATTTTTGCTATTTTTCAGTAGAGATGGGGTTTCACCGTGTTAGCCAGGATGGTCTTGATCTCCTGACTTCTTGATCCGCCTGCCTCAGCCTCCCAAAGTGCTGGGATTACAGGCGTGAGTCACCGTGCCCGGCTGAGGTCAGGAGTTTGAGACCAGCCTGCCCAGCTGGGTGATGGGAGAAACCCTGTCTCTACTGAAACACACAAAAAAATTAGCCAGGTGTGGTGGTGGGCACCTGTAGACCCAGCTACTCGGGAGGCTAAGGCAGGAGAATCACTTGAACCCAGGAGGTGGAGGCTGTAGTGAGCCAAGATAAAGCCACTGCCCCCCAGCGTGGGCAACAGAGCAATATTCTGTCTCACAAAAAAATAAAAATAGGCCGGGCGCGGTGGCTCAAGCCTGTAATCCCAGCACTTTGGGAGGCCGAAACGGGCAGATCACGAGGTCAGGAGATCAAGACCATCCTGGCTAACATGGTGAAACCCCGTCTCTACTAAAAAATACAAAAAGCTAGCCGGGCGAGGTGGCGGGCGCCTGTAGTTCCAGCTACTCGGGAGGCTGAGGCAGAAGAATGGCGTAAACCCGGGAGGCAGAGCTTGCAGTGAGCTGAGATTGCGCCACTGCACCCCAGCCTGGGTGACAGAGCAAGATACTGTCTCAAAAAAAATTAAAAATAAATAAATAAAAATAAAGAAATTAAAATTAAAAATAAAACAAAATAAATACTAAAAAGGTAAAAAAAAATTCATTAAACGCTTGGAGGTTCAGAGATGTTCTTACACAGCCCTTAACCCAGGGTCTCTTGCCTCGGCCCTGTGGATACTGGAACCAGGTCCTTCTCTGGGGTGAGGCCATCCCGGGCACTGCAGGCTAATGCTGAGCAGCGTCCCTGGCCACCACTCACTGCCACAAATGCCCCCAGGCATTGCCCAGTTTCCCCTGGGGGCCAGGATCACCTCGGCTAGTGAAGAACCACTCTCTACAATCAAAAAATAACCTTATGGGAAAATCCACTGTCTGCGGATACAACCCAGTAAGAAAGAACGCCTTCAGGACGAAACCTCGGGATGCTCTTGGCTCCTTCTGGCCCGCAGGGGGAGGGCACCCCGACCTCCCACCAAGCCAGGCTCACCCTGCGTCCTCCTCTTTGGGGACCACGATCTCCACACTGCACGCAGGCTCCACCTGCACTGTAATCTGCTGCAGGTCCTCTTCCCCGGGCGGCTCCTCCTGCGGCCTGCAGGCAATGGGAGGTTGTATCTCAGTTTCCCTCCTTGCTTCCCCCCGTCCTACCCCCAGGAGTACCCAGTGAACTCCAGGGCCAGTCCCAGAGGGGAGTTGGGAGCCTCCTGCTTGGGCCTGGTCTTTCTGGCTGTCACTCCCAGCCGGGGGACTGTCCACCTGGGTCCCTTGGTGACTGTGGTGCTGGCAGGGCCTGGGGTGTAGCAGGTTCTGGGGGCGTACGAGCGAATGGCAGCCCCGACCAGCTTGCGTGCCACAGACCCTGCCCACCGCCTGGGGGTGCCTGCACCTGGCAGCTGAGGCCTGACACAGGTGAATCAGCGTCCCAGCAGCCGGGCCTGGCTGTGTGGCCTCTCCAAATGGCACGCTGGACCAAGGGGAGGGCCACATCCCACCCATGGCACCAAGGGGTTTCTTTCATCAGGCAGCAATGATTAAAACACCGTTAAGGAAAGCAACACCTCGCCACTGCCCCGGTGTTCACAAGAGCAAGACCCCGGGAACCTCACAAATGTCCCCGAGGGCTGGGCATTAAAGCCAGGTGCAGTCCATGGGATGGAAGGACGGCACGCAGGCGTGACAGGAACGGTGCACACCCGCCCAAGATCCCCGTCAGTCGAGTGACAACAGCAAGATGTGGGCGGCACGCACGGGTGTGCCCACTGGTGTGAAAATAAAAGAGGAACAAAAGTCTGGTGCACGTCTGCTGTGTTCCCAGAAAGTATCTGCCAAGAGACAAAACCCACAGTCCCAGTGGTTGCTCCTGGGGAGGAGACCGGCCTTGGGCAGGAGGGGAGCATTTCACGATGTTCCCGCTGTATCTTAAGTTAAAAAAAACTTGACCGGGCGCGGTGGCTCAAGCCTGTAATCCCAGCACTTTGGGAGGCCGAGACGGGTGGATCACGAGGTCAGGAGATCGAGACCATCCTGGCTAACACGGTGAAACCCCATCTCTACTAAAAAATACAAAAAAAAAAAAACAAAAAAAAACTAGCCGGGCGAGGTGGCGGGCGCCTGTAGTCCCAGCTACTCAGGAGGCTGAGGCAGGAGAATGGCGTAAACCCGGGAGGTGGAGCTTGCAGTGAGCTGAGATCCGGCCACTGCACCCCAGCCTGGGCGACAGAGCAAGACTCCGTCTAAAAAAAAAAAAAAATAAATAATAATAATAATAACTTAATAGAAGAAGAAAAAAAAGGATCCAACAGGCCACAGCTGTCCCAGGGTGTAAGAAAAACAAAGTGGCTCCAAGATTGTGTGCAGTGCTAAGGCCGAGTGCTGGAACCTTAAATCTGTTCCCAGAAAAGGCCGGGTGCGGTGGCTCAAGCCTGTAATCCCAGCACTTTGGGAGGCCGAGACGGGTGGATCACGAGGTCAGGAGATCGAGATCATCCTGGCTAACACGGTGAAACCCCGTCTCTGCTAAAAAATACAAAAAACTAGCCGGGCGAGGTGGTGGGCACCTGTAGTCCCAGCTACTCGGGAGGCTGAGGCAGGAGAATGGCGTGAACCCGGGAAGCGGAGCTTGCAGTGAGCCGAGATCACGCCACTGCACTCCAGCCTGGGCGACAGAGCGAGACTCCCTCTCAAAAAAAAAAAAAAAAAAAAAAAAAAAAAAAAAATCTGTTCCCAGGAAAGAATGGGCAGAGAGCAGACGGACTGGGGGGCAGGAATGGGCTGGGGAGCGGGAATGGGAGCGGGAATGGGAGCTGGGAGCTATGCAGGAGGAGCTGGTGAGACCCAGGGAGGGAAGGGGGCAGGGTCTCACCTGCCATCCTGTCCGGAGGACTGTGTGCGCCGCCTGTAGAGACACAGCAAACAGGTGACACCCAGAAAGAGGATGGCCCGCCTGCTCAGTCTACCTGCCCTGCCTATCCGCCTGCCTACCTGGCAGCCCCGCCCACCTGTACAGATGCCCCTCCCTCCTACACATCGGATGCCCCCCTCTTCTGTACATAGAATGCCCCACCCACATGCGCAGCGAATGCTCCGCCCACATGCACAGCAGATGCCCCACCCTTCTGTACATAGGATGCTCCGCCCACATGCACAGCAGATGCCCCACCCTTCTGTACATAGGATGCCCCACCCTTCTGTAAATAGGATGCCCCACCCTTCTGTACATAGGATGCCCCGCCCACATGCACAGCAGATGCCTCACTCTTCTGTACGTAGGATGCTCCACCCACATGCGCAGCGGATGCCCCCGCCCACGTGTACAGCGGAGGCCCCGCCCACGTGCACAGCGGATGCCTCCGCCCACCTGTACCGAGGTTGCTCCGAAGTCTCCGAGGGGGACCGCTCAGGAATGGAGAGGGATGTGGATGACAGAGTGGTGGCAATGGAAGCTGTAGTGGCTTCTTCAAAAGAAGGTGGCGTGCAGGGCAGAAGGTCAGGCCGGCCTGTGGGGAGAGGACTGTGGGTACCTTGCGGAGCCTCCAGGCCCCCAAACACACACAGTGGATTCTCCCTGAGGCTTGGCTCACCCTGGGAACCCACGCCCAGTGCCCGCCCGCCTCCTGGACATGCCCACCTCCCCACACGGCAGGGAAGGACGACTTTCCCCTTCACACGAAGGCTTCTGACCGCTCTCAAAATAGAATCCACAGCCCTACACAGCCCAGAGGGCCCTGTGCAGCCTGGCCCGTCACCTCCCTACCCTCTCTCCCCACCCTCTTCCCCTCCCCACTGCTCTCTTCCCCTCTCCCTCTCTTCCCCTCCCTGCTGTTGGCTCCTTGCTGTTCCCCCAGCAGTGTGGTCCTGCCCCAGGACCCTTGCATGGCTATGTCAATTCCTTCATTCTGTCCCCTGCCCTCCCTGACATCAGGCGTAGCCTGGGGGCTGCATGCCTTCGATGGCATCCTGGTGCGCCTCAGATAACAGTGACCGTGAGAGAAGGCGGGAGCTGTCACCACCCCACCCAGTGGAGCCTTCTACACTCAGCTCTCCCTGGGCTCTTCCCTGGGGCCGTCCCAGAAGCCCCCAGTCCCTGGGCAGGAGGTTCTGCAGATCGTAGATCCGGAGGGGAAGGCTGAGTGATGAGTACTCAGGATGAGGCGGCGCCCCACCCACTGGGCTGCTGCTGACACACCCTGGAGCCCCCACAGGCGAACTCTGCCTTCTGCCCCTCACCTTCGTCCTCCAGCGTGGGGTAGCTGCGGGCCCCCCGCAGGTCGTACTGGGCCTCCTCCCGCTCGCTGGGGATTTGGCTGGCCGAGAAGGCAGCTGTGGGCCCCAGGGGTTTCACAGCCAGCAGGGCTCCGCCGCGCCCCTTCTTGGAGGGCGAGGACTTCAGGGCTGCAGGGGAGGGTGGGTGTTGGCGCTTGGGGTTGCTGGGGGCTCATAGCAAAGCCCAGACAGGGCCGCTGCCCGAATATACCCGTGTCCCTGAGACCCACCAGGCCCCTGCCCATCCCTGAGGCCGGGAAGCAGCCAAGCCTCTTGGTGGAAAACCGAGCTCTGCCCGGGGAGGGACTGAGAGCCTGAGTTGCCTGTCCTGCCCACCCGACCGTCTCTATGACACACACTGGGACCCTGGCACAGTGCCTGCCCCTCCCAGGGTCCTGCAGACCTGTGACTCCCGTCTAT
The DNA here is from genome assembly GCF_037993035.2 of Macaca fascicularis. Lineage (NCBI taxonomy): Eukaryota > Metazoa > Chordata > Mammalia > Primates > Cercopithecidae > Macaca > Macaca fascicularis. The sequence goes on from NC_088393.1 coordinate 4,365,358, forward strand.
CCAGCGGGCCAGGGATGCCTGCAGGCTTTATCCCCTTCCATGTGTGGCCCAGCCCCGGCAGGGCCCCCATTTTCAGATGGACACTGACAGTCTTAGACAGCACCAGGTATTGTGGTTAGAGAAGCCAATGGTTCAGCATGTAGGGCCTGAGCCCAGATCCAGGCTCGCCCGCTGGCTGTGTGGCTCAGTCTCTCTGGGCCCCGTTGGCCGATCTCAGCAGTGGGGTGTGGTGCAGCAGGTGATGCCCACACAGGGCCGAGCCTGTCCTCAGTGTTGTGCGAGCTCTGCCTCCTCACCAAGCTCTTGTGACCTCTGCCCCCAGAATGACCCACACAGCTCCTGGTAAACAGTAGGTGCTCAGTTTGCCTTGTGCAGCTTCCTACAGTCGCCAAAGGCTGGCAAACAGCCCTGGATGACTGGGAATGATCCTGTGGCATCAGTCCCAGAGGGTGGGGTGCGGGAACAGGCTCGACAGCCAGCTCTCTGGAGACAGATCCCGATGCGTGGTGTCTGCCAATTCCCACGGTGTCAATGAGAGGGGGTCCCTGGCCTCGGGGCCGGGAGCAGGTGTGCAGGCTGGGAAGAGCAGCCTGACTGCAAGTGCTGGGCACTGGTGTGCCTGTCCCTGCTGTCTCCCAGGAGCAACCCCGTGGGTGCGGACCCGCAGATCATTCATGCCCACCCGACACTTCCCAAGCACCTCTGTGTGCCAGGCCTGTGCAGGATGCTGGGGAGCCCGAGAGCCTTCTAGTGGGGAGGGTGGCTGAGAAACAGACCCCAGGGAGGAACCCGTCTGGCAGCAGGTGGGCCACGGGCTGAGCTCTGTGCGGGGGCCTGGAACCCTGAGTCTGCGTCCAGATGCTACAGTGGCCCATGAGGGGAAGCTGAGCCCTGAGAAATGGGGACCTCCCCCGGGTACCCTGTGGGTGAACCCTGAGTCCCCACCTTCCCCACCATTGTTTGCCCTGTGACCTCCCTGGCCACGCCCTGCTATGCCAGCCTCCTGGGTTCCCCTGCCCGGGATGCGTTTCCGTGGTGATGGTGATGCTGTCGGAGCCTCACACACTGAGCTGCCTGCTGGGCCAGGCCTGCCCATCCCATATATCAACACTGTACTCTCACAATGCTGTGCCAATGGGGAAACCGAGGCACAGAGGGAAGTGCCTGTTCAAGGCCACAAGGCAGGACGAGGCCAGGCCAGGATTCAGGATTCAGGCTCCAGCGGTGGCTCCTGTGCAGAGCAAATGTCCCGACTATCCTACCTCTGGATGAGGCCCGGTCTGAGGGGGACACAGGGGCTCTGGGTTTACTGCCTCCCCCAGAGTCCCTCCCGCCCCACGGGGCTCTCGGCCTCCCCCGGGGTCCCTCCCACCTCACGGGGCTCTTGGCCTCCCGGGTCCCTCCTGCCCCGCGGGGCTCTTGGCCTCCCCCGGGGTCCCTCCCACCTCGCGGGGCTCAGGTGGCTTACAGGAGTTCTTCCGAAAGACTGTGTTGCTCATGAACTTGAAAAAGCGCTCAGCATAGAAGCTGGGGCGGTGGACAGACACCGTATCCTGGAAGAGAGTTGGGGGTGCCCGGGGGCAGAGGGCGCATCAACCAACAGCTGGAGACAGCCCTGGACAGACGCTGTATGTGTGCGGGGGGCACCTTCTGTGTGAAAAGGCTCGAGATGGGTCCATGGTGCTGTGGCTTCCTGGGAGGGGCTCACGGAACAGGGGACAGTGGTTCCCTCTGGGGAGGGAGACTGGGTGCCAGGGAATGGGTGGAAGCTTTTCCGCCAGAGACCTATTCGCATTTTTGACTTTTTCAACCAGCTATGAATAAAGTATTCCGGCCAGGCGCAGTGGCCCACATGGACTTGTAGGGGAGGCTGAGGTAGGATGGTCTGGCTGGGGCCCTGCTGGGATGTGACCCTTGGCCTCCCAGAATGCAGCCTCCTTTCCTAGCCTCCTTGGGTGAGGAGTGGCCACGTACCAGGACTGTGAATGACTCCACCCTCGAAGGCTGCAGTGGGAGGCGGTGCCCGGCCACTGTGGGCCAGGGGACAAGGACAACCCCAGCGATGTAGGGTGGCAGCACAGGACACCCTGGCCGGCCTCGTCAGAGCAAGACAGCACTCCTATCTGCCCTAGGCTCGGGTTCTGGGCCTTGGCAAGGTCTAAGACATCCCCAGAGGCCTCTGCTGGCCGCCACCCTGACATGCTCAATGCTTGTTCTGGAAGCTCCTGCCTGGACCTTCTACACACTCTTGAAAAATGGGGGTGCCTGTTGGGATCTTGGATTCTACAGGCTGTTAGTTAGTCCTCAATGCTCGGCCCCAGGAGGTAGTCTGCGTTTGGGGAGTGATGGATGGGAGGAAGGCCAGGACGACCAACAGGAGGACAGAGGAAGGATGGGAGGAGGGGTGCAGGCGCTCACCCCATCATGGACGAGGGCCTTCCAGGTGTGCTCCAGCTTCTTGATGAACCTGTGGAGAGAGCGCCCGGAGTGACAGCTGACATCAGCCAAGCCCATGCCAGGCCGCCTCACTCAGGGGCCACTGTGCACCCCCGAGGACACTGGGCCATGGCCTTGAGCAATCGTGGCTGTCAAAACTCAGGGTGGCAGGCGCTCCTGGCAGGCAGTGGGTGGAGGCTCTCTGCTTAGTACCCTGCAGTGCCCAGGACGGCCCCACTCCAGAGAACCATCTGGTCCCAATGTCCATAGTACCGAGAGAGTGACCCTGTCTTTCAACATTCTAGAGCCCCAGCCAAGCACGGTAGCTCACACCTGTAATCCCAGCACTTTGGGAGGCCAAGGTAGGTGGATCACCTGAAGTCAGGAGTTCGAGACCATCCTGGCCAACATGGTGAAACCCCGTCTCTACTAAAAATACAAAAATTAGCCAGGCATGGTGGCACGTGCCAGTAATCCCAGCTACTCGGGAGGCTGAGGCGGAAGAATAGGGTCGACTCAGAAGGCAGAAGCTGCAGTGAGCCAAGATCGCACCACTGCTCTTCAGCCTGAGTGACAGAGCGAGACTTTGTCTCAAAACAAACAAATGAAAAACCAAAAAACAAATATTCTCAAACCCACTCCTTGGATTTTCTTTTTTCTTTTTTTTTTTTGAGACAGGGTCTTGCTCTGTCACCCAGCCTGGAGTGCAGCACGGCCATCATAGCTCACTGCTGCAGCCCTGAACTCCTGGGCCCAAGGAATCCTCCTGCCTCGGCCTCCTGAGTAGCTGGGACTGCAGGAGCACGACCAAGCTCGGTTAATTTTTTTGATATTTCGTAGAGACGGGGTCTTGCTATGTTGCCCAGGCTGGTCTCAAACTCCTGGGCTCAAGCGATCCTCCCGCCTCGGCCTCCCACAGCGCTAGATTACAGGTGTGGACCACTACGCCCAACTCACTCTGGATTTTCAAGGTGACCAGACACCTTCCTTTAGGGCTCAAGAAGGGGCAGCCAAGCAAGAGCTTTCCAGAAGGTTGAGGAAGCCGCGAGAGCTGCTGGTGCAGCTGTTTCCACAGGCAAGCGCCTCTGTGCATGGGTGTCCTGGGGGCACCCACCCACCTGTGGGGCTGCAGACCCGGGGTGTCCACCTGTAGGACTGCAGACCCGGGCACCCCCCTGTGGGACTGCAGACCCTGGCACCCACCTGTAGGATTGCAGGATATCAATGATGCCAATGTGCAGCAGCAGCCGCTCCCCGCGGCCATTCACAGCGGGGATCCCGCCCATCCTGGGGAGAGAAGATGAGGGCACCGTCAGCATCCCACAGAGCAGGACTCAGGGCAGGCAGGGCTGGGGACTCCAGGGCTGGGGAGTCCACCTGCTCCCGTGGGTGGCAGCTCGGCCAAGCTCTTGGAGTGGGGCCTGGCACCCGGGAATCTCCGTCCTGATGTCCCTCCATCATCCCCAGTCTCAAACCCAGGCCCAGGTGCTGCTGAGGAGTCCCAGCTAGGAGGCCCGGGCACATACCCTGCCACCACACACGTGTGCATGGACATACACATGCACACACATGGACGTGCACACACACGCACGCTGCATGCCCAGGTAGGGCCACGGGGTCTCAGGTACAGCCTGGGGAGTTAATTGTCACCCGGCACCATGCCCAGCGCAGTTAGTGAGGTCACACGTGCAGCAGCCATCCTGAAGCCACCAGGAGCCAGACCCGCTGGGCCGGGGCCCTGCACGCTCTGCTCACGCCACAGGCTGGTGCGCTCACCTGCTCCCCTGCCAGGCCCACGAAGACCCTACAAACGCCAGGATGGTCTGACGGGGAGCTGTGCCTGGCCTTGGCTCCCGCACTCCCCACAGCTACACCCGGTTGGGGCCCCGGCTCCTCCTCTGCCATCCATGGGAAATACCACCACCTTTGCAAACCAAAGCCCAGCTAGTGGCCTAGTGCGAGCCGGCACCACCCCTGGGGCCAGGCCAGGTGGGACTTGGCTCCATACCTGCGTGGCTCCGCTGGGGAAGGCTGCCCCCCAACCTAGGAGCCTACTTCCTCAGCTGGAAACGGGGGAAGCCCACCTCCCTCCTCCAAGGCTGCTGTGAGGACCGAACAGGTACCAAAGTGAAGGCTCGGGCCTGCCCCCACTGTCAGGGTGCTGCTGTGACCAGGGCACAATCTCAGCACTGCTATACGACACCTGTCCAACCCGCCCCCTGGGGCCACATCTGGGGACATCTGTGGTTGTCACAACTGGGGGGTGCTCCTGGCCCGGAGTGGATGGAAGCCCAGGACGCTGCTCAGCACCCTGCAGTGCCCAGGACAGCCCCAGGACAGCCCCATACCAGCGAATGAGCTGGCCCTAACATTCATAGTGTCCCGGAAGGGCTCTGTGATAATCTCCCCAACCAAGCCCCGAGCCCTGTGAGGGCAGGGCCGGTCTGCTCCCTCTGCCCCTAGCGTCCAGCAGAGACATAACTGTAGGCCACTGAGGTGTGGCCTCCTCTCTCTACCACCGTTCCCATCTTCTGTGGCAGCATTTTTTTTTTTTTTTTTTTTTTTTTTTGAGACGGAGTCTCACTCTGTCGCCGGGCTGGAGTGCAGTGGCCGGACCTCAGCTCACTGCAAGCTCCGCCTCCCGGGTTCCCGCCATTCTCCTGCCTCAGCCTCCCCAGTAGCTGGGACCACAGGCGCCCGCCACCTCGCCCGGCTACTTTTTTGTATTTTTAGTAGAGACGGGGTTTCACCGTATTAGCCAGGATGGTCTCGATCTCCTGACCTCGTGATCCGCCCGTCTCGGCCTCCCAAAGTGCTGGGATTACAGGCTTGAGCCACCGCGCCCGGCCATTTTTTTTTTTTTAAGACAGAATTTAGCTCTTGCTGCTCAGGCTGGAGTACAACAGCTCAATCTCGGCTCACTGCAACCTCTACCTCCTGGGTTCAAGCGATTCTCCTGCCTCAGCCTCCCAAGTAGCTGGGATTACAGGTATGCACCACCATGCCCAACTAATTTTTTGTATTTAGTAGAGGCAGGGTTTCACCATGTTGGCCAGGCTGGTCTGGAACTCTTGACCTCAGGTGATCCGCCTGCCTCGGCCTCCCAAAGTGTTGGGATTACAGGCGTGAGCCACCGTGCCAAGCTTTTTTTTTTTTTTTTTTTTTTTGAGACGGAGTCTCGCTCTGTCGCCCAGGCTGGAGTGCAGTGGCCGGATCTCAGCTCACTGCAAGCTCCGCCTCCCGGGTTCACGCCATTCTCCTGCCTCAGCCTCCCGAGTAGTTGGGACTACAGGCGCCCGCCACCTCGCCCGGCTAGTTTTTTGTATTTTTTAGTAGAGACGGGGTTTCACCATGTTAACCAGGATGGTCTCGATCTCCTGACCTCGTGATCCGCCCGCCTCGGCCTCCCAAAGTGCTGGGATTACAGGCTTGAGCCACCGCGCCCGGCTTTTTTTTTTTTTTAAGACAGGGTCTCACTCTGACGCCCAAGCTGGAGCGCAGCGGTGTGATCTCGGCTCACCGCAACCTCCGCCTGCCACGCTCACGCCTGCCACACCTTCAGTCTCCCAAGTAGTTGGGACTACAGATGCACATGCCACCATGCCCAGCTAAGTTTTATATTTTTTGTAGAGAGGGGGTCTCGCTATGTTGCCTAGGCTGGTACTGAACTCCAGGGCTGAGGCAGTCCTCCCACCTTGGCCTCTCAAAGTGCTGGGAGCACAGGCATGAGCCACCGTGCCCGGCCAGCAGTCACTTTGATCTGTGTGGAATCAGATTTTGCAGTCCCTCCTTTTCGTGGGCTGTGTCCTGCTGTGAGCCCTGCCTCGCCCGATCCCTCTGGCCTCCCATGCGCCTTCCACACCTCTGTGGCTCCTGTCCGCACGGGCAGCGAGTGGACCCCTCTGAGTGCCACGGGGAAACGCTATCTCTGTCTCATTCCTGTGGATGGCCAGTGGCCTCGGCCCACTCCCAGGTGAATGGGAAATGCTACCACCATTGCAAGCCAAGGCCCGGAACTCAGCACTCAGCCTGCGGTCCGCACTATGGCCTGGCTTCGCTCTGAGGCCCTGGCGTGAGGCTGTCAGACTCTGTCACCACGGATGCCCTCGCCAACCCTCCTTGCCTGCTTTTGCTTTGAGGCCCTGGCATGAGGCTTCCAGACTCATCTCTCTGTTGCCGCGGATGCCCTCGCCAGTCTTCCCTGCCTGTTTTCACACTTGAGCCGGGGATGGGGGACCGGAGCCTGTGGGGAAGGGAAGCGGGACGGGTCCGGAGGCCCCCCGCCCACCTACGTGTCATCCGACTCGATGGGTTCTCCACGCGCGGCGCCGCCCTGGATGGACTCCATGGCCGTGGAGTAGAGCGCCTTCTGGCCTACTGGCCGCTTCTCGTCCGAGGTGCCCCGGGCGCCCTGCGCCTGCCGCTCGCGCTCATGCTGGTCGATGTTGTGCACACCCAGCAGTAGGCTGTAGTCCATGATCTTGAAGCTCTCCAGGACCTGGCGGGACAGACGGGCAGGAGCACACCACGCCGTCAGCTGTCTCCACCCCCACCACAGCTCCTGGACCTTATGGGGGCCTCAGCCTGGACAGCTCCGTGGGCTCGGGCGTGAGGGATGGAGTCCCACGGCCATGCAGGGGTGGGGGTTCTAGTATTATCCCGAGGGATGGAGGGGCTGCGGTCACACAGCGGCATCAAGGCGGGCCAGAGTGGGGCTTCCAGCCTCACAGCAGGCCGCCCCAGGCACTGGGACGGGGACTCCCTCCCTGGCTTTGCTCCTTCCTGAGAGACAGGGGGCCAGGCCTATGCTCTGACCAGCCCAGGCCCGTGGGCAAGGACCTGCCAGCCTGACAGGTGACACCTAGGTGCGTGGATGCCCAGGGTAGCCTCGAGGCCCCTCAGTGGTCTGCGCAGTTCTCTGGGGGTGCGGGTCAAGTTCTCAAAAGGGTCGGGGAGCTAGGGGTGGTCAGTAGGGGATCCTGGGTGGAGTGGGGGAGCTGGGAGGTCCCAGGCTCTGCTCGTGACAGGCTGGGGCCTCCCTCCCTGGCTCCATGCCTCGAAGCTGCCAGGGTGGGGCGGGGACGATGGAGCTAACACAGGGAGAGGAAGAGCTGCGTGCATCGTTCTTTCCCTGATACGGAGCCGGTGCAGGCTCCACGGGGACAGGAGCCAGACCCCCCATCGGACAGACATGGGCCCTTGCCATGGCCTGCAGAGCAGGTAGTCATCCTGTTTGATAGGTGAGGAAACTGAGGCACAAGCTCTCATGGCTGGCCGGGAGCTGTGGGCTCGTGACCACAGCATCTGAAGGCTGGGCTCTCTTCTCGGGGGGGGTGGGGGGACTCTAGCACTGTCACCATGTAACCTCCAGAGGAACTGCTTCTTAGCGGTGCAGACACTCCCAACCCCCAAGGGCTGGGTCTGGAGACGTAAGTTTTCTGTTTTCTTTGTGAGACAGGGTCTCACAGTGTTGCCCATGCTGGTCTTGAACCCCTGGGCTCAAGCCATCTGCCCGCCTCCCAAAGTGCTGGGATCCCAAGCATGAGCCAGTGTCCAACCACGTTTTAGGTTAAGGCCATAAAAGCCTGAGCTGCTTCCGGATCCCACGTTGGGGTGGGGCCTGCTGTGGGCTGTGGGGCAGCTGGGCCTCAGCCTGGCACCCTCCCTGGCCCTGCGTGCCCGGACCGTGGCCTCACCAGGCAGTCCCACCTGCCACCCTCCCTCCCCCGCCCGGGCCGAGCCCTCACCAGACAGTCCCGCTGCAGCGTCTTGACCAGGGCGCTGAAGGTGTCGGCGTCCAGCAGGAGCCCCTCGGGCATGTCCTGCATGAAGTCCAGGTCCTTGTAGGTGGGGAAGCTCTTCTCCTTCTCCTTCTTGCTGGCGCGCCGCTTGTAGGTGGAGCCCTTGAGGTCGAACTTGAGGTGCATCTTGACCACGCGGGGCAGGATGTTGTTCATGACCACCACGCGGATGTTCTTGCCCCCCGACTGCACGCAGTACAGCCCGTAGAACTTGGGTAGCAGCGTCCGCGGGTTCTGGTTAAGGTTCTGCCAGGGGAAGAGGGGACGTCATGGAGGGCGGCCGGGCCACAGACCTGCGGGGGCGGGCAGAGCTGGCCTCTGCCTTAGGGGGCTCATGGATGCCCCTGGTCAGCCCCCCTCTCTCCCCAGAAGCCCTCAGGGACCCCTTTCCTCTGCAGGTGCCCAGCTGACCTTCCCACAGCACCCCGACTCTCACAGGCCACAGGGTCTCCCCGCCCAACTGTGAGCTCCAGGAGAGTCTGTTTCTACAGAGCCAGGCCCCGAGGCAGGCGCTTCTGTTCCATCAGAGGCTTCCACACTCCCTGCCTGCCCACAGGACATCGCCCTGGCTGGGCTCGCCTGTTGGGAGGTCTGGAAGCCGGAAACGCAATGCTCTATCCTAAAATACATACATATACATACATATATGTGTATGCACACACGCACGCACACACACACGCACACACACACATATGTATTTTCTCGAGACAGGGTCTCACTCTGTTGCCCAGGCTGGAGTGCAATGGTGCGATCACAGCTCACTGCAGCCTCAACCTCCAGGGCTCAAACCATCCTCCCAGCTCAGCCTCCCAAAGTCCCAGGACTCCGGGCGTGAGCCCAGCCTCTATGTTGGTTATGCTTTGCTGTGTTGGACTGATCAACTCGGACCTTCACTCCAAATCTGGGTCCCCAGGCACAGGTCTGGGTCCTGCTCTGCCCAGTAGACCCCAAGAGGGCACTGGGTGACCCAGGGGCACCCAAGTGAATCAACAGCTTCCCCTGCCCAGAGCCTCTCAATGACGAACCCAGTGGTTTGCTGCCCAGGTGTCGGGGCTGGGACAGACCCACAGGGAGAGGAGTAGGGGGCACGGCCTCAGGCACCAGCCTGGGCAGGCTCAGCAAACTCCAGCCTCTGGGCCAAATCTGGATGCCACCTATTTTTATAGGGCTGTGAGCTAAGAATGGTTTTTCCAGTTTTAAAAAGTGGAGAGGGCCGGGTGCGGTGGCTCACGCCTGTAATCCTAGCACTTTGGGAGGCCGAGGTGGGTGGATCACCTGAGGTCAGGAGTTGGCCTAGCCAACATGGTGAAACCCCGTCTCTATTAAAAATAAAAATTAGTTGGCCAGGGGTGGCTCAAGCCTGTGATCCCAGCACTTTGGGAGGCAGAGACGGGCAGATCACGAGGTCAGGAAATCGAGACCATCCTGGCTAGCACGGTGAAACCCCGTCTCTACTAAAAAAAATACAAAAAAAAGGCCGGGCGCGGTGGCTCAAGCCTGTAATCCCAGCACTTTGGGAGGCCGAGGCGGGCGGATCACGAGGTCAGGAGATCGAGACCATCCTGGCTAACACGGTGAAACCCCGTCTCTACTAAAAATACAAAAAGAAATTAGCCGGGCGTGGTGGCGGGCACCTGTAGTCCCAGCTACTCCAGAGGCTGAGGCAGGAGAATGGTGTGAACCCGGGAGGCGGAGCTTGCAGTGAGCCGAGATCGCGCCACTGCACTCCAGTCTGGGCGACAGAGCGAGACTCCGTCTCAAAAAAAAAACAAAAAAAAAACTAGCCGGGCGAGGTGGCGGGCGCCTGTGGTCCCAGCTGCTCGGGAGGCTGAGGCAGGAGAATGGCGTGGACCCGGGAGGCGGAGCTTGCAGTGAGCTGAGATCCGGCCACTGCACTCCAGCCTGGGCGACAGAGCGAGACTCCGTCTCAAAAAAACAAAAACAAAAATTAGCTGGGCGTGGTGGCACATGCCTGTAATCCCAGCTACTTTCGAGGCTGAGGCAGGTGAATCGCTTGAACCTGGGAGATGGAGGTTGCAGTGAGCCGAGATTGTGCCATTGCATTCCAGCCTGGGCGACAGAGCAAGACTCCATCTCAAAAAAAAAAAAAAAAAAAAAAAAAAGGTGAAGAGGCCAGACATGGTGGCTTACGCCTATAATCCCAGCACTTTGGGAGGCCGAGACAGGCAGATCATGACGTCAGGAGATTGAGACCATCCTGACTAACATGGTGAAACCCTGTCTCTACTAAAAATAAAAAAAAAATAGCTGGGCATGGTGGCGGGCACCTGTAGTCCCACCTGCTTGGGAGGCTGAGGCAGGAGAATGGCTTGAACTTGGGAGGGGGAGGCTGCAGTGAGCCGAGATCGCGCCACTGCACTCCAGCCTGGGCGACAGAGTGAGACTCCATCGCAATAATAAATAAATACATAGATAAATAAATAAGTGGGGAAATAGAGAATAGTCTTTGATGACACATGACAGTGATATGGAATTTGCATTTCTTGGTCTATACATAACACGTATGGGCACACGGCCGTGCCCGTACATTCTCATGTGGTCATGGCGGCTTGGTGCCACCCAGGCAGAGCTGAGCCCTGGAGACACAGGACACTGGCTCGCAGAGCCAAAAACACTCACTCTCTGGGCCTTTAAAGATTGAGTTTGCTGAGCCTGATCGAGGGAGCCCAGGCCCCTCGCTAAGCATCACAGAGAGTGGATGGAGGAGGGCTCAAAGGGGAAACTGAGTCACGGGTTGCACGGCGCTGCCCAGAGCCGGGCAGCAGCTCAGGCCCGGCCACATGGGAGGCGCCCACCTCGTCTGGGCGAGTACCGGAATCCCAGACCAGGGAACACAGCCGCAGCCGCCGGCTCCTCCTCCCGCTCCCGGGGCCTGACGCGCCCTTTCTGTGAGTCACGCGGGGTGAGGGGGGGGCCGGATGGAGCTGCCTCACGCCTGCCCGAGCAGCTGGTCTTTTGTGGGGTGCCAGCCGGTGGCCCGTCCCCTCCTCTCTGGATCCCTCCGAGGCACCCTTGGGCTGCTTGGGCCTCCGTGGCAGCTGAGACACTGTCCACGGGCCGCCGCTTCTGGGGCCCACGGCTCATAGGGGTGTTGGCCAGGTGGGGATGGGGAGCCAGGCAGGAGCCGATGCCCACCCAGCCCTGCCCGGGGACGGCCCTCAGGGCGTGTGGCCACAGGAGGAAGAGAGGGCAGCTCCTGAACACTGGTGACTGGTGCTGGTGAAGCCTGACGGGGGACCCCCGAGGGTGAGTCCCTGGGGCCCCAGATGCCTCTGGATGCGCCCCAAGCACGCCTGCCCAAGCCCCGCAGACACCTGCTCCTGTCGGCCGGGAGGAGGGGGCTGATGGAGGAGCCGTCCACCCCGCACGGCGGGCCACGCACCATGTAGTAGCCGGGGAGCAGCTTCTGCAGGAACTCCGCCTCCTTGTGCATGACAGTCTTGATGATGAACTCGTCGTCGCTGGTGACGTAGAAGAGGGAGCCGCTGGCACCCGGGTTGGACAGCTCGATCAGCGGCTCATTGCACAGGGAATACTGGAAGCAGAGGAGGCGGGTCAGCGGGCCCCGAGCTGCTGGACACACAGACGGCACTGGCTTCCGTCTGCCCAACAGCCCCAGGACCCGACGACGTGTCGCTGCAATTTACAGATGCGGAAAGAGGCTCAGAGAGGGGGAGCGACTTGCCTGAGGCCAGCCAGCAAGGACCGGAGCCTGAGGCCGAGCTGACTCTGCAGCCCGAGGGCTGGCCTGCTAGGACGCACTCCCCAGGCTGCCTCCCGCTCTCGTTAGGAGCAGACACCGGATCGTACGGGGGTGCTGATGTGAGTGGCTAAGAGGTGCTCCCAGCACCCTGCAGCTGGGTGTGGCCACAACGCCAGCTCTCCCCCATGAGTCACAAGCAGAAGCTGTGGGGTGGAACTCAGGGAAGGCTCCCCAGATGGGCGACAGGCAGCTGGAGTACCTGCATATTTGCCCTTCTCTCCTTCCTACCTAGTTCCCTCCTGAGATGCTGATGTGATGGCCAGAACCTCAGCAGCCACACTGGACCAGAAGATAACCTCTGGGATGGAAGCTGCATCTCTGCTGGGCAGGCCCCACTCTGGCCCCTGGCACCCCAGTCCAAGCCCTTCCTCCCCACCTCTCTGCCCCTTTTTCTCAGCCCCTGCTGTTTGTTTCATGATGTGCTGTCTGTCTGCCTCCACGCCCTCTCCTAGACATTCGGCAGTAGGTCTGTGGAGGCGAAAGTTTTTGCATCACTGACACACGACAGGTGCTCTCTTTGTTAAGGACGAGAGTGAAGATGAGACCCACGGGCGCTACCCTGAGTCTTCTGGGTATGGAACCAATGAAGTGTGCGTGTGGCTAAGGCCATCTGGGTCACGCCCTGCAAAATCCTAACTGGTGGCAGATGAGGTCAGAGCCAGCTCCCCATCAGCGGAGTGAGGCAGGCCCGCCCAGGGTTAACGCTGGGTCCGTATCTGCCGGACGACAGAAGGGTGGTCTGTGAGTGCTGAGTGCCGCCTGCCCCGCTGGGAAGAACGCTGCTGTGCTAAGCAGGTGGGGGGTGTCCCCAGAGTCAGGAGTGGTGGCAAGTAGAAGCGAGGGGAGGCCAGGCACAGCGGTTCACCCAGCACTTTGCAATCCCAGCACCTTGGGAGGCTGAGGAGGGGGGATCGTTTGAGCCCAGGAGTTCAAGACCAGCCTGGGCAACAGAGCGAGGCCTCATCTGCACTAAAAAACAAAACAAAACAAAGCAAAACACAGGCGTGGTGGTGCACATCTGTGGTCCCAGCTACTTGGGAGGCTGAGGTGGGAGGATCACCTGAGCTCAGGAGGTCGAGGCTGCTGTGAGCTGGGACAGCACCACTGCCCTCCAACTTGGGCAACAGAGTAAGAAAGACTCTGTTTCAAAAAAACCCCAACAAGTGAGGGGAACCACCTTTGGAAAATGCTGGAGGAGCCAGAGGCTGGAGGTGTGAGTCGGGTCCCCAACGCCACACATGCTCTGAGGTGTGAATGTGCTTGGGGGCCAGAGGATGCCGGAAACATGAGGTCACTTCAGGCCCAGGGCCTGGGAATGCCCCCCTCCCTCCTTGGGCTCAAGTCACCACCCCCGCCCTCCACTGCCCGAGGTGGTCTGGGGCCAGGGAACGGCGCCATCAGTTATCACACGTCGGTCAACACAGGCTGGATTCTGTGGAGTCAGCAACGGCCCTGCCAACCTCGGCAGCTCAGAACAGCGAGCGTCCTTCCTCCTGCACGCGCTGCTTCTGCCATGGCCTGGCTGGGAGTGACGGTGCAGGGTGAGAGAGCCGTGTGGGGTGGACTCAGAGGCTGGAGGGAGATCTGTCCAGGCCACTGCTGTCGCCCAGCCCGGCCATCTGCCTGCCTTTCTCCGCCCACAGCCATGAGCCACAAGTATCCACGGGAAACACAGAGCCCACGTGGTTCCTCCACCCTTCCCGCCGCAGCAGGATGCCCTCCAGCCTCCCCGATACAGACGCAGCAGTGCAGAGCGAGGGCGGGTCTCTCCTGGGGCTGGTGCCCTCCCTGGGAGGCCAGGGGACTCTGCCAAGCCCTGGGCCACTGTCCTCAGGTCACCTGCAGCAGGGGACGCCCCACACAGCTGGAGTGTCCCCCCGAGGCACAAATCACTGCTCCCTCTCCACGGTGGCAGGAGGGGGAGGCTGATCTCACCCGCAGAGCGGAAAACACCGCGGAAAGGCACGTTCGGCTTTGTGCAAACACCACCAACGACGGAAATTCTGAAGCCACATGGCTCATGGCAGTTGCGGGACTGTGGCCTCCATGGGCCTCAGCTGCCACGGGGAAGCAGGCCCCATGAGTGGGTTTCTGAGCCAGACAGTGCCAGGGCAACCCCCCAAGGCCTCCTTCGTCGGTGCTGGGGCTCTCGGCAGCCGTGCCACTGACCTCGGCCTCCTCTCCACCCTCCGCTGGCTGCTGGGCAGGGCTGAGCCCCACCCCGCATCCAACCTCCGCCTTCTCCTTCCTGGCTGTCCTGAGCTGGGGCCTTGCTGGGGCCACCCCTTTTACCAGCGTGGACTGTGACCTCAGCTGTCCAATCAGAGAAGTACCGGCAACCCCCAGTCCCCCCCGAGCCCCACCTGTCCCCACTCAGGTTCAGGGGCCCTATGGACGGCAACACACACACTGGCCCGTCCTCCCGCCACTGGCTCATGGCCACACGCACACCACAGCCTGGACGGAGGCTGAGGGCCCCCAGGAGAATTCTCACACTCCTGGGGCGGATTCGGGGGTCACCAACACCAGGCTGGCCCCCAAGACGCTGTGGGCGCACACCCGGCCTGAGGCCCCGGAATGCGGTCTCATCAGGTTCTAGGGGAGACCCAGACGGCCCAGCTCGGCTTGTATCCGTCCACTCCTGCTAACGGACGCGGGTGCCGTCTCTGCTATGAGCCAGGCCGCCGCCTCCCATTCCCGGCCGCCTCACACGGGGGCGTCCAGGTCACCCGAGGGCCATTTCTAGGCAAAAACCCCAGCTGTCTTTTCACTCCCCACTGCCCTGCCGAGCTCAGGCAAACACTGGGACACTGAAGTCAGGAGGCTGGGCCTTGGTGACACAGCCCAGGGGCATGGTGACTCCCGGGCACCTGAACAGGGCTGGCGTTCTCGGGGGGTCGCATGTACCCCCGGCTGCAGCACATGCTCATTCTCCCCGGAAGAGCGCAGCCTCGGGCGCTTCCTACAGCCTGAGAGAAACCAAACGCCTGCACGGTCAGCAACCACCACAGGCACAAGGAACCGACCACCGTGGGTGAGGGCAGGATCGGAGAACCACAGGCTCCCGGCCCCAGGCACCGCGCTGCCGTGACAGCCAGAACGCCAACCGCACTCGTCTGCGGAGTTCGCGTTTTCCCTGACACAAAGTCCTCCGAATGACCAGCAGGCTTGGGAAAAGGCCACCCAGAGCTTTGAGAAGCGGTGCTGGCGCTGGTGAGCTCCGGGGCCGCCGCGGTGAGCGCCGCCTTCCACATGCCTCTGTCAGGAGCCCGGATGATGGGCTGCTAGGTCAAAGGGGTTGGCCTAGATTTTGACTTTTCTAACTGGAAACAACAAAGCCACGGCTAGAGCTTGGGAGGCCCGACTCTACGCTGGCCCCCAGTGGCACCCACGTCCCAGGGCCTTGTTCTAACCCTAAGTCTGAAGATGGGTCAGTCACTTTGGCACCAGGCTGCAGAAGACTGTACCATCTCTTTGGTGAGCGGACGCTTTGATGACAAGACCCACACGACGAGGAATGGAGGAGGCTCCCAGCCAACGCCAGCCAGGACGGAGTTCTGCGGCCGCCAGCGATGTGAGCTTGGAGGCCGATCCCTCCCCCTTCCCCAGAGAGACTCACGGAGACCCCGGCCCCGAACCTCACCACAACCCTACACCAGGAACCCAGGGAGGCTGCCCCCAGTGCCTGACCCACAGACCCTCCGAGACCCAACACATGTTCTGTTTCAAGCCAGAAAGTCCGTAATGGCAAATACGCTTACCAAGTAATCGTCTGGCCGGATCCCGAAGAGCTCCCGGAAGTAGCGGAAGGCGACAGGTGCATAGGTCTTGAAACGGAAGTCCTGGAAGTGGTGGGCGGGGGTGAGGTTGCTGCCTTCACTGTGGAGGAAGGACAGGAGGAAGCCTGTGAGGGGGGTGGGCACCTCTCCCCCACCCCTGCCATGGCCCCTCCTAGTGCCTCTAGCGGCTCAGCTCCAAGGCTTCCTGGAAATGGCCCAATCCCACAAGCAACATGGGGCTCCTGATGGAACTGTCCCCCAGTAACCACCCTCTCTTCTTTCATTAACAATGGGGCCCACAGTGTTGGTCAGGCACATGGCTGCCAAGAATAGGACCACACCGCCCCAGGCTCTTGCAGCTTGGTGTGGTCATGTGACTGCACCCAGCCAATGACACAAGTGCAGCAGAAACACTGGTTATGTTCTAAAGGGAAGGGTTGTGTTGTTCTCCTTCTCTTTCCTCCTGTGGCTGGAATGCAGCCGTGATGGCAGGAGCCTGGGCAGCCACCTGGGGCCACTGGTCACAGAGCTGTATATTGAGGATGGTGGTGTGGGGTGACCAGAAGGATCCCAGGACCCCAACACCATGGAGCCTCCTGACCAGCCCTGCACTGCCTGCTGGTATTTGTAGATTAGAAAAGAGCGAACTTCTATCTTTTCTTTTTCCTGTTTTTTTTTTTTTTGAGACGGAGTCTCGCTGTGTCACCCAGGCTAGAGTGCAGTGGCCGGATCTCAGCTCACTGCAAGCTCCACCTCCCAGGTTTACGCCATTCTCCTGCCTCAGCCTCCCGAGTAGCTGGGACTACAGGCGCCCGCCACCTCGCCCGGCTAGGGTTTTTTTTTGTATTTTTTAATAGAGACGGGGTTTCACCGTGTTAGCCAGAGGGTCTTGATCTCCTGACCTCGTGATCCGCCCGTCTCGGCCTCCCAAAGTGCAGGGATTACAGGCTTAAGCCACCGTGCCTGGCCTCTTTTTCCTGTTCTTAAACTGCTTTTACACTGGGTCTCTGATTTAGCAGCAAACCAATGTCCTGGCGGACAGAGGGCCAGAGCCCAAGGCCAAGGAGGCGCCAGGAGGGGCCAGGTGCTGCTTTCAGCAGAGAAGGGCGCTCAGGACGGGCCACTCCATATCACAGCCACACGTGTGCCGGGTGAGGCCTGAGGCTCCGGGGCCCAGCCCACCTGGGGAAGAAGATGCTCTCCACCACGTAGAAGTCCTGCATGAGCACATCGCGCTCGGGCTTGGAGCTCAGGTGGCCTACAGTGTAGCCGATGCCCAGCTGGATGGCGCCCTTCAGGGTAGAGGAGGTGGTCTGCGGGGAGACCAGAGCGTCAGGGCCCCCAGCTGCTCCCCGCGCTGCCCTGCACCCGCTGTGTGCACCAGGGGGTGGAGACCGTGTCCAGCTGCAGCTCGGGACCCCGCACCTGCCAACCCCCTCCCGGTGGCCCCCGGGGTCGCCTGTCCTGCGGCTGTTGAGCCATGGACATCAGGCCAGGGGGTGAAGCCACCCTCCCTTGGGCCACACAGCCAGGACAGGGCTTGGCTGTGACTGCTGCACCGCGTCACTCAGCCCTCCAGTCCTGTTGGCTAGCTAGGTTCTAGAAGGTTCTCACATTTTGAAACAGCTCCAACCTAGCAAGGGTTGGTTCACTGTCAGGGTTTGCTTTTAGGGGGTACCGTTTACAGCGAGATGCCCAGATCACTTTCACGTCTTCAGATGCGGGTTCCTGCTAGCTGCTTTCTAAGTAATGCACGTGGTCACACTGGGCAACCCATATGGCCGCTCTGTGCTTCAGTTTCCCTGCCTGTAGACAGGGATGGGTACAATGGTTCTGGCCCTCTTGGGGACATGGTGTCAGCTGCTGTTATTATTATTTTTATTTGTTTATTTTTTGAGACAGGCTCTTGCTGTGTCACCCAGGCTGGAGTGCAGTGGCGCAATCTCAGCTCACTGCAAGCTCCACCTCCCGGGTTCACACCATTCTCCTGCCTCAGCCTCCCAAGTAGCTGGGACTACAGTCGCCCGCCACCACGCCCAGCTAATTTTTTGTATTTTTAGTACAGACGGGGTTTCACCATGTTAGCCAGGATGGTCTCGATCTCCTGAACTCGTGATCCGCCCGTCTCGGCCTCCCAAAGTGCTGGGATTACAGGCGTGAGCCACCGCGCCTGGCCGTTATTTATTTATTTTTTTTTTTTTGAGACAGAGTCTTGCTCTGTTGCCCAGGCTGGAGTGCAGTGGGGCGATCTCGGCTCACTGCAGCCTACGCCTCTCAGGTTCCAGTTATTCTCTGCCTCAGCCTCCCGAGTAGCTGGGATTACAGGCACGTGCCACCACACCTGACTAATAATTTTTTTTGTCTCTACAAAAACAAACGAACAAAAAAACACCTTGAAGAGACACCACCTCACACCCACCCACGAGGACGCCAGAATCACAGACAACAATCACGAGGGCTGGTGAGGCTGCGGAGAACAGTGTGCAAGTTCCTCAAAAGTGACACTGAGTTACACGTGACTTGGCAATTCTGCTCCTGGGTGTCTGCCCAAGACAAACGAACACACGTATCCACACACAGACTCACACACACGTGTCCTCAGCAGCACAATTCACAATGGCCAGGAGTGTGAACCACGCCAGCGTCCACGACGCAGCAAAGGACAAGCGCAGCACGGGCGCCCCACGTGCCAGAACACGACTCAGCCGTGAACAGGAGCGAGGCTCTGCCACGGGCCCCAGCGCGAATGAACCCTGAGGACGCCACGCTCAGTGAGACGCCAGACACAGACAGCCACACAGTGTGTGATTCTATTTCCATGAAACGTCCAGGACAGGCCAATCCAGAGAGGCAGGAAAGGGATGCGGGGTGCCGGGGCTGGGAGTGGGGGATGGGGGCGACTGCTAATGGGGACAGGGTTGCTATTTGAGCTGATGGAATGTTCTGGAATTAGAGGTGATGGCTGCACAACTCTGCAAATGCACTAAAAGTCACTTACTGCACACTTTAAAGGCTGAATTGTACAGTATATGAATCACATCTCAGTAACAGTTATTTTTGAAAAAACAAGCCCTAGGTGGGGGTGGGAACAGAGCGGGGGTCAGGCTTCCCACCAACACGGTGTGAGCCAGGCCAGCCTCAGAGTGTCCCGTTCACCGCCCGAGGTGGTGGCGGGGACCGTGACCCCTCTCCCTCACCAGGGCCGGGAGCCCAGGCTCTGCCCAAGGTTTCAAGGACTCAGAGCCGGGCAGACATTGCAGCCAGGCTGAGCCACGGAGCACACTGCCCAGCCGCCCGGCAAGGACAGCAAACAGCGGGGCCTCGTCCAGGACTGAGGACTCGAGTCTCTGCCCTACACAGCCCACACCTGTCCCTGTGCAGACCCTGGTTTGTGTCGGGGGTGACGGGCCCCATCGATGGTACCAGTGGGAACTCCCGCCCCTCCACTCCCTCCCGCTCCCCCCAGCCAGCTAAGGGGAGCCGAGGACCTTCTTGTAGGTGGTTTCGCCAGATGCGTCCACACCTCGATGGCCCAACTTCTTCCCATGGCCAGGGCCCGGCTGTGCCGTCATCGACAGGGCCTGGGAAGAGGAAGCAGGAAGCGTTAACTCCGTGAGGAGCACACCCACCGGGGCAGGGTGTGCTCTGAAACCCTGGGAAGAAAGAGTTTAGTTGTTGGGCCCAGCAGGGGTGCACAGGGCAGGGGGCAGGTCCGGGCAACTCCGAGATGCAGCAGGAGGTCCCTCACCCACGGGTGCATAGTGGGCTGGCTGGGGCCCCTCAGTGTCCCACACTGGACACCCAGAAGCGCTCACTCCGTGGTGGAGACCTCTGGGTCCTCAAGAAGGGAAAGAGGATTGGGCAGCCCCAGCCCCCTAACTTCAGGGTCTCCCCCAGGTGCTGTGGACACTGGGGCTGGACTGTTCTTTGGGGTGCTGAGCAGCATCCCTGGCCTCCACCCACTCCATCCCAGGAGCACCTCCCAGTTGTGACAACCACAGATGTCCCCACACAACTCTGTGAATGTACCAAAAGTCATTTACTGCACACTTCAGAGGGTGAGCTGTATAGCATGTGAATCACATCTCAGGAAAGTGGGTATTTTTTAAAAACAGGACTGCGGGCACCTGTAGTCCCAGCTACTCAGGAGGCTGAGGCAGGAGAATGGTGTGGACCCGGGAGGCGGAGCTTGCAGTGAGCCGAGATTGAGCCACTGCACTCCAGCCTGGGCGACAAAGAGAGACTCCGTCTCAAACAAAAACAAAAACAAAAACAAAAACAAAAAAACAGGACTGAGGTGGGGGTGGGAACACAGCGGGGGTCAGGCTTCCTGCCAACACGGTGTGAGCCAGGCCAGCCTCAGAGCATCCCATCCACCACCTGAGGTGCTGGTGGGAGTTGTAACCCCTCTTCCTCACCAGGGCCCCTAACTGTTGGACCCCTGGGCTGGAAGGATTGTAAAGAGCATCTCGTCCTTGAGGGAGACAGTGTCACTGGCCAGGGTCAGGCCCGGCTCCTACAAGCTGTCGGGCAGCACAGGCATACCAGCACATGGATGAGCTGCCGACCCCAGGGGGCCTCAGCCTGCTACCCTCGTGGGAGCCTGAAGGGACACAGAGGCCAACCAAGGAGAACAGCCCCGCCTGGCACCATCATTTAAGGAGCACCACTGCGTTTGCTAGGAGAGGCCACGGACCCTCCACTGGCCAGACCCCATCCCACTGCTATTGGCCCCAGGGACGCTCCTGCAGCCCTGACCCCTGCCCTGCCCTCCCTCCACAGCCGACGCTGCTCAGCCATGTTCCATGCATTCTCCCGGGCGGCCGCCAGGGGGCAGACTCTCCCCAGTAATTCATCCCGCCACCCGCGCCACCCTCCACACTGCCCCTAGGCCGGGGGACTCTGAAGAAGGATCCCAGGGTCCCAGGCCTGGTGGACAAAGCCCTGCCAGCTCTGGCTATGGATGCAGGGCTCAAGGGCGGCACAGGTGGGGCGGGTGCCTTGGGGACTCCTCCTGGGAATGGGGCTCAGGATACAGGTGCCCTGAGGACTGCAAGCGGGAAAACAGGAGATGCAGCAGCTAGAGCGCCCTCGGGGGACGGCCCACCCCACCGCGCCCACTGGGGCTAGGAAGAAGGCCACTAGGTGCCATGGGGCTGGCAGAAGCTGCAAAGGCAGGGCCACTGTGCAGAGAAAGCTCTCCGGAGAAGACAGGCAGCAATGACAGGGCATGGAAAGGACCCATCTACACGCACATGTGCACACACACAGGCAAACATGCACACCGGCAAACACACGTGCACACGTGCACACAGGCAAACATGCACACAAGCAAACACACGTGCACACAAACATGCACACCGGCAAACACGTGCACACATGCACACAGGCAAACACACGTGCACAGACGCGCACACAGGCAAACATGCACACAGGCAAACATATGTGCACACGCACACAGGCAAATATGCACACTGGCAAACACGTGCACACACGCACACAGGCAAACACACGTGCACACAGGCAAACATGCACACAGGCAAACACACGTGCACACGCGCACACAGGCAAACATGCACACCGGCAAACACACGTGCACACGCACACACAGGCAAACATGCACACCGGCAAACACACGTGCACACGCGCACACAGGCAAACATGCACACAAACGTGCACACACACACAGGCAAACATGCACACAAACACACGTGCACATGCGCACACAGGCAAACATGCACACAGGCAAACACGCACACAGGTAAACACACGTGCACACAGGCAAACACGTGCACACGCGCACACAAGCAAACATGCACACTGGCAAACACACGCACACACAGGCAAACATGCACACCGGCAAACACACGTGCACACAGGCAAACGCACACAGGCAAACATGCACACTGGCAAACACACGTGCACACAGGCAAATGCACACAAGCAAACGCGCACACGCACACAAACACACACACGTAGGCTGCACACAGCCTGTGCACTACGCCTGTGTGGCTCACAGACACCGATGGTATGGGTGGAGCTGGTAGCCTCGGGCATCGCCCTCTGGGCAGCATCTGACCCTCCAGCTGGGTCTTCCATTCCTGCCCCCAGTGCCCCTGTGAGAGCTGCTCTCTCCCCACCGCCCACCCCCCAGAGTCCTGGCTCCACGTGGCCTGGAACCCAGAGAAGCCCTTCCTGCCCCTGCAGCCCTGACCAGGCACCCCTGCCACTGGGGGCGCGGCCCCTCAGATGCGGGGCCCCCTCCTCCATCACAGAATTTCACCCTGACCTCTCAAGACGCGGCTGGCACAGACCTCATGTTCATCCTGCCTGTGGACACTGGATGGCATCTGGGGCCCAGAAAGGTGCAGTGAGCTGCCTCAGGCCACACAGCTTCTCCGTGGGTAGGGAGGAAGCGGTCAGGGTGGGGACCCCACGCCCTTCGTCCCCTCCAGACACTCACCTCTGTTGGGGCCGCCTTCTTCTGAGCCAAACCTGCAGAAGAGACAAACCGGTATCAGACAGGAAACTGGGGACCCCCCAGGAGCCCTGGGCCCAGCCCCCGGCCCACCTCCTGGCCCCCCAGGCCTGGCGTGTGTAACTCCGCATGGGGCCTGTCTCAAGGCTACACACATGTGAAGACATGGACTGAGTGTGCTGGGAGGATGTGATGAGGGTGGGGGCCACTGAGACCTGCCATGGTCACCCTGGTTGGCGGTCACTGGGGCCTAGAGCAGGGCAGAGGCTTTGTAGCTTCAGGGAGGTGGGCAGCCAGTGATGCCCAGGCTTGGCACCCACCATGAAGGGCCTGGGGCTTGGACCTGCCTGGAGGAGGGGAGGGGAAGCGGGGAGCAAACTTCCCCCGGCTCTTGACCCCCTTCATGCCCAGACATCAGGTTCTGGGCAGTCACCGGCCGAGCAGGTCTGAACTGACCAAGCCCCACTTCCCCAGAGGCAGGTGCCAGGAGAGGCTCGGGCATGGGGAAATCAGGTGCCAGTGAGGGGTGCAGGCCCCTGCTGGGGCGAGGGCAGGCTGGAGTTGTGGGGAGTGCCCAGCAGCACCCAAGCAACTGCAGTCAGTGGGAGTTGGCCAGGGGTCCCCAGGGCGGCGCCCTCCCCATCCCTCTCCAGGGTGAGGTTTGTGGAACGATAAGGGAGCCTTCGAGGAGACCCCCAGCCCTGCCCTGGGTCCTGGGCCCACAGCCTCCAGTCAGCGCCTGCAGCAGGGCCTGGGCCGCAGCTCCAGAGAGGACGAGAGACGAGAGGGGCCTCCTGGGTTCAGCTCCAGAGAGGACGACAGGGGCCTGCTGGGTTGAGCCAAAGCTCTCTCCACACGAGGAGGCTGGGACGAGGGTAACAAGCGAGACTCGGCTCCTAGGACCCAGGACCACATTCGCAACCCTGGCTCCCAGCAGCGGGGCCCTGGGGTCCTCATCTGGAGAATTGGGAACAGACTCGACAGCTGTGATTACGGGCCCTGAGACCGACGGGAAATGATCCTGGGGGACTTGGGAGTCCGATGTCCTCACAGGGTCCTCACGAGAGGAGGTGGGTGGATGAGTCAGAGAGAGAGGGGAAGAGGCTGTGCCGTGGCTGTGAGGGGGGAGGAAGGAACCTGAGCCGACAGGTGTGGGCGCCTCTAGACGCTGGGAAAGGCAGGAAATGGATTCTCCTCTGCAGCCTCTGGTGGGCCCAGCCCTGCCCACAGCTTGACTCTAGCCCGGTGAGGCCCTGTTCTGGGGCCGGACTCCTGGCCCGGGAGCCCTGAGGTGGGAAGTGGTGTCGGTGACTGCAGGGAGCGCACGCACTGGCATCCACCACGCGGGCCCTGGGCAGACCTGGCCTCGCCCTCAAGGGGCTCACGGTCCACAGGGGTGGGCGCAGGGCTAGGTGTTTGATGTGGGGTGACAGGTGGGGTGCGGATCAGCAAGGGAGGCTTCCCTGGGCTGGTCGTGTCTGAGCTCAGTGCCGAACAAGGATGCCGGGGGAGCGGGAGGGATCCAGGCGGAGGGAGCCGCGGCGCAAAGGTCACACGGTGGCTGAGGCGGCCGCGCTGCTGCACGGATCACAGCAGCGTTCTCCAGGCTCACACAGAGGCGGCTGCCGAAGGGGAGCGCCTCCCTGTTGGATTCCAACGCTGGCACCACCCGGGGCCCAGGGCATGGAGACAAATGTGTCTTGAATCACACAGGGGCTGTGGGGCAGGGCCGACTCCGCCCCAGCACTGCCTGTACCTTCTCACTCCCTTCCCCAGTCCTAGAGGAACAGGCTGAGGGTCGGGGAAGGGAGGGCTGGCCAAGGTCCTGCAGCCGGGGGTGCTGAGGCAGGCCCTCAAAGGGGATTATTATGAGCCCGTGGAGACGCTCGGGCTGCGCCTGGATGCGGGCAGGAGGGTGTGGCACGTGCCCTGCTCCGTGGGGCTCGGCCCTCTGGCTGCCTCGCTGCTCTGGGCTGGGCAGCAGTGCATTGGAACTGGTCTGGCCCTGGCTTCCAGGCCGGCTGAAGTGAGCAGGGGAGGCCAGGACACGTGAGGGGCCAACTGGGCGAGGTTCAGGGAGGTGCAGACAGGTGAGGAGGTGGCTGTGGAGTCCGGAGTGCAGACGGGGACCGTCGGGGGTGGGGACCCGGCTGGGGGGGGACCGGGGAGAGGGGACGGAGGAGAATTTCCCGAGACAAGAAGTCTTTCTGGACCAGGGCCTCACAAAGCCAGCAGAGCGCGGAGGGAGGGAGCCCCTCTGTTCTAAGACAAGGAAAGAGACTGTCAGAGGGAGGGGTGAACCCACCCAAGGTCACGCCGAAGGAGAGTCAAACCCGGGCCTGGGTCATCGACGCCCCGCCCTGTCAGCCCTGCCAGTGCCCCTCGGCCCCCTGCGCTGCTCTCAGTGGGTGCACGGGAGACCCACATGTGTCCCATCTAGAGGCCGCGCCCGGCGACCGCCCTGCCATCTGAAAATACGTCCACCGCAGGCGCTGAAGGCACTGAAGGCACGGCTTTGCTCTGCTGCCAGGTCAGAACCGCCAGGGACCCGGCGAAAGCACGAGGTGGAAAACTTTGCTGGGGTCAGGAGCCTCGGAGCAAGGGGCAGGCCGGGCAAGGGGCCGGGGTCAGGAGCCCGGGGCAGCGGCAGGCCGGGGAAGGGTCTGGGGTCAGGAGGCTTAGGGCAGGCCGGGGAGGGGGCCGCATCCGAGACGCTGGTGGGGCCCTGTTGTCGTGATCAGTCCCCATGCCTGCCTGGGGGTGCGGGGTTGGACAGTGTCCCCCCGACGTTCACGTCCTTCCAAGAACCTCAGCCTGCAACCTTATTTGGAAAGACAGTCTCTGCTGATGTCACTGGGTAAGATGAGGTCGTGCCGGAGTAGGGTGGGCCCTGGATCCGCTGCTGTCCTTATAAGAGAAGCCGCTCGGAGAGGCCAAGATGCCATGTGGGGTGGAGGCGGGGAGGGCACAGCTCCTGCAGGCCCAGAGACGCCAAGGATGCCCGGAGGCACGCGGAGCAGAGGGGCGTGAAGCTTCTCCACGGTGGGTTGGGAGGGTGCAGCCCTGCCCACTCCTGGACCTCGGGCTTCTGGCCTCCAGAGCAGAGCCAGAACAAATGCCTGTTCCAGGCTTGCTGCTCCAAGCCCCCCAGTCCCAGGGACTTTGTCTGGGCAGCCGAGGACCTCACACCGGGCGTGGCCCTCCAGTGCGGACCCCGGCCCTGCACGGGAGGGGCGTACTTCTCGAGGCAGCCAGAACAGCGGAAGGGTCCTCCCCTCGGGCCACCTGGGCGCCCTGCGGGGCTGGGTGGGCACCTGGAAGGGCCAAGGAAGGAACTGGGGGATGGACCGCGGTGCTCACTGCAGGGGCGGGGGCGGGGACGGAGGGAGGGAGGTGACTCAGGATTCCGCTGCCTGCCCTGGTGCAGGGAAGGACGGGGCTGCTTCTCCGTCCTTCCAGAGGACAGGGCTGGTCGCCCCAGGTCTCTGACAGGCCACACAGGGCCTGCTCTGGGCTGCAGGGGGCGGAAGGTGCTGGATGCTGACGTGATGTTTGGGTTGGCGCCCTGGAGCAGAACAATTCACGGTTTTACGTCCAGGGTGTGGGGGAAGGAAAAGAAGAGAGGGCAGGAAGCCAGTGGTGGGCCGGGGCGGGACATTCCAGACCTCATCGGGGGCCTGGGCGTCCCCCTGCTCGGCCTGTCTGGGGCCTCCCTGCCCACAGTCCTGACTCTACTCCTGAAACCGCCCCTCTGGGGCTCCCCCACACCCACTTGGGTGACTCAGCTGTTTTCCTCAGTGGCCCCGAGGCTGAGAGGTCACAGCCCTCGGGTCCACCCCTGCCCGGACTCTCCCAGGCTCCCTACTGCCCAGGGACCGAGTGGACACGCTGAGGCCCTCCAGACCCGGCACTGCTGACCTCACCAGGCACCTCAGGGTCACCTGCATTGGGTCTAGGCCCCTTGCCTCAGTTTCCCTTCCTGGTTCCACATCTTCACCTGCCCAACTCGCCTGAGCTGTCTGACAAGGGGGAGAGGAGAGGGGCGGCCAGCTCGGGCCCTGCTGGGAACGGCCCTGCACTGGGGGCCTGTAGGTTAAGGGACTGGCCAGGGCCGAAGCACCAAGGCGGGGGTGGAGCAGGACGGGGAAGGGATGCACTCGGTTGGGGGATCCCAGGGAAAATGTGGGGCTCCCAGGGCAGGCAGGCAGGGACAGCAAGGGGAGACCAGAGCCGAGTGTCCTGTGGAGGAGAGGGGACAGGGGAGGAAGCAGAGCCTTGCAACCACCGCCCAGCCGAGTGGGCAGGTAAGCGCCATTTTCACTCAATCCTTGCTCCCCACGAGGCCCACTCCAGCACGGAGCCTGCCGTGACCCCCATGAGGGGCTGTCATGACATCGAGCTCTGCTCAGCCTGAGACGTGACTAATTATCTGCAGAATGAGCCACCCCGTTTTCGAGGAAATTAGGTTTTAAAAATAGTCGGGGGAGGAGAGGCGTGCCGCGCTGCAGAGCCGGGAGGTGGCCCCTCTGAGCAGTTTCCTCTGGCCAGACTGAGTGCCCGAGGCGGGGGCTCTGCCGCTGGGGCCCCTCTCTCCTGGCCCCATCACAGGACCTAGCGGCAACGCGACCCGGGCCTGCGGCACACGGCTCTGATTGCTGGCTGCACGGTGACCTCATCGGCCACCCCACCTCCCTGTGTGCCCGGGGCTTCTCTCCGAGCCTCAGTCTCTGCATGTAAAGTGTGGCCGAAGCCAGCTCGAGCCCTCGAGGCACTGCCGTTCTCCACGGGGACACATGGCCGCCTCTGCACCCGCTGTTCCCTGGCCTGTGCCCAGTCTCTGCCCTGGCCCTGCCGTGACCCCTGGATGCCGTGTCCCACACCAGCCACCTTTGCACCCCACTGACGCCCCCCCATCCTGCAGACCAGCCTGGTCTCTCCTGGTGACCCCGGGGACTCCCTCAGGACGGGGCCTGCCCTGGGCTGACAGCCTGGGCGTTTGTTGACTGACTCATGGACTGACAGATACCCGTTCCTCTTCTCTCTGCACACAGGCCTCTGCCAGAGCTTCCTCTCCACATCTGTCCAACGTGGACACTGAGGCCACGAATGACTAAACTGCGGGAGGAGGCGGACTGTCAGGCTGGCTCCACAGTAAGACCCAGAGTAAGAATGGGGACGGAGAGACCTGGACAGGTGGCCGGAGGGAGGGAGGCATTGCAGGAGAGGAAACAGGGCGCAAGCTAGGCTCACTGACAGAGCGCCGCAGGGCAGAAGGCCCAGTGAGGGCAAGCTCGAGGGTGGGTGGAAGGCACCTCGACCCACGTGGGCACCTGCAGGGCCCCGCGACAGCAGGCGGGACAGGCACAGTGGTGGCCTCATCCCTGCATGACCGAAGTCCAGGCCCCCGTGGCTGTGAGGAGGAAGCCCCAGCCCTGGAGGCAGTGGGGGTTGGGGGAGAGTGGGCAGCGCCCTGGAAGGTCCAGGATGAGGAAGCCGGGGACTGGGGGGCCAGGGAGAGCTCAGGGCAGGGGAGGGGTTCTGGGAAAGGGGGCCCACCCACCCCGTCCCCACCACAGACAAGGGTCTCCCCAGGCCCCACTACAGCCCTGCAGGGTAAAGACCAGGCCCTGTTACCCCACCAGACCGTGCGTGGCCCCCTCCCTGCCCTCCGCTCCTCCCTCTGCTCCAGCCACACGGGCCCTTGCCGTCCCTCCAGCACGCCAGCGCCAGCGCCACCCTGCGTCACAGCCTCTGCATGAGCGGGGCCTCTGCCTGGCCTGCTGGTCCCAAGATTCCCTCAGGGTTTGTTCCTTTGCTTCACCCCAGACCTGGCTTAAACATCACCCCCTCAGAGGCCTCCCCCAGCCACCCTGTGCCAAAGAGTCCCCTCTTCACTGCCCAGCACATGGCACCACCTGGCATATGGCTGTTGTCATCCCCACAACAGGGGGCCCAGGCCTGCTCTGTCACCTGCCCCCCCCAGACTCTGGCAAAGCTCTCTGAGGGCAGCAAGGGAGGGCCAGTGGGAAAGTGGTGGCACTGGGACCCAAGTGTGTCAGAGTAGCACAGGGGGCCTGCACCCCTGGGTGGGGCCGCTGCCCAGAGGGTAGCTGCTGGGCGCCCAGCACAGGTGCGGGCTCACCATGACACTGCAACCCGAGTGCATGAGGACGGCCCAGGCATGGGGTCCTGCGATCCTGCAAGCAGGAAGCAACCCCGGGCCAGAGCTCATGGTCACCTCCCTCATTCGCTGGACAACCCATCCTCTGGCCTCCCGCCGTAAAGGCCTCTGACCACAGGGACCACAGGCCCTTTTGAGGACCTGCCAGGAAGGCCAGGCTGGGCAGCGGCACTCCACGACACAGGCTGGGTTGGGGACCCAGAGGGGGCGGGGCCAACCCTCAGCGCAGGTGAGGCTCAGCCCAGGACCCAGTGGACAAGGGCAGGCCATGCGAGAACCTTCTCTCGCTAAACTGCAGAAAGGGCTTCTGTGGCTGTCCACAGATGGCTGCGATGCTTGGCAGTGGTGTGACTTGGGAGCAAAGGGACAGCATGGGTGTGAGGAAGGCTGGCACTTCTCACTGCGTCTCTGGGAACCTGGGCCATGACGCTCAGAGGCCGGCTCCCTGCAGAAAGGCCGGGCGGCCCCAGCTGTTCCTGCCATCCCAGTTGAGGGCTGGACAGGCAAGTGCAGGACAAGCTTGAATTTCCTGCCACTGCCGACCACAGCCACGGGACTAACCCCAGCTATGACCTACAGAAGAACCACCCAGCTGAACCCAACCCAAAAAACAGAATCGCAAGCAAATACATCGTTGTCTGAAGCCTCTATCTGGCGGTGGTTTGTTACACGGCAATAGCTGACTGAAACAGATCTCAGCTCACTGTAACCTCTGCCTCTTGGGTTCAAGCAATTCTCTTGCCTCAGCCTCCCCCGAGTAGCTGGGACTATAGGCACGCACCACCACGCCCAGCTTTTTTGTATTTTTAGTAGAGACAGGGTTACACCATATTGGCCAGGACGGTCTCGATCTCTTGACCTCGTAATCTGCCCGCCTCGGCCTCCCAACATGCTGCAATGACAGACATGAGCCACCGCACCCGGCCTATCTGTGGACTTCTTTGGAACAGGAGGAGTTACAGTTTTTAATTCCTTTGTCTTACTTGGATTTCTTACATTCAAAGCAGCATTAATAATCTGTATAATGGATTATTCAGCCATGAAAAGGAATGAGGCTTTGAAGCAGGCCACGGCACGGATGCACCTTGAAGACGTCATGCTCAGCGAGAGACACCAGACACAAGAGGCCATGCAGTGTGTGACCCCATTTCTACGAAATGCCCAGGACAGGCTGATCCAGAGAGACAGGGAGGGGATGCGTGGGTGCTGGGGCTGGGGAGGGATGGGGAGTGACAGCCACTGGGCACGGGGTTTGCTTTCGGGGTGATAGAAATGTACTAGAATTAGTGGCAGCAACTGAACAACTCTGGGAATACGCCGAAAAGAATTTACTCAGTTGCAATAAGTAAGCAGTAAGACGCTTTCAAAGGGTGAATTTTGTGGCAGTGAATTATGTCCCAGAAAAGCAAAATGAAGATGCAGATCCCGTTAGTTGCAAAAGTATTGCCCAGTGACACACACCATCTGGAACCTTCTCCAAACTCTTGTCATCCCCCAGGGCCTCACAGTTTGCTTGTCTCTAAAGGAGGTCGGGGGACTTGGTCAAGGCTTAACCAGAAGGGCAGCCAGTCCTGCAGGCTGGAGCTTCTCACACTGTCTGTGCCTGCAGGACTGAGTTCACGCTTTCTTTTCTCTCCATCATGGACCAAGGCTTTTGTAAATCGTAGTAAACACCAACTGCCAAGGTCTGGAAGGCTGGTGCCGATTTTCGGCTTCTACTCCTCTCTGGTGTGGACTGGGGTGGACAGTCCTGTCCACGGTGACACCAAACGGCCCTGCTTCAGGCCTCTTCTCTCTTGATAGGAGTGTACCAACATGCAAACAGTTTGGGGGCCTCCAGGCACCCCCCAAAGCCCATGTAAACCAGGGTCTCCTCCCTCAGCACTTAGGGCTGGACTGTTCTCTGGGCTGGTCACTGGGGTTGTCCTGGGCACTGCAGAGTGCTGAGCAGCGTCCCTGGCCTCTACTCACTCCATGCCAAGGGCATCCCCCAGCTGTAACAACCACAGATGTCTCCAGCCAAGGCCCAGTGTCCCCCGGGGGCAGAACGACCCCAGGTGACGCCCCAATGTGCTGGCCCCTGAGGTTAAACCCTTGGGTGACAAGTTCAACACGGCTGCAACAGCAAATATCTGCTCCAGGTGCCAACCAAGCTCTCCTCACGCAGAGTCCCACCCGGCCTGACCAGGCAGCCACTCCTCAAGGCTTCATCTGACACATGGGGAAACTGAGGCTGGGAGAGGTGGAAGGATTCCGACAACGTTGGGGAGAAACCACATGGCCAGGTTTCCTGCGCGATCGTCTCTAACCTCATACAGGCCTGGCGTGGTAGGCAATGGCGTCCCTGTTTGGGGACAGGAAGCACCCGACTGACGGTCCCCACCGGGAAGTGACGAGAGACGTAAACTCAGGTACCTGCCTGGCCCTGCAGCCCCAAGACAGGTGAGTCGCCGTAAACTGTCACCCGGTACATCCGCGGTCCCGGGCACCCACCGTTCCCAGCACACCTCGGGGAGTGGCCCGCCTGAGCTTGGTTCTAAGCCCTGTGGTGTTTGGGTTCAGTCAACCTTAGAAATCACAATGTTTTGGAGAAAAACCTGGGTTTCTCCAAAAACAGGCCGATCTAAAAATAAAAGGCTGCACCATCACTCAGTCCCGCCCAGCACGCTCGCCTCTGCCTTTGTCCCCCACGGCCCGCTCCCCAGCGGTGTGTGGCCAGAAGGTGCCTATGGACATCTGATCCAGCTGCCACCTAATTCATGATCACTGTTTGACAGGCCGGGAAATGGGTATTTGGGGACATCTACTAAGTTACCCAAAGCCAACGGTGAAAAACTCTGTGATCCCATCTATGAATCCAGAAAAACCTTCAACGAAATTCAGTATGAATTTCATGTCCCCCCAAAACACTACCAACAAAGAAAAAAAGGAGAGAAAAGGAGACTGCTTCTACTTTAAAAAGAAATGTAAGACCAGGCGACGTGGCTCTAGCACTTTGGGAGGCCGAGGCAGGAGGATGGCTTGAGCCCAGAAGTTTGAAACCAGCCTGGGCAACATAGTGAGCCCCCCCATCTCTACAAAAAAAAATTTAAATATTAGCCAGGAGTGGTGGTGCACGCCTGTGTTTCTAGCTACTTGGGAGGTTGAGGCAGGAGGATCACTTGAACCCAGGATCACTTGAACCCAGAAGTTTGAGGCTGCAGTGAGCTATGACTGCACGACTCTCTCCCACCCAAACTTGTTCAGGTCTGGATCAAATGTCACCTCCTCAGGGAGGTCCCTCCCTGGTCACCCTGTCCCCGCTTGGTTTACTTCTCTCTACTCCTTGGATCCTCTGAGGCCATGAGCCCAGGGCAGCGACCTCATCTTTCCTCCCGCAACAGTGCAGGGAGCACGAGCATGGCACGTGGGTAAGGCTGCCTGTGACAGCGTTCTCCTCCCGGGAGTCCCACGGAGGTCTGGGTCCAGGGCACAGCGGGCTTGGCTCAGGAGGGAAACGGGGTTGGATGGAGTCAAGAGCCTGGAGGCACAGGCTGCTTCCCGTCTCTAACCCCTGAGCCGCCCTGGAATAGCTGGAGCGTGGCGAGGAGCTGGCCAGAGGCCCGCTAGCCCACCTTTGCCGTGTGTGCGGTGGGGCCCGCACCATGAGAACCCCATGGCTTAGTCATGCAATCGTCCCAACAACCCCGTGATGTAGGCACTGTTACTGCTCCCATTATGCAGAGGCGGAAACTGAGGCTCAGAGAGATCAGATCACTTGCCTGAGATCATGCAGCAAAAACGTGGGGGTGGACGCACCTGATTCCAGGAGGTCAGGCCCCAGGCTGCGTCACCACAGCAGGGATGGGAGGAGAGTGAGGAGGAGCCGGGCGGGGGAAGGGCGGAGGGGCCTCCCAGGCAGAGGCACAGCCAGTGCAAAGGCCCCGGGGCAGAATCGTGTCTGGAGAGTTGGGATCTGTCCGGGCACAACCGGAGAGTCCTGAGCAGAGCACAGCCAGCCCCCACTTCCCCTCCTGGGCAGTCCCACGCCTCCCCCACGTTGGAGCCCCTGGCACCCTGGCCAGTGATGACTCTGCAGCAGGCCCGGCCCCCAGCACAGGAGAGGCAGAGCAGACGCTTCGGTGCCTGGAGCACCGCCCACAGCCTCCTGGCTGGGAAATGGCCTCTGTGTCACCCACTGGACTTCACGATGCTTCAAAATAAAGACAGACCGATAAGAAGAGCCTCCCGCTCACAGTGCGGCGGTGGTAACCACACCAGTCATGCATGAGCACTTTTTTGCCTTATAATTAGAGGCATCAAACAAGATGAGCTCATTGCCACCCCCTCACCCCCCACACATCAGCCAGCGCACGATCTCACAGCACTCACTGCACAGATGGGGACACCTGCTGCCTGCCAGGATCCCTTTGGTCCCAGGGGCGGGGCCGACCTCCCTCCCCTTGAAAGTGGGCAGGTCTCAAGCCCTGCTTTTGGCCAATCACATGATGCAGAAGTGACACGGGGCGGGGGGGGCGGTGAGTTCTCCCATCAGCCTCTGCTCTCTTGGGATCCCTCCAGTACGATGCTGGGGCCAGGCTGGACAGCAGCAGTGATGCAGAGAGAGGCCTGGGAGAGGAGGCCACCGGGGTGTGCCGGCACCAGCCAGATGCCGCTGCCTAGGTGATCCAGGCCAACGGCAGTGATGGGGAAGAACCAACCTGCTGAGCCCAGCCAAGCCCGAGAAACCGACAGCAAAAGCACTGTGGTGTGAATCCTCTCAGTGTGGCAGTGGTCTGTTGCATAATCCATGACTTCCACCACAGACACACCCAGAGTGGGACCACCACCTGCTCAAGGTCACCCGGCACGTAGGGCCCAGGCAGCAAAGTTCCGGGCGGCTGTCTCCCTCTGAGCACCAGGATCTGGTTCCCTGTGACCCGCCAGGAGAACTCAAGCTCTTAGTGCTACGCGGCTTCCACCACTGCAGACACGTCATTCAGCAGTCAGGGCCAGACACGTGAATCTTAGAAGGTTCCGAGTTATTTCTGGGTGTTGGATGGGGGAAGGTCTCTTACTTTGCAACTTGCATCCTTTGGTGCTGTTTGAAATACATATTTTGTCATTTTTATTTATAGAAATGAGGCTTTTCTCAAAGCATTAACACAGTCAACTTGTAAAACAGGCAAAGGAGAAGAAAACAAACAGTGTGAACATCTGAGAAAGACGCCCAGACCCCTCTCATGATAAAAGACGTGATATGAAACTGGCTGCCAGCAATCGGGGGGAGACGCAGGGTGTCCTCACACAGCCGGGGTGATGCCAGTGTCAATGGGTTCACCCCCAGGGGCAGCCTGGCAGCATTTCTAATGTGTGTGCCGTTGGCAGCAACTTCAATTCTAGAACTTTCTCCTAAACTTCAGCACAGGTAAAAAGACAGGAGTCTCGCTGATTATGTTGAAGTCATAGGGTCCTACAGAGACTGTCTAAAGCAGGGGCTGGCAAACCACAGTCCAGGGGCCAAATGCAGCCCACTAAAGAAAGTTTTCTTGGAACACAGCCACAACCATTTCTTCACAAATTGTCTGGCTCCTTAAGTGCTAAAACCGCAGCGTGGAGGAGTCGTGACAGAGACCACCTGGACCACAAACCCTAAAATGCTCATCTAGATTTTTTTTGTAGAGACGGGGTCTTGCACTGTCACCCAGGCTGGAGCACAGTGGTGCCATCATACCTCTGCAGCCTCCAACTCCTGGGCTCAAGTGATTGTCCTGCCTCAGCCTCCTGAGTAGCTGGGACTACAGGCGCCACCACGTCTGGCTAATTCTTTTCTTTTTCAGAGAAAAAGGAGGTCTCGCGTCGTTGCCGAGGCTGGCCTCAAACTCCTGGGCTCAAGGGATCCTCCTACCCTGGCCTCCCGAAGCAGGCGTGAGCCACCGTACTTAAGAGTAAAAGCTAAAAAATTTACTCCTCAGCCCTTTACAGCAAGTTTCCTAGCCAGGCAGTGACTCACACCTGTAATCCCAGCACTCTGGGAGGCTGATCCTCCTAAAGGGCGAATCACCTAAGGTCAGCAGTTCGACAGCAGCCTGCCCAACATGGTAAAACCCTGTCTCTACCAAAAATACAAAAATTAGCCAGGCGTGGTGGTGCACACCTGTAATCCCAGCTACTCTGGAAGCTGAGGCAGAAGACTGGCTTGAACCTGGGAGGCACAGGTTGCAGTGGGCTGAGATCTCGCCACTGACCTCCAGCCTGGGCGACACAGCAAGACTCTGTCTCGAGAAAAATAAATAAAATAAAGACAGATCAAGTGAACTTCATCAAGACTTTTGTGCCTCACAGGACACCAGCAAGAAACTGGACCTGTAGAATGGTAGAAAGATTTGAATCATCTATGTGGTGAGGGCCCCACATCTAAAAGACACGAACTCACAAGTCACTAATAAGAACCAGGCCAGGCAGTGTCACACCTGTCATCTCAACTCATCTCAACGCTTCGGGAGGCCAAACAGGGAGGATGGCTTGAGTCCAGGAGTTTGAGACCAGCCTGGGCAACAGAGCAAGACCGTGTCTCTACAAAAACACAAAAATTAGCTGGGGGTGGTGGCGGCACCTATAGTTCCGGCTACTTGGGAGGCTAAGGTGGGAGGATCGCACCACTGCACTCCAGCCTGGGCAACAGAGTGAGAGCCTGTCTCAGAAAACAAGAAGCACAGACAACAAGAAGAGCTGGTGAAGATGTGGAAAAATGAGGAGCCCTGTCTGCCGCGGCGGGAATGTAAGACGCTGCAGCCACCGTGGGAAACAGTCTGACAGTTCCTCAAACCGTCCCACACCAGGTTTCTGCGGCCCCGCAATCCCACCCTTGGACATCAACTCAAGAGAAGTGAAAACCTCCGTCCACACAAAAACTATGCAAATGTTCGCAGTGGCACATCCACAACAGCCAAAAGGGGGAAGCAGCCCAGGCGTCCATCGTTGGGTGAATGGGCCAGCACAGCCTGGCCATCCACACGCTGGGGCGGGACTCAGCTGTGAAAAGGACGAGGCTTTGACACAGGCCGCAGCGCAGACGCACCTGGAGGACGTCACGCTCAGCGAGAGGACACAGAAGTGTGATCCCATTTTCCCTTTTTTTTTTTTTTTTTTTTGAGACGGAGTCTCGCTCTGTCGCCCAGGCTGGAGTGCAGTAGCGCGATCTCGGCTCACTGCAAGCTCCGCCTCCCGGGTTCACGCCATTCTCCTGCCTCAGCCTCCCAAGTACCTGGGACTACAGGCGCCCGCCACCGCGCCTGGCTAATTGTTTTTGTATTTTTAGTAGAGACGGGGTTTCACCGTGTTAGCCAGGATGGTCTCTATCTCCTGACCTTGTGATCCGTCCGCCTCGGCCTCCCAAAGTGCTGGGATCACAGGCATGAGCCACCGCACCTGGCCCCATTTTCCCACTTCTATGAAATGCCCAGAAAGTGAGTGAGGTGTTGTCAGGGGTTGGAGGAGGGGTGGCAGCGACAGTTAATGAGCTCTCCATGGACAGCTTTTGGCTGATGAGAATATTCTGGAATAAGAGGGGAGAGCTGTACAACTGTGAACATACTAAAACCTATGAACACATGTACACACTACAAATAGGTAAAACGTAGGGTCTGTGAATTATATCCCAATAAAGTTGCTATTTAAAAAGAATTTAAGGCCGGGCGCGGTGGCTCACACCTGTGATCCCAGCACTTTGGGAGGCCAAGGTGGGCAGATCACGAGGTCAGGAGTTTGAGACCAGCCTGACCAACATGGAGAAACCCAGTCTCTATTAAAAAAAAATATATACAAAAATTAGCCAAGTGTGGTGGCACGTGCCTGTAATCCCAGCTACTCAGGAGGCTGAGACAGGAGAATCACTTGAACCTGAGAGGCGGAGGTTGCAATGAGTCGAGATTGTGCCACTGCATTCCAGCCTGGGCGGCAAAGACTCAGTCTCAAATGAAAAAACACTAAGTAAGAAGTCCAAGTGCATTCCAGGCATGGTGGCTCAAGCCTGTAATCCCAGCACTTTGGGAGGCCGAGACGGGCGGATCACGAGGTCAGGAGATCGAGACCATCCTGACTAACAGGGTGAAACCTCGTCTCTACTAAAAAATACGAAAAGCTAGCCGGGTGAGGTGGCGGGCACCTGTAGTCTCAGCTAGTCGGGAGGCTGAGGCCGGAGAATGGCGTGAACCTGGGAGGCGGAGCTTGCAGTGAGCTGAGATCTGGCCACTGCACTCCAGCCTGGGCGACAGAGCGAGACTCCATCTCAAAAAAAAAAAGAAAAAGAAAAAGAAAAAAAAAAAGAACTCCAAGTGCAAAACAAGGTATATGTCCCAAACGCAGGGCAGGAAAGGAAGCAAGGACCCACAGGGGCAGGGAGCGGTGAGGGCCTGTGGGAAGGGGACACAGATGTACATACACGCACACACGTGCACACATGCACACACGTGCACACATGCACACACACAGATACACACACGCACGGACACGTGCATACACACACGCAGATACACGCACACACACACAGATACACGCGCACACACATGCACACATGCAGATACGCACACACATACACACATACATGCACATACACATGCACACATGCAGACACACACATGCACACATACATACGCAGACACACGCACACATACACGGACACATGCACACACACGCACAGGACACTTGCAGGACACAGCAAGGAGGGGGTGAGCTGGCTGCAGGGGAGGGTACACCTGGGGTACCCCAGCACAGTGGGGGGACAGCCTGCGTTCCACCGGAGTAGTCGGCCGCCCCTCCTCCTTGCCCCGTTTTCCCTTCTCCCTGCTGGGTGCTCCCCACCAGGCCGCAGAGTCATCGCTTTCCCCAGCAGGCAGGCGGGCAGGAGCCAGGGCGGTAAACAGGAAGCCCTGCGCAGGCGGGCGGAGCGTCCAGAACTCCACAGGCCCCGAGCTGTTGGGCCATATCCCAGGGCCCCAGTGTCCAGGGAGAAAGAGGCTCCAACGTCAGCACCAAGCTTCTGGGCGGGTCGGTGCCGGAGGCTGTGGGGCGTGGCCAGTCAGCAGGTGGACGGGTCAGGGTCCACAGGACACGCCGGCCCCTGGGGGAAGCCCGGCCTGTGCGGGTTGCGGGAGATTCTGATGGGCCCCGAGCTGAGGTTCCCGCAGCCAGGGTCTACGCGGGGTCCCCACCCCTTTGCGCGCTCCGTCTCCAGCACAGCAGAGGTGGACGCCCCTCGCGGCTGGCTCCCCAGCGTCCCTGTCCTCCAGGGTCCCTCCGGCGAGTACGGTAGCCCTGAAGGGAATTCCGCCCGGAGCCTGAGGTTAGGCCGCGGTGGGAAACAGAGCAGAGTGCCGCAGGGCAGCCTCCAGGGGCTTGTGTGTTCCTCATCTGCGGGTGGGACGGCCCCTGGCCCCCTGCTGTGGGCGGGGAGGGGTCTGGAAGACCGGAAGGCTATTTCCAGGGCAGCATCACCAGTACTTTGGGGCACACACATCCCCAGGCGGCTCCGGTGAGGCCCCTCGCCCCTGGTTTCAGCTCCTGCTGTGAGCACCTGGCTTTCCCTGGTCCACTGAGGTCTGCGTGTGTTTTGCAGTTTTGCAGGTGATTGTGCTGTTGAAATTGCCCCCTAGTCATTGTCCTCAGGTGGTTTCGTGTCCCTCAGGGCTGGAGACCGGGATGAGCCCGCGGAGAAACCCGCAGTGAGAGAAGCTTTGCTCAAACAGGACTGAGAGTGGAAAGAGAGAGAAGAGAGAGGGGGGAGAACGAGAGCAAGAGAGAGACACGGAGCCGGCCGGTCGAGGGAGGGGGACCCCTGCCCACGTGGCCACAGCCCCCTACCCCGTTTTTGAGCCCCCACCCAGCTGAATACATGCCCCGGGGTCCCCCTTCTGACCTCGCTCGCAACCCAGAGCCTGCGAAGGGGGGTTGGGGCCGGGAAAGTGCCCAGCATGGGCGGGGAGGGGGCGGGCTTGGCGCAAGGCCTGCGGTCCGTGAGCTCCCTGTGGATAAATCAACAACATGGGTGTCTTTAAAATTTTCTTAGGATCTCACTCTGTCGCCCAGGCTGGAGTGCAGTGGCGCAATCACGGCTCACAGCAGCCTCAAACTCCTGGGCTCAAGCGATCCAGCGATTCTCCTGCCTCAGCCTCGCAAAGTGCTGGGATTACAGACGTGAGCCATCGCGCCTAGCCCTAAAGAAAGATGCCTTGAAATAGAAACGGACACACAACAAGGTCACGTTATCGACTGGCTGATGGAAACGTCGTGCCCAGAGGCTCACAGGAACCCAACCTTGGGTTTCCCCTGGAGTCAGGGCTCAGTGTGCGCCTGAAGTGTCTGCAGCAGCGTCACAAACTAACTACCACAAACAGGCCCAGCGCGGTGGCTCACGCCTATAACCCCAGCACTTTGGGAGGCTGAGGTGGGTGGATCACGAGATCAGGAGTTCGAGACCCGCCTGGCTAATATAGTGAAAACCCATCTCTACTAAAAATACAAAAAATCAGCCGGACGTGGTGGCGGGAGCCTGTAATTCCAGCTACTCAGGAGGCTGAGGCAGGAGAATCGCTTGAAACCGGAAGGAGGAGGTTTCGGTGAGCCGAGATGTACTCCAGCCTGGGCTAAAGAGCAAAACTCCGTCTCAAAAAAAAAATAAATAAATAAAAAATAAAATAATTAAAATAAAATAAAGAACTACCACAAATAACGGAACTGGCTGCTTCAGGCAGAGAGGCACCGTGCCAGCAACCA
Source organism: Macaca fascicularis (assembly GCF_037993035.2). Lineage (NCBI taxonomy): Eukaryota > Metazoa > Chordata > Mammalia > Primates > Cercopithecidae > Macaca > Macaca fascicularis. The sequence continues at coordinate 4,404,569 of NC_088393.1, forward strand.
ACATGCAAATGGCCTGACAAAATCACACATGCACACGCTACCTCACGCACTCACACACACAGACTCGCACACACGCACACACTAACACACACACTCCCACACACACAGAATGATAAAGACATGGCAAAACGTTAGCAGCTGGCAGATCTCTGTGCGGGCTGTATGGGTGTTCACTGTAGCATTCCTGCCCCTTCTATAGACTGGAAAGCTTTCCAAACACACTATTTTTAAAAACCTAATATAATCTGAGGCCCAAGTGTACGGACCAGAGAAACACCTGCGGTGACAGTCGTTATCCCCAGAGATGGAGAGGGTGAGGTGGGACTCGCCTTTTACTCACTGCACGTCTGACTACTTTTTTTTTTTTTTTTTTTTTGAGACAGAGTCTCGCTCTGTCGCCCAGGCTGGAGTGCAGTGGCCGGATCTCGGCTCACTGCAAGCTCGGCCTCCCGGGTTTACGCCATTCTCCTGCCTCAGCCTCCCGAGTAGCTGGGACTACAGGCGCCCGCCACCTCGCCCGGCTAGTTTTTTGTATTTTTTAGTAGAGACGGGGTTTCACCGGGTTAGCCAGGATGGTCTCGATCTGCTGACCTCGTGATCCGCCCGTCTCGGCCTCCCAAAGTGCTGGGATTACAGGCTTGAGCCACCGCGCCCGGCCCTTTTTTTTTTTTTTTTTAACTGTGAACATGTTATCATTTGTTCAAGACAAAATATGGCTGTAGCATGAAGGCAAAGGCAGAGGAATGGAGCAGAACAGAAAGTCCAGAAATACGCCAGGCGCACTGGCTCACGCCTGTAACCCCAGCACTTTGGGAAGCCAAGGCAAGAGGATCACTTGAGGCCAGGAGCTGAAGACCAGCCCAGGCAACATGGCAGGACCCTGTCTCCACAGAAGATTAAAAATTAGCCATGCACAGTGGCACACACCTGCAGTCCCAGCGAGTTAGGAGGCTGGTTTGAACCCAGGAGGTTGAGGCTGCAGCAAGCTACAATCACGTCACTGAACTCTAGCCTGGGTGACACAGTGAGACACTGTCTTAAAAAAAAAAAAAAGAAAAAAAGAATTGTGAACAAAAAAGAAGCTAAGTTATAAAAGTCTTAGCAGAATTTAATCATAACCTCAGAACAGGAAGACTCTCCCATCCATGACACCAAACTAGGAAACCAAAAAAGGCAAGAATGATAAGTCTGACCACATAAACCCCAAAATACCTGCCGAGTATTAACGATCATCATAGGAGAAGATGGGCAAAGAAGTACTTGCACTTGTGTCACCAATACATGAATAGCTGCCATAACAAATAAAGAGCTCCTACGAATCAACAAGATGGTAATAGGTAACTGTAAACTGGGAAAGACACAATCATACAGGTCCCAGAAAATGAGGTCAGAGTTCAACCTGACATGTGTGTGCTTACAAGAAGGAACTGTGCAAGGAAAATGGGCCGGGGAGGGTCGAGGCCGGGGCCATGGAGCTTGCAGGAGCTGAGGCAGCTCGGAGCCGGCCTCGGTGGTGACCCTGTCTCCCTGGTGGGGACGCTCCATTTTCTAGCTCTGATAGAAACACAGGTGACCATTGGGAGGAGCTCGAAGGAGCTCCTGTGGGGCAAGTCCCTTCTCCTCGAGTGGTTTCTGCTCCCCTTGTGGAAACGCAGTTCCAAGAAAACAAAGAGGAAATGCTGAGAAGATCCACGAGGACTTTTTCTCTGAGTCACAGGAAGATGAATATACGTTGCAATGACGCAGGGAGGGAAGAAGTCGCCTCGCGCCCATATGGCTGGTGAGGATGGGAGAGACGGACGCATCCTCTGCTGCCGGAACACGAGCGCCCGGTCTGTACAGTGCTGATGCTGCGTTTTGTTTTCCGGATTTTACGACATCTTGGGGGCCTCGCTGATCTGGGGATGACGGCCCCTTCCAGGGTTAGCGGATTGCTGCGAGCGCACTGTGACGTGCAGAGCAACCAACTGCGAGCCCACACGCCTCATCAAACTCTCACGTGCCACGCCCAGGTTCCCTGTCCTGAATCACCCCAGGGCTAGCTCCCAGACCAGGGACCACCCCAACAGCCAGGAGCTGCAAACAGCTGGGGGTCAAACCAGCCCATCCCAGGCACACCCAGCCCACCTACCCCGCCTGGCCCGTTCCTTCCCACCAAAGCCTCACACAGGCCCTGGCCCGACCCTTCTGCCTTCTGGCTCCTGCCTGACGCCGGTGCTGCATGGGGTGGCCCTGCGTGGGTCGCAGTCGGGCCCCTTCACCCTGCGTGGGTCACAGTCGGGCCCCTTCTCTCGGGAACTGTAACACAAGAGCTCTTCTTTTTTTCTTTTTTTTTTTTTGAGACGGAGTCTCGCTCTGTCGCCCAGGCTGGAGTGCAGTGGCCAGATCTCAGCTCACTGCAAGCTCCGCCTCCCGGGTTCCCGTCATTCTCCTGCCTCAGCCTCCCGAGTAGCTGGGACTACAGGCGCCCGCCACCTCGCCCGGCTAGTTTTTTGTATTTTTAGTAGAGACGGGGTTTCACCGTGTTAGCCAGGATGGTCTCGATCTCCTGACCTCATGATCCGCCCGTCTTGGCCTCCCAAAGTGCTGGGATTACAGGCTTGAGCCACCGCGCCCGGCACAAGAGCTTTTCAATAGCAGTCACCTCCTGCTCTCTTGGCCTCACCAGACCTGATTAAAACCAATCACAGTGCATTTTAATACACGTACCACCTTTCTGGGTTACAGAAGTATGGAATCTTTACTGCACTGAGGGTGACAGCACCTCTGTCAACCTGGATCTGAGAGATCAGGGGAGCAAAACCACCATAGCCCCCAACACAAGCAAGAAACAAGCCTCTGGGATGGCCAGGAGAGCGGGGATGTTTGTTTTAGCAGCAGACGCCAAGCCAGGCTGACTCATATGCGCCTGGGGAAATGCATTCGCCCCAGGAGGATGGACCAGCCAGACATGGATGCACTGGGGCTGCAGGCACGGGGCCCCAAGGCAGCTACTCCCACCCCAGGCTCTTTTCCCTGCCCAAGCAGCCCTGCTGATGTCAGCGCACATAGGTGGCCAGGCCCAGCACCGCACGGGAAGGGCGCACAGTGGGAACTGCCCGCTCACGTCCCCCTCCCTGCTCCCTTGGCGCTCACCATGTGCAGGGCCGGCTCTGAGCCTTTTGTGTGCATTGACTCATCTAATCCTCAAGGGACCCTGCTTTCCAAATGAGGAAACTGAGGCACGGAGCGGCTGAGCAACCGAACCCACTCATCTCAGCTGTCCTCCTGCCAACAGCGCAACGGAACCGAGACACCGTCCACTGAGCACGGCCACCACCAGGGTCCTGACGGCCCCACCCAGTCCCATTGCCGGCTCTCCCCACTGCCCCCGACGCTCCCCACAGGGGCTTCTGGGGTCTTACACGCAGTTCGGCCATGCTGGGCACTGGCGGCCCCCACGCTGCCCTTCCTGCATCTATCTTGGCTGACGGCGGCTCTGTCCTTCCAGGGCTCAGGCTCAAACCTTGATATCAAACTCAAGCCCCCTCAGCCCCACACTCAACCCTTCAAAAGGTCCTGCTGGCTCTGCTCCCAAAATCCATCCCAGGTGGCCCACTGCTCATGTTCCCCTCTGCCCTGGTTCCCCTAGCCCAGCTCCCGCCCTCACCCCATCTGTCCTCCCTACAGCAGCCACCAGGGGGTGCCTGTGAGCTCCTGAGTCGGGGCCCAACCCTCCTCTGCCCTCAGCCCACCATGGCTCCCACCTCCCTCGGGGTCAAAGCCCAAGTCCTCCCTGCAGCCCACAAGGCCCTGCACACCCTGCCCCGTCCCCTCCCTACCCTCCCCTCCTCACTGTTCCTCTAAAACACCAGGCGTGGTCCTGCCCCAGGGCCTTTGCACAGTGCCTCTGCTGGAGGGCTCCCCCCACACTTCCACGACCCCCTGGCTTCCCCTGGACCTCTGTTCAAGCATGACCCCCGAGTCCCCGGCCTTGAGGGCACCTCCTCTGCCGCTCTCTCCCCTCCTCTGCTCAGCTCTTCTCCCCGGCACTTGTCTCGTCCACTGCGTTGCGTGTTTTGCTTTTCTTTGCTGTCTGCACATCCTGGCCCCACTTCCAGAGTTCCTTCGGGGGCCTGGCCTTCTTGTTTCCCTGGCCCCCAGCACCCGGCCAAAGCACACATAGGAGAGCACATGTTGGCGATATCCGAACCGCAACCCACTCCCCCAAACCGTCATCAGCAGCCCCGCCTGAGTGGAGGACAGCGGCCAGGCAGGGTGCTGGGGTCCTCTCTTCACTCAGCCAGAGGCCCGGTCCCCTGGCACCCCCACGTCAGCTCAGGCACCTGGGGGCCCTCATGCTCAACTCCAGCCCCTCCCAAGCTGGCCTCTCAGCATGGCGGGGAGGCAGGTGCAGGGGCTCCGAGCTAATCCCCTCAGGCTGTAATCCCCACGAGCACTGGCACCACCGCGGGCCCCTGTCCAGCTGGCGCCTGCCGGCAAATCCTTACAGGGTCTTGCCCAGCCTGGTCCTGTGTAAAGGGACATGCTGCCCAAGCCAGGTGGCAGGCAGCAGGAAGCAGGGAGGCCTAGGCCCTGCTCCTCGTTCACGGCCCCACCCTGTGTGGACTTTCCAGCCCTCCTGGAGCCTCAGTTTCCCCATCTGTAAAGAAAGACCCAGGTCGGCCGGGCGCGGTGGCTCAAGCCTGTAATCCCAGCACTTTGGGAGGCCGAGACGGGCGGATCACGAGGTCAGGAGTTCGAGACCATCCTGGCTAACACGGTGAAACCCCGTCTCTACTAAAAAAAAAAAAATACAGGCCGGGCGCGGTGGCTCAAGCCTGTAATCCCAGCACTTTGGGAGGCCGAGACGGGCGGATCACGAGGTCAGGAGTTCGAGACCATCCTGGCTAACACGGTGAAACCCCGTCTCTACTAAAAATACAAAAAACTAGCCGGGCGAGGTGGCGGGCGCCTGTAGTCCCAGCTACTCGGGAGGCTGAGGCAGGAGAATGGTCTAAAATCCAGGAGGCGGAGCTTGCAGTGAGCTGAGATCCGGCCACTGCACCCCAGCCTGGGCGACAGAGCAAGACTCTGTCTCAAAAAAAAAAAAAAACAAAAACAAAAAACTAGCCGGGCGAGGTGGTGGGCACCTGTAGTCCCGGCTACTCGGGAGGCTGAGGCAGGAGAATGGCGTAAAAAACCCGGGAGGCGGAGCTTGCAGTGAGCTGAGATCCGGCCACTGCACTCCAGCCTGGGCGACAGAGCCAGACTCCCTCTCAAAAAAAAAAAAAAAAAAAAAAAATTTTAAAACAAAGAGAAGTCACTTGCTCAGAGGCACACGGGTCTCCGTGCCCAAGGCAGGCTCAGCTCAGTCCACACCAGGCTCTGGGACCACCCCGCCCAGACTCCTGGAGGCTCCCCCTGCTTTGGGGGTCCCCACTGCCTGCTCATCCCACATCGGCACACACCTACCACATAGCCTGGGCTGTCCTGCTCTGTCCCACAGTCCTGTTCTGTCCTCAGTCCTCGCCACCCTGGCCACCAGCTCCAGGGCTTGAGCCAAAATCCTTCCGGGCCCCTCATCTCCCTCACCAGCCCTCACCTCCCCATGCCCTGTCCAGGCACCGGCGCCACTCACCTGGACACCTGCCCCAACCCCACAGAGCATGGCTGCCCACAGACCATCCCCCACCAGACGCCGGGGCTGTGAATGGGTGCTCGCCGCCCCACTCAGACGCCAGTGCCGCCCGCTGTCCTCACGTCCGACCTCACGCGACCCTCTCGCACCGCACGGACTTCACTTCTGCAGCTCAAGTGGGTGCAGCACGTTCCCACCCCACGGGCTCGGCGCGGCTGTCCCACCACCTACGTCGCCTGAGCCACAGCCCATCCTTATTCAGCTCGTGGCGACAGTCACCTGCCTCCAAGTCCTTGGCTGTCACAGGCCTGGCCACTCGACCTCCCAGGTACCCTCCCCACACTCACCACCACCCAACGCAGCCCGGCTCTGAGCTGGGCAAACATCTTCCGTAAAGGACCGGGCAGCAAGTGTTTTTGGCTCTGCGGAACACGCAGTCCCAAGCGTGACACTCAGCTCCCAGCTCTGCCGCTGCAGCATGGAGGCCACCAAGGCCGGCAAGGGAACAAATGGTGTGGCTGTTGCCAATAAAACTTTGTCGACAAGAACTGGCATGGACAGATTCGGGCTGGGGCTCATGTGGCCACTTGTTGCCATCCACAGCCTGACGCCCAGCAACTGAGGGCTCCAAGGGGTCAGCGAGGGAGTCCCGTTGGCACCAAAAGACCGGGCACCCTGAGCCCCACCCGGCCCACACGAGGTATTCAACAAAGGTCTGGAGCCCATGCGAGGACCTGCAGGAATGGACCCCACGCTTTCGCGAGCCCTGACTCCCACGGTGGACCCCAGCACCCAGGTGAGCTCGCTTGGCACCTGGTCCCCCCCCGGAAGCAGCACACGAAGGGGACTCCTCCTCCAACGGCAACCTGGGAGGGAGGGGGCATCCTAGCTCTCTCGCGGGGCCGGCTGCCTGCCCTGTGCCTTCTAAGGGCTTTACCCCTCAATTCTCCACGCAGCCCAGGAGAAAAGCAGCCATCACGCCCACTTTACAGACAGGGACACCGAGGCCACACGTCCCCGGCTGGCATGCAGTGGCGCTGGGTGTGAACCCAGGAGGGCCGGCTCCCGAGGCCTCTCCACCGGGACACCCAGGCTGCGGCAGTCACAGTGCCTGACCTGCATCCTGGGAGGAGGCCAGGGCGGGACAGAATGAGGAACTTTCCGTCCCCAGCGTCCTCAGACTCCGCCTGGGCCCTGTTGACTTGCAACGAGAGACACCACAATCCCACTGACCCTTTTTTGTTGTTGTGGTTGTTGAGACACAATTTCGCTGTTACTCAGGCGTGCAGTGGCACGATCACAGCTCATTGCAGCCTCGGCCTCCCAGGCTCAGGTGATCCTCCTGCCTCAGCCTCCTGAGTAGCTGGAACTACAGGTGCATGCCATTACGTCTAGTTACTTCTTTTAATTTGTTTTAGTAGAGACGGGGTCTTGCCACGTTGCCCCAGGCTGGTCTCAAACTCCTGAGGTCAAGTGATCCTCCTGCCTCAGCCTCCCAAAATGCTGGGATTACGGGTGTAAGCCACCATGCCAGGCCTCCCTGACCTTTTATGCAGACCACCACAGCTATAGGGGAGGCCCTGGTGGTGGTGCTGACTCCCTGCCCGGCCCTGTGACCACACTACACTGTGCTCCAGGCACGCGGGGCCTCTGCTGGGGCCATGCCCTCTTCCTGCCCACCACCCACAGGTCTCCCTCAGATGCCACCTTCTTGGCAAGCCCTTCCCAGTCACCCCATTCTACCCTGCCCTTCCTCCCTGGCACTGCTGCCCTCGTGCACCTGATGTTCACCAGGCTCTGCCCTGTGCTGAGCTCTTCCGGGTGCAGGGGATGCCGCGGGAGCAGCACAGACAGCCTTGGCCCTGGCAGAGCTCTCGCTCAGGAGGAGATGGTCAGAAAACACGTCAGCAGAGCCATATGTTTCAGGTGGTGACAAGTGCTATGGTGACACAAACAAGGAAGAGGAACCGGGAGGGCAGGGGACGGAGGAGGGGAGGCCGCTGTGTAGTGACAGCAGGGTGGGGAGGCCTCACGGAGAGGAGATGCTCCCGCAAAACCTAGAGAGTGCTAAGGGAGTGAAGGACACAGAAAGGAGGAGGGGCATTCCAGGCAGGGGGCGAGGACAGCAGTGCAAAGGCCCTGGGGCAGGACCACACCCCGCGTGCTGGAGGAACAGCAAGGGGCCCATGGGCGTGCATCAGAGTGCGGAGGGGAGGGCAAGGGCCCGGCGCAGGCTGTGCAGGGCCTGATGGGCTTCAAGGAGGACTGTGTCTTTGACCCTGAGGGAGGTGGGAGCTATGGAGGGCTGCCAGCAGAAGAGGGGTGGGACTTGGGCTGCTGGTTTTTAATGGGGTCCTCCTGGAATGTGGGACAGGGAGCAGAGGAAGAACAGGAGCGCTGGGCCTGGCTCAAGGGGAGAAGGAGAACCAAGCTGGATGGAGGAAGACTGAGCTGGACGGAGGAGGACCGAGCTGGTGCAAGGAGGACTGAGCTGGACGGAGGAGGACCGAGCTGGACCGGGGAAGACCGGGCTGGACTGGGGAGGGTCGAACTGGACCGGGGAGGACCAAGCTGGACCCGGGGGAGGCAGAGGACAGGGAAGGAGTCAGTGGGTTCTGGGCCAGTTCTGAAGGTGAAGCTGACATCATTTGCCGCCAGATCAGCCGCGGGAGTGGGGCAGGGGCAGGGATGTAGCTGACCTTTCAGGGCATCATAGAGACAGATCAGCCATGGGAGTGGGACAGGGGCAGAGATGGAGCTGAGCGTTCTGGGGCATCACAGAGATAGGACAGCCTGGAAGAGGCTCAGACACACCCAGGCCACAGCTCAGACCAAACCCCACCACAGGCCATCGGCCCCCACAGCGGGCACAGCCGCATCCCAAGACCTGGCCTTCCCGAGACGGCCCCCATGTGCCCCACAGCCATGGCCCGTGGAGACGCCATTCAGGCCACGTCTCGGGAGCCAGGAGCCCGGGCAATTAGAGGAACCAGATTTTAAACACCAACGAGACATTGCTTTGCCTCCCACCGGATCGGCCAAAATCGCCAAGGACGACGACATTGGGAGCTGGCAGTGCCACGGGAAACGGGCAGCCTCCCTCAGCCCGTCGGACAAGGCTCCCGCTGTAGCTGAGCTTTCTGGAAGGTGTCACCACCGCCTCTAACAGCAAGAGTTGACTCCAGAAACCACCGGCACGGGCCTCAGCAGGGGCCTGGAGGCACTGACGATGGAGAGGCCCGAAGGGGGCGGCCAACCGGCACACAGTCACCAAGCGTGAGTGCCAACTCATCCCAGGCTCAGCCAGCCCCCGGCAGACACGGTCATCACCCCATTTTACAGACAGGACACTGAAGCCCAGGGAAGTGATGGCCACACAGCAACTGAGGCGCGGAGCTGGGAGGGGTACCCTGGTGGGAACAACTCCAGGGGCTCCCCCTTAACCACTGCCTGGCACTCGCCCTCTCTACAAACCGATACCAACATAGGGTGGGGAGACTCCAGATGACCACAGATAAAAAGCAAGCAGTTCACAGAGTCATACACGTGTGGCATTTCTCACCAGGGCCGTCCTGCCCCCAGGGGACACTGAACAATGTCTGGGTCACTTGTGGCTGTCACAACTGGGAGGTACTCCTGGCGTACAGTGGACAGAAGCCAGGGGCGCTGCTCAGCACCCCTCATTTCCTGGCTCAACATACCTCTGCCAAGGCAGAGAAGCCCCAGTGAGGCATGAAACCATCTCGGTGAAGAACAAGCAGGCCCCTTTATGTGCTCAGGTCTCCGCGGCCCATCCAGGCACAACCTAAACTCACCAGCACTGACATAGAAGAGATGGCGTTGGAGGAATGAGGCAACTCTGAATTTTAAAATTTCAGAGGCAATATATGGCCAGCTGGGGTCCGATTTCTGTGGATTTCAGGGATGGGCAGAGATGCCGGACCCTGACCTTCCAGCTGTCCCCTCCCCGCCCATGCTCAGCCCCAGCCATGGCTCCTGCAGCTGGCAACTTTATCTGTCCCCAGTGCTCCCAGAGCCCCTGATAAGATGAATGGTCACAGTGCGGTTTTCTCGTGGTCAGCGAGTCCTGGGTTACTTTGTCTCTGACCAGCTGGGGTCAGAGGGCTGACAGCGGAAGTTGGGGGGCCCGAGAAAGGAACCCGGGCTGGGGCCTGCTGCCCTGCCTGGGTTCCTCCACCATGTCTCGTGTTAGCCAGGCCAGGACACTGGCTGCCCGAAAAGAAAGGGGCGAGGCCACTGGCTCTGGGGAAGGAACCGGGTCATCCACCAAGCAGTTCCAGATGGCTGCCAGGAGAGAAGCCACGAGTGTCTTTCAAGGCTGGGGGCGGTGGGGGGGGGACTTGATAACTTCCACAGTCTCTCTCTCTCCAGACATCTCCCCCAACTCCCAGGCAGCACGCATCGCCCGCCCGCCCGCTTGCCCGCCTGCCAACCAAGGAAGCTTCGGGAGGCCCGGGGGGAGAAGGAGGACGGATGCCCGTGTGGGTGTCTACAGAGACGTTGCTGCTGCCGGCTGCCTGGGAGGAGCAGAGGATTTTGTGAATCCGGAAACTTCCGATTTGGGAGCTTGTGACCTCGACAGAGAAGGAACCGTTCCCTTCCTCTGGGCCCTGCACACCGTCCCCACAGAAGGGCAGGCCCAGCTGCCCGCACCTACCCGGCTGGAGGGCCAGGAAGTAGCCAAAAGGGGCATGAGACAACCGCGCCCCCCGCCCAGCCCGCAGCCCCACCAGTGTATCCCGGGGGAAGGCTCAGGGAGAGGGAGAGGGGGCGACAGGGCACCCTGTGTGCACAGCCGGGGCGGTGGAGGCATCTTGAAATGTCACCCTTTTCCTCCCCTCATTGTAGCAGGGAGGTAAACTGAGGCCCAGGAAGGTGAGGAAAGGTCGTGCACCCGGACCCAGGTCTGGGGACTTACAGAAAGGGAGGTGACATCACGAGGTGGACACGCACGGTCTCAGAGACCCCCGCCTTCTCCACCCAAGCAGCCGCCACTCACACGCCGGGCAGCCCCGGGGAGTGGATCCGAGCAGAGGCCGGCAGAACGGGGGGTCCCCAGCGGCGCCCACGCCGAGTCGCCCCCGGCCCTGGAGCGGCGGGAGGTGGCACCCCGCAGGCCTCCCACTTCCCGGCGCGGCCCCAGCCCCGTCCTCCCCGGGGCTCCAGGAGGCTGCCCCGCCCCAGGCTACCGGAACCAGCGGGGACCCCGCAGCGACCGTGCAGCCCCAGTCCCGGCCCCACAGCCCCGTGACCCTCAGCGCTCGGACGAGCCCAGCGGGCCGCAGCCCCCGGAGGCCGGGCCGTTACCTGCCGCCGCCCCGCTCTCCGCCGCCCACGCCGCCTCCGAGGGCACGGCCCCCGCCTCGGCGCTCTCCGCCTCGTCCGGCACCTCCAGCTCCATGGCCGCGCGCGGACGGCGGCGGGGGCGCCCGAGGGGGACCCGAGCTGCGACCGCCGCCGCCGAACAACAAGCGCCGCCGGCCAAGGGAGGGCGCGCCGGGCCGGCGCGGGGCGGACGGGGCGGGGCCTGCGTGCGTGCGACGCCGCGGACGGCGCGCAGCCAATCGGGACTCGGGGGCGGGGCCGGCGTGCGACCCGCGGCCAGGAGCGCCTCGAGTGCCCCCTCGCGCCCAGGGGTGGGAGGACAGCGCCAGGCTCGCCATTCCATCGTGTTAGGTAAGAAAGATTGACAGGCACGATACCTAACAATAACATTGCTGTGCACATTGCGTACCAATGACATGAAACTACACAACACATCCCAATAATATGGATCTATACATCACATGCCAATAATATGGATGTACACAGCACATGCCAATAACATGGATCTAAACAGCACATGCCAGTAACAGGGACCTGCGCAGCACATGACAGTAGCATGGATCTGGCGGGGCGTGGTGGCTCGCGCCTGTAATTCCAGCACTTTGGGAGGCCGAGGAGGCGGATCACCTGAGGTCAGGAGTTCAAGACCAGCCTGGCCAACATGGCAAAACCGTCTCTACTAAAAATACAAAAATTAACTGGGTGTGGTGGCAGGTGCCTGTAATCCCAGCTACTCGGGAGGCTGAGGCAGGAGGCTCACTTGCACCCGGGGGGAAGAGTTTGCAGTGAGCAGAGATCCAGCCACTGCTCTCCAGCCTGGGCGACAGAGTGAGACTCCAGACTTCGTCTCAAAAACAAACAAAAAAGCAGTGTGTACAAAGACTGGAAATCTTACCCCCAGGATGAGCTGGGGCTTGGAGCACTGATTTTCTGCTCTGTGATTGGATTTTCCAATCTCCCCACCCCTCTCAGTGACTCCTAATAAAATGCACCCTTGCTTCCACTTTCTAGCCCCTCTTCGCTGCAGGGAGGCGCAGCTTGTCCTTGGTGGGCGCCTCTTTCGGGGGTGGGGGGACCCTGCCAGCTACTTTGGGGACCCCGAGCAAGAAGGGCCTATTCGAAAGGGCCCGACTGCCGCGTGGGCTTAGGGGTCCTGAAGCCCTGCAGCATTTTCACACACACCGGGAGGTGCGGGGTCCTGCTGCAGGACAGTGGGCAGGGCCAGGAGCTCGCCCCCGCAGCTCGACCCCGCACCCTGTAACCCAATCGGTCTCCCTGCTGCCCGCGTTCGCCCCTCCTGGGGAATCGGCCTCCCTGCCTGGGTTCGCGCTTCCTGAGGGATTCCGCTTTCCCGTCGCCAGAGTTCCCCCTTCCTGAAGGCTCGGCCTCCTCGCCGCCTAAGTTCACCCCTCTTGAAGGATCCGGCTTCCCTGCTGCCTGAGTTCGCTCTTCCTTTTCCCCCCCTCCCCCTTCTTGTTGCCCAGGCTGGAGTGCAGTGGTGCGATCTCGGCTCACTGCAACCTCTGCCTCCCGGGTTCAAGTGATCCTCCGGTCTCAGCCTCCCAAGCAGCTGGGATTACTGGCGCCCGCCACCTCGCCCCGCTAATTTGTATTTTTGGTAGAGACCGGTTTCACCGTGTTGGCGAGACTGGTCTCGAACTCCTGATCTCAGGTGATCCGCCCGCCTCGGCCTCCCAAAGTGCTGGGACTACAGGCGAGAGCCACCGCGCCCAGCCTCGCCCTTCCTGAAGGCTCGGCCTCCCCGCCGCCTAAGTTCGCCTCTCCTGAGGGATCCAGCTTCCCCGCCGCCAGGGTTCGCCCTTTCTCAGGGCTCGGTCTCTTTGCCGCCTAAGTTCGCCCCTCCCGGGCACCCACCTGGCGACATCACACGTATAATTTTCTGAACAAATCTAGATGACTCAGCTCTTAAAAATGCACATGGGCCGGGCGCGGTGGCTCACACCTGTAATCCCAGCACTTTGGGAGACCGAGGCGGGTGGATCACGAGGTCAGGAGTTCAGGACCAGCCTGAACAACATGGTGAAACCCCGTCTTTACCAAAAATACAAAAATTAGGCCGGGCGCGGTGGCTCACGCCTGTAATCCCAGCACTTTGGGAGGCCGAGGCGGGCGGATCACAAGGTCAGGAGATCGAGACCACGGTGAAACCCCGTCTCTACTAAAAATACAAAAATTAGCCGGGCCTGTTGGCGCATGCCTGTAATCCCAGCTACTTGGGAGGCTGAGGCATGAGAATTGCTTGAACCCGGGAGGTGGAGGTTGCAGTGAGCCCAGATCACACCATTGCACTCCAGCCTGGGCAACAGAGTGAGACTCTGTCTTAAAAAAAAAAGAAAAGAAAAAATGCACACTGTAGGCAGGATGCGGTGGCTCATGCCTGTAATCCCAGCACTTTGGGAGGCCAAGGCGGGTGGATCACGAGGTCAAGAGATCGAGATCATCCTGGTTAACATGGTGAAACCCTGTCTCTACTAAAAAAATACAAAAAATTAGCCGGGCGTGGCGGCTGGCGCCTGTAGTCCCAGCTACTCGGGAGGCTGAGGCAGGAGAATGGCGTGAACCCGGGAGGCGGAGCTTGCAGTGAGACGAGATCGCACCACTGCACTCCAGACTGGGTGACAGAGCGAGACTCCCCCTCAAAAAAAAAAGAAAAAAAGCACACTGTATAACTTTATTATTATTATTATTATTATTATTATTATTATTACTATTGAGAAGGAGTCTCGCTTTGTCACCCAGGCTGGAGTGCAGTGTGGTGGGATCTCAGCTCACTGCAACCTCCGCCTCCTGGGTTCAAGCGATTCTCCTGCCTCAACCTCCCTAGTAGCTGGGATTACAGATGCACACCACCACGCCCGGCTAATTTTTGTATTTTTAGTGGAGATGGGGTTTCACTGTGTTGACCAGGCTGGTCTTGAACTCCTGACCTCAGGTGTTCCGCCTGCCTTGGCCTCCCAAAGTCCTGGGATTACAGGAGTGAACCACTGCACCGGGCCGCATGTGTAACTTTATTTTTTATTTATTTATTTTTTTTGAGACGGAGTCTCGCTCTGTCGCCCAGGCTGGAGTGCAGTGGCGCTATCTCGGCTCACTGCAAGCTCCGCCTCCCGGGTTCACGCCATTCTCCTGCCTCAGCCTCCCGAGTAGCTGGGACTACAGGCGCCCGCCACCTCGCCCGGCTAGTTTTTTGTATTTTTTAGTAGAGACGGGGTTTCACCGTGTTAGCCAGGATGGTCTCGATCTCCTGACCTCGTGATCCGCCCGTCTCGGCCTCCCAAAGTGTTGAGATTACAGGCTTGAGCCACCGCGCCCGGCCCGCATGTGTAACTTTAATGCAAGATAAAAACTTTGAAAAAAAGGCAAGGCGCGGTGGCTCATGCCTGTAATCCCAGCACCACTGCACTCCAGCCCGGGTGACAGACTCTGTCTCAAAAAACAAAAACAAACAAACAAAAAACTTAAAAAAAAAAAAAAAAACTAGGGCCGGGATGGGGTGGCAGGAGGGGAGAGGCAAGGGACAGCGAGGAGGGGCTGGGGTCCGGGAGAGCCACCAGCCTCTGTGCCTTCCCCGCATCCCCCACACCCCTGCTCCGCTGTTCCCATTACGCAGAGTGGAAAACCGAGGCTGCCGGGCGGGGGCCGGTTGCGTGGTTTCTGGCGCCCCCTGGTGGCCATAGTGGCTACTGCCGTCAGCAGGAGGTACTGCAGGCTGGAGGGACCGTAGTCCATTCACGCCAAAAACATATATTGAGCACCTACTGTGTACCAGGCACTGTGCTAGGCCATAGGACACGCCAGGGATGAGCACAACAAAATCCATAACCTCTGTAAGGTGTCATTCTAATTTATTTATTTGTTTATTTTTGAGCCACGTTCTTGCTCTGTTCCCCAGGCTGGAGTGCTGGGTTGCAATCTCGGCTCACTGTAACCTCTGCTTCCTGGGCTCCAGCGATTCTCCTGCCTCAACATCCCAAGTAGCTGGAACTACAGGCGCCCACCACCATGCCCAGCTAATTTTTGTATTTTTAGTAGAGACGGGGTTTCCCCATATTGGCCAGGCTGGTCTCAAAATCCTGACCTCAGGTGATCCGGCCACCTCAGCCTCCTAAAGTGCTGGGATTACAGACGTGAGCCACTGCGCCCAGACTTAATGGCTTTAGTTTTAATTTTAATGTACTAGTAAAGATGGAGGCGGGTCTCACTATGTTGCCCAGACTGGTCTCGAATTCCTGGCCTCAAGTGATCCTGCCACCTTGGCCTCCAACGCCCTGAGATTATAGGTGTGAGCCATCATGCCCAACCTTTCCTATATTATTTTATTTCATTTTAGATAAGATCTTGCTCTGTTACCCAGGCTGGAGTGCAGTGGCACAATTATACCTCTCTGCAGCCTCAACCTCCCAGGTTCAATCGATCCTCCCGCCTCAGCCTCCTGAGTAACTGGGACCACAGGTGTGTGCCACTACATCTGACTAATTTTTTAAAAAGTTTTCTTGACCGGGCGCGGTGGCTCAAGCCTGTAATCCCAGCACTTTGGGAGGCCGAGGCGGGCGGATCACTTGAGGTCAGGAGTTTGAGATCAGCCTGGCCAACATGGGAAAACCCCGTCTCTACTAAAAATAAAAATACAAAATTTAACCAAGCGTGGTTGTGGGTGCCTGTAATCCCAGCTACTCGGGAGGCTGAGGCAGGAGAATCACTTGAACTCAGGAGGTGGAGGTTGCAGTGAGCTGAGATCGTGCCACTGCACTCCAACCTGGGTGATAGAGGGAGACTCTGTCTCAAAACAAACAACAAACAAAAGATGTAGGCCGGGCGCGGTGGCTCACGCCTGTAATCCCAGCACTTTGGGAGGCCGAGGTGGGTGGATCACGAGGTCAGGAGATCGAGACCATCCTGGCGAACACGGTGAAACCCCGTCTCTACTAAAAATATAAAAAAATTAGCCGGGCGTGGTGGCGGGCGCCTGTAGTCCCAGCTTCTAGGGAGGCTGAGGCAGGAGAATGGCGTGAACCCGGGAGGCAACGGAGCTTGCAGTGAGCTGAGATCCGGCCACTGCACTCCAGCCTGGGCGACAGAGCGAGACTCCGTCTCAAAAAAAAAAAAAAAATTTTTTTCTAGAGATGGGTTTCACCGTGTTACCCAGGCTGGTCTCAAATTCCTGGGCTCAAGTGATCCTCCCCACCTCGGCCTCCCAAAGTGCTGGGATTACAGGTGCGAGCCACCACACCTGACCCTTCCTTGTTTTTCAGATGAGGACAGCGAGAAGCCCCTGTGATTTGCCCAGAGCCACACAGTGGGGAAGTGGCAGAAGCTTCTCTATGTAGGAATCCAGTCACTTCGTAGTAGAGAGGCAGACGGTGCACGCAGATCTGTGGTGGGTAAGAGAGTATGCCAAGCCGCAACCTGATGGGCCGGCGTGCCTGGCGGGAGGCTCAGCACACACAGAGGCTGGGCAGCTCCAGATGCAAGAAGCAGGAGGGAGGGGGACTCAGGGGGTGCGGTCCATTCATGCCTGAATATAGCCAATAAGGGTTTCCTAAGCACCTACTATGTGTGGACGCTTGATGCCAGGGCCTCGGCGGTGAGGGCGCAGGCAGGAGCAAGCTCACCTCTGGGCAAGCAGGGGTTAAGGCCAGCTGCTCCCACGTGAGGGCACCTTGCGACAGAGGTTCACACCCAGCCCGCCTGCTGGCCCGCCCCCTCACCCTGGTCCGTCTCCCTGTGTCTGTGGTCGTTGGTTCCACTGGCAGGGGACCTGCCTCCCTGTTGCCACCACAAGAGAGGAAAAGTTGGTCAAACAGGTGGGGAGGCCAGAGCTACAAGCCTCGAGTTCCCTCCCCACCACCCGTGCCAGGCGGGCACCCGGGCCCTGGCACCTGCCGCCTGCCCAAAGGCCACCCAGCCTCCTAGACAGGTAAGTCCCCCGCCCCACTCTGCTTTTCCACCCAGGGTGCATTGTCTGAGCTGGCCTTCCCCAGCTGAGGGTCCTGGGACTCCTCCCCAACCTCCCCCGCCACGAGCTGTCTCCCCTGCTCCTCGGAATGCAGGAAACTGACACTCCTGCGTGGGCATCTGACATAGTTTCGTAGGGATTATCTGACCGGCAGTTACTGCACCTGGCGGCCTGCCCAGGACACTGAGCTAGAGACTTCAAAGGGTCATTGTTATGTAGGTGGTGCAGGGATGGGGAGGCGGCAAAGACGCACAGGTTGGTCTGTGATCCCCCAAACTGAGGAGGGGAGGGGATAGCAGTCCGGACAGAGCCTGGGTTTACCTCCTGCAGCCTGAGGCCAGGAGGTGACAGGTGGGAAAGGCTGCCACCTCACCCATCCCTGAGCCTCCTGGAACTTCTTAAAAGGCTCCCAAGTTTTCAAACAACTGCATCTCCGTCCCCCAACCCCTCACCCTGTTCTCACCGCTGGAACCTCCGGGAGCTTTGCAGGGAGGAGCTGGGGTGGGCTTTCTTTTGTTAATCTTTTTTTTTTTTTTTTTTTTTTTGAGACGCCGTTTCGCTCTTTTTGCCCAGGCTGGAGTGCAGTGGCGCGATCTCAGCTCACTGCAACCTCTGCCTCCGCCTCCTGAGTAGCTGGGATTACAGGCGTCCACCACCACGCCCAGCTAATTTTTGTATTTTTAATAGAGACGGGGTTTCACCATGTTGGCCAGGCTGGTCTTGAACTTCTGACCTCAGGTGATCCACCTGCCTCGGCCTCCCAAAGTGCTGGAATTACAGGCGTGAGCTACCACGCCCGGCCTTCCTTTGCTAATCTTTACGCCTCTGAGCAAAATCTCTGCAGGATTGGGCAGGCGGGAAGGAGGAAGGAGCTCTCAGAGTCAGAGAGGGGAGGGGTTGGCGGCAAAAGTGTTTTTCTGGGTCATTTGCTCCCAAATGGGAGAACCAAGGGAGCTTCCTGGTGAGCCAAGTGTCCGATTTTTGCATCTCAAATCTCTTTCTCCAGCACCAAGAGGGTGCCCCGGGGCTGAGGAGGCGTGGATGATCGCATGGTAGGGGACAGAGCAGCCCAGCATTGGGGTCACCTTGTGGCCGTGTGGCCGCAGAGCTCTCAGGGAGCAGGCTTGCTTGAGATTCGGGAGTCTGTAGGGGTGGGCGACATGGATCCCACCTTGCCTGGGTTTTGAGAGCAAACCTGTGGACTCAGGTAGATTTGGCTTCCACTCCTCCCTTCTCTCCGGGCCTCTGTTTCCTGCTGTAAAATGCAGACATTGAGGGCCGGCGCGGTGGCTCACACCTGTCATCCCAGCACTTTGGGAGGCCAAGGCGAATGGATCATGAGGTCAGGAGTTTGAGACCAGCCCGGCCAATATAGTGGAACCCTGTCTCTACTAAAAACGCAAAAATGAGCCAGTTGTGGTTGTGGGTGCTTGTGATCCCAGCTACTCGGGAGGCTGAGGCAGGAGAATCTCTTGAACCCGGGAGGTGGAGGTTGCAGTGAGCCGAGATCGTATCACCACACTCCAGCCTGGGCAAGAGTGAGACTCTGTCTCAAAAAAAAAAGGCCGGGCGCGATGGCTCAAGCCTGTAATCCCAGCACTTTGGGAGGCCGAGACGGGCGGATCACGAGGTCAGGAGATCGAGACCATCCTGGCTAACCCAGTGAAACCCCGTCTCTACTAAAAATACAAAAAATTAGCCGGGCGTGGTGGCGGGCGCCTGTAGTCCCAGCTACTCGGGAGGCTGAGGCAGGAAAATGGCGGGAACCCGGGAGGTGGAGCTTGCAGTGAGCCGAGATTGTGCCACTGCATTCCAGCCTGGGTGACAAAGTGCGACTCCGTCTCAAAAAAAAAAAAAAAAAAAAGGCAGGATATTGAGTCACCGAGTCACAGGGCTGTTGAGTGCCGGACATAATAGAGCAGGTAACAGATTCTTGGTCATTCTGGGGTCAAGATGAGCTGTCCTGTTCCCAATGGGAGTCCTGTGGCCTCATCAGCTTCGTGGTTTGTAGAGGATGAACCCTGGCTCAGAGAAGGACAGCCGCTTACCCCGGGCTGCACAGCCAAGTAGAAATGTCAGGCAGGCAAGAGTCAAGATGCAGAGGATGGCCGGGCGCGGTGGCTCAAGCCTGTAATCCCAGCACTTTGGGAGGCCGAGACGGGCGGATCACGAGGTCAGGAGATCGAGACCATCCTGGCTAACACGGTGAAACCCCGTCTCTACTAAAAAATACAAAAAAAAAAAAAACTAGCCGGGCGAGGTGGCGGGCGCCTGTAGTCCCGGCTACTCGGGAGGCTGAGGCAGGAGAATGGCGGGAACCCGGGAGGCGGAGCTTGCAGTGAGCTGAGATCCGGCCACAGCACTCCAGCCTGGGTGACAGAGCGAGACTCCGTCTCAAAAAAAAAAAAAAAAAAAAAGATGCAGAGGATGAGGAGCTCGTTTGTGGGCGGGGATGGGGCGGGGGTGGGGGGAGGCCGCTGCTCTGGAGGCCGGCCCTGCCCCCAGCGGATGCCTCAGGCTCAGCATCTGGAGAAAGGCCTGCCCCCTGGCTTGGTGCTTCCTCGTGGCCCTGAGTCCTGGGGAAAGTCCAGGGCAGGGATTATGGGTGCTTGTTCTTCCTCTTTAGGGCTGGCCGGGTGCCAGAGGAGCTGTGTTTGCTCAGGGTGGAGCCTGACACCCTTTGGAATGGGTTGAGGTTAGCGGAAGCCTAGGCTGGGGGAAGGGGTCACCCAGGGAGGGAACGGGCATTTATGGAGCACTTACTGTATGCGCGAGTGTGGGGTCACCAGGCCTTGGAGATTCAGCAGTGAGCAAGGCAGACCACGCTTCCTGCTCTCGTGGGGCGTATGTTTTGGTGGGGAAAGACAGACATGGAACAAGAAACACAATAAGTGAGCCAATGGCTGCACAGATGATAACATGCATGAGAGGCGCTTTGTAATTTATTTTATTTTACTTTTCTTGAGACGGAGTCTTGCTCTGTTGCTCAGGCTGGAGCTCAGTGGCATGATCTCCGCTCACTGCAACCTCCACCTCCTGGGTTCAAGTGATTCTTCTGCCTCAGCCTCCCGAGTAGCTGGGATTATAAGCACCCACCACCAGGCCAGCTAATTTTTGTATTTTTAGTAGAGACAGGGTTTCGCCATATTGGCCAGGCTGGTCTCGAACTCCTGATCTCAGGTGATTCTCCTGTCTCGGCCTCCCAAAATGCTGGGATTATAGCCATGAGTCACCACGTTCAGCCAAAATGAAGAAAGAGCTTTAAGTGCTGGCCTGAAGACATTTGGCTTTATGATATTAAAGGATATTTTTTCCCAAAATAGTAAAATCATAACTCCCATACAAGTACAAAATGAGGCCAGATGCGGTGGCTCACGCCTGTAATCCCAGCACTTTGGGAGGCCGAGGCGGGTGGATCACCTGAGGTCAGGAGTTTGAGACCAGCCTAGCCAACATGATGAAACCCCATCTCTACCAAAAATACAAAAATTAGCTGGGTGTGTTGGAGGGCGTCTATAATTCCAGCTACTTGGGAGGCTGAGGCAGGAGAATCGCTTGAACCCGGGAGGCAGAGGTTGCAGTGAGCCGAGATCGCACCGCTGCACTCCCACCCCAGCGACAAAGTAAGACTCCATCTCAAAAATGTCATTCTGTGCCCAGAATGACAACACCTTAGTGTAGACGGTTTTCAGGGGGCAGGGAGCCCCCTCTAACCCTGAGACACTGTAATTCACCTTTGATTTTCCTATGGGGGGCCCGAGTGGAGTTAGAAGCTTGGAGAGGCAGCCCAGGGGATCCTTAGTGGTGGATGCTTAAGCCTTTGAACCTTCCCCGAAATATTGCTCAGGGTCAAAACCGGGATCTCCATTTTACAGATGAGGAAACTGAGGCAGGAGCTGGAATTCAAGGGGGCTCTGCTCTTCTCTCTCTGCTGTGGAACCTCCTTCTAGAGCTCAGCCGTCCTCTCTTTTGGGGGAAATGGCATCTTTGGCATGCCTTGGTGGCTGCCGCCTGGAATCCCAACATTTTGGGAGGCCAAGGTGGGAGGATCACATGAGCCCAGCAGTTCAAGACAGGCCCGGGCAACATAATGAGGTCCTGTCTCTACAAAATATACAAAAATCTGCTAGGCGGCGTGGCGTGTACCTGTGGTCCCAGCTACTCAGGAGGCTGGGGTGGGAGGATCACTTGAGCCCAGGAAAGTGGAGGCCGCAGTGAGCTATGACTGCAACACCGCACTCCAGCCTAGGTAGCAGAGCAAGACCGTCTCAAAAAAAAAGAAAACAAGTCCCCCGTTGAACCCCCTGAGCTGCATTCCATACTGCAAACTTCTAGTAGGTTCCACACTCCCCTCCTACTTCAAAGTGCCCCCCATGAGGTCCTCCAACCTCCCAAGGACGCCAAACCCTGAGACATTCTTCAGCCCTCCTGTGCATTAGGGCTGAGCCGACCACACCTAGAATCCGTCCTTCCTCAAAGGTCATTCGACTCTTGGCAACCCACAGACCGGCCCGTCTCCTCCCACCTGGCTGCTCTCCGTCTTTGCTCTCTGTCTCTGCTCCTGCCCCGTCCTCTCCACACAGCTTCCTTAAAACCTCCCAAGGTCCCCCAAAACCCATCACCCCAGTCTCGTCGTGAGGGAAGCAGCTGGTCCCCAGTGTCCCCACATTGAGAGACATTCTGCAAAAGACCTGCCCAGCACAGACTAACGGGTCACCGAACCAGGAAAGACAGAATCGGTCACAACCCAGCGGTGTCTAAGGAGACGTGACAGCCAAATGCCAGGTGGGATCCTGGATGGGGGCCTGGGGCGGCAAAGGGCCTGCGGAGAGACCTGAAATAAATTGGCCTAAAATTATTTCAAAATAAATAAATAAAATGTTCATTAAAAAATAGGCTGTGCGCGATGGCTCATGACTGTAATCCCAGCACTTTGGGAGGCCAAGGCAGGAATATTTTCTTTTTTTTTTTTTGAGACGGAGTCTCGCTCTGTTGCCCAGGCTGGAGTGCAGTGGCCGGATCTCAGCTCACTGCAAGCTCCGCCTCCCAGGTTTACGCCCGAGTAGCTGGGACTACAGGCGCCCGCCACCTCGCCCGGCTAGTTTTTTTTTTTTTTTTTTGAGGCGGAGTTTCGCTCTGTCTCCCAGGCTGGAGTGCAGTGGCCGGATCTCAGCTCACTGCAAGCTCCGCCTCCTGGGTTTACGCCATTCTCCTGCCTCAGCCTCCCAAGTAGCTGGGACTACAGGCGCCCGCCACCTCGCCCAGCTAGTTTTTTTTTGTATTTTTTAGTAGAGACGGGGTTTCACCATGTTAGCCAGGATGGTCTCGATCTCCTGACCTCGTGATCCGCCCGTCTCGGCCTCCCAAAGTGCTGGGATTACAGGCTTGAGCCACCGCGCCCGGCCTGTATTTTTTTTTTAGTAGAGACGGGATTTCACCGTGTTAGCCAGGATGGTCTCGATCTCCTGACCTCGTGATCCGCCTGTCTCGGCCTCCCAAAGTGCTGGGATTACAGGCTTGAGCCACTGCGCCCGGCAGGAATATTTTCTTGAGACCAGCCTGGGCAACAAAGTGAAACTCCAAAGTGTCCAAGAAAAACACGAAAATTAACTGGCCGTGGTGGCATGCGCCTGTAATCCCAAATCCTATCTACTCGGGAGGCTAAGGTGGGCAGATTGTTTGAGCCCAGGAGGTCGAGGCTGCAGCGAGTCATAATCGTGCCACGGCACTCCCAGCACTTGAGAGGGCTGAGGCAGGAGGATCACTTGAGCCCAGGGGTTCAAGACCATCAGGGGCAACAGACAGCAACCCTGTCTCAAATAAAAGAATAGAATGGAGGATGGGTGCAGTGGCTCAGGCCTGTAATCCCAGCACTTTAGGAGGCCGAGGCGGGTGGATCACCTGAGGTCAGGAGTTCGAGACCAGCCTGGCCAATATGGTGAAACCCCGTTTCTACTAAAAATACAAAAATTAGCTGGGCACGGTGGCGGGCTCCTGTAATTCCAGCTACTTGGGAGGCTGAGGGTGGAGAATTGCTTGAACTCAGGAGGCAGAGATTGTAGTGACTGGAGATCACAGTATTGCACTCCAGCCTGGGTAACAAGCACAAAACTCCATCTCAAAAAACAAACAAACAAACAAAAAACAAAAAACAAAGCAAAACAAAAGAATGGAATGGAACGGAACAGAACGGAACAGAACAGAACAGAATAGAATGCTCAACAGGAATAAGAAAAAAAAGAATAGGCTGGGTGCAGTGGCTCATCATATCACGGTGGCTTACGCCTGTAATCCCAGCACTTTGGGAGGCTGAAGCGGGCGGATCACGAGGTCAGTAGATCAAGACCATTCTGGCCAACATGGTGAAACCCTGTCTCTACTAAAAATATAAAAATTAGCCGGGCATGGTGACGGGCACCTGCAATCGCAGCTACTCAGGAGGCTGAGGCAGGAGAATCGTTTGAACCCGGGAGGCGGAGGTTGCAGTGAGCCGAGATCGCACCACTGTACTCCAGCCTGGCGACCGAGTGAGACTCTGTCTCAAAATAAATAAATAAATAAATAAATAAATAAATAAATAAATAAATAAAAGAATAAACACCTTGCTGGCTTTCCGCTGGGTCCGGGGCTTCCCCCTCTGCGCTGGCTTCCCCCTGACATCCCCAGGAGCGTCTCTGTCCAGCCTGACCACATCCACTGCCGCCCCCATCTCCCTCCCACCCCTTCCACCTTGTCCCATCACAGAGGCTTCACCTGCCCCTTCCAGAGGTGGAGGCACCCACACCTGGGAGTGGCCTCTCTTCACCTCCCACATCCTGTCTGTCCCCAGTGGGAGAGGCTCTGCTTGCAGCTGTTTTCAGAATCTGCCCACGTTTCACCCGCCTCCGTCCCCACCTGATCTCGCTCCAGTATCGCCCACCTGGGCCAGTTCAGTTCCCACCACCCTGGTCCCCAGCTCCCACCCTTGTCCCCAACTGTCTGTCCTTCTGTAGCAGCCACCAGAGAGCACCTGTGAGCACCTGAGTCAAGGCCCATCTCTCCCTGCCCACAGCCCTCCATGGCTCCCACCTGCCTTGAGATCAAAGCCCAAGTTCTCCCTGTAGCCCACAAGGCCCTGCCCCATCATCTCATCTCCCTGCCCTTCCTTTCTTCCTCTCTCCTCCTCACTCTGTCCCAGCCACACAGGCCTCCTCACTCTCCCTCTTCCTCCAATGTGCCAGGCATGGTCCTGCCCCAGGACCTTTTCACAGGCTGTGTCCTTGCTCGCCTCCTGCAGATCTAACTATTCCCTGCCTGGATTCCCCTCACCTTGGTCACTCCCCCACTCTTTTTTCTTTTTTTCTTTTTTTTTTTTTTTTTTTGAGACAGAGTCTCGCTCTGTCGCCCAGGCTGGAGTGCAGTGGCGCCATCTCAGCTCACTGCAAGCGCCGCCTCCCGGGTTTACGCCATTCTCTTGCCTCAGCCTGCCGAGTAGTTGGGACTACAGGCGACCGCCACCTCGCCCGGCTAGTTTTTTTGTATTTTTTAGTAGAGACAGGGTTTCACCGTGTTAGCCAGGATGGTCTCGATCTCCTGACCTCGTGATCCACCCGTCTCGGCCTCCCAAAGTGCTGGGATTACAGGCGTGAGCCACCGCGCCCGGCCACCCCACTCTTTTTTCTTTTTTGCCTGGAGTACAGTGGCACAATCACAGCTCACTGCAGCCTCAACCTCCCAGGCTCAAGTGATCC
The DNA here is from genome assembly GCF_037993035.2 of Macaca fascicularis. Classification (NCBI taxonomy): domain Eukaryota; kingdom Metazoa; phylum Chordata; class Mammalia; order Primates; family Cercopithecidae; genus Macaca; species Macaca fascicularis. The sequence continues at coordinate 4,429,242 of NC_088393.1, forward strand.
TCCCACCTCAGCCTCCTGAGTACCTAACACTACAGGCATAGGCCACCAGTATGCCCAGCTATTTTTTTTTTTTTTGAGACAGATCTTGTTCTATCACCCAGGTTGGAGTACAGTGGTGCAATCTCGGCTCACTGCAACCTCTGCCTCCTGGGTTCAAGCGATTCTCCTGCCTCAGCCTCCCGAGTGGCTGACGTCTAGCTAATTTTGTTATTATTATTTTTTTTTAGAGATGGAGTCTTGCTACATTGCCCAGGCTGGTCTTGAACCCCTGGGTGCAAGTGATCCTCCTGCCTCAGGCTCCCCAAGTACTGAGATTACAGGCATGAGCCACTGCACTGCACCTGGCTGGTCACTTGTCTTAAAGCTCAGTCCTCTTCTCCAGCACCAGCTCCTGAGGGAAGCCCTCCCTGAGCCCTCAGCCTGGGTAAAGTCTCCCTGTACCACTCCCTCCCTCCCTGGAGGGCAGTGGTGCAATCATAGCTCACTGCAGCCTCAACTTCCTGGGCCCGAGCCATCCTCCCGTTTCAGCCTCCTGAGTAGGTGGGACTGCTGGATGCTGTCAGAGCCTAGATTGTACTTTTTTGTTGTTGTTGTTGTTGAGACGGAGTCTCACTCTGTTGCCCAGGCTGGAGTGCAGTGGCGCAATCTTGGCTCACTGCAACCTCTGCCTCCTGGGTTCAAGCGATTCTCCTGCCTCAGCCTCCCGAGTAGCTGGGACTACAGGTGCCTGCCTCCACGCCCGGCTAATTTTTGTATTTTTAGTAGAGACAGGTTTGACCATCTTGGCCAGGTTGGTCTCAAACTCCTGATCTCGTAATCCTGCCTCAATCTCCTGGGTAGGTGGGATTATAGGCGCCTGCCACTGTGTCTGGCTAATTTTTGTATTTTTAGTACAGATGGGGTTTCATCACCTTGGCCAGACTGATCTCAAACTCCTGACTTTGTGATCCACCTGCCTCGGCCTCCCAAAGTGCTGGGATTACGGGTGTGAGCCACCGCACCCACCCGTTCTTTTAGTATTTATTGAGCGCCTACTGCATACACAGTGATGGGGCTGCAGGAGGACTGATTGACAGGCACAGTGGAAGCCCCACAGTCTTTAGGGGAGACAGACAATAATTGAATAATCGCATGTGAAACTAAAAAGTACAATTAGGCTGGGCGCGGTGGCTCAGGAGTTCGAGACCAGCCTGGTCCTGCTTCACTGGGGGACCTCGGCCCAGCCCCTGTTATCTCTGGACCTCAGTTTCCCCACAGGCACTCAGAAGAGGTTGAGCTGGGTCATCACAGGGAGACCTCCAGGACACCACCTTCCCTTCATCCTCCTGTCCCTCACCCTGCTCAGGCCACACTGGCCCTGGACGTTGGTTCCCAATGACGTGTTGTATACTTGGCTTGCAACAGTTTTGTTGAGCGAGTGACTGAATGGACAGAAGAATGGAGGCATAAATGAAGTAGACTGCTGAAAAGCAGATTTTCTCTTTTTTTTTTCTTTTCTTTTTGCTATTGTTATTTTTACTTCGTGAGGCACCATTAGAAAAGCAGGTTTTTAATTCATTAAGGTGATCTGAAGGTCAGGGGTGGGGGGAATAAGGGGCTCAAGGCTATGCCCATCTCCAAAGCCTTGGATTTCAACCCAGGTTCACAGGATGGTACTAGGGAGCCACTGAATGCTCTTGAGCAGGGCATGGATATGAGAGCAGACGGTGGGTGGTTGGAGGAAGACAATGTGTCCTGGTGCGGTTATCCAGCTTCCTCTCTTTGAGGGGTTGACAGTGGAATTTCTCTGTGTTGGCTATTGACGTTCTCTGGGATGGGGCCGTCCTGGGCAATGCAGGGTGCTGAGCGGCATCCCTGGCCTCCACCCACCCATGCCCACAGCACCTTCCAGGTTTTTAAAATTTTTTTATTGTTTTATTTTTGAGGTAGAGTCTTGCTCTGTCGCCCAGGCTGGAGTGCAGTGATGCGATCTCGGATCACTGTGACCTCTGCCTCCCGGGTTCAAGTGATTCTCCTGCCTCAGCCTCCCGAGTAGCTGGGATTACAGGTGCCTGTCACCACGCCCAGCTAATTTCTGTATTTTTAGTAGAGACGGGGTTTCGCCCTGTTGGCCAGGCTGGTCTCGAACTATTGACCTCAAGTGATCCACCCATCTTGGCCTCTCAAAGTGCTGGAATTACAGGTGTGTCACCGCGCTCAGCCTGGTTTTTTTTTTTTTTTTTGAGACGGAGTCTTGCCCTGTTGCCCAGGCGCAATCTCGCCTCACTGCAAGCTCTGCCTCCTGGGTTCACGCCATTCTCCTGCCTCAGGGTCCTGAGTAGCTGGGACTACAGGTGCCTGCCACCACGCCCGGCTAATTTTTGTACTTTTATTAGAGACGGAATTTCACTGTGTTGACCAGGATGGTCTCAAACTCCTGACCTTGTGATCCGCCCACCTCGGCCTCCCTAAGTGCTGGGATTATAGGCGTGAGCCACCAAGCCCGGCCTTTTTTTTTTTTTTTTTTTAATTAGCCAGGCTTGGTGGCACTTGCCTGTACTCCCAGCTACTTGGGAAGCTGAGGTGGGAGGATTGCTTGAGCCCAGGAGGTGGAGGCTGCAGTGAGTCATGGTCACACCCCTGCACGATCATTCCTGGGCAACATAGTGAGATCCCATCTCCACATCCACAACAAATTTTTAAAATATCTGAGGCAGGGTGCAGTGGCTCACACCTATAATCCCAGCACCTTGGGAGGCCAAGGCAGAAGGATCACTTGAGTTAGGAGTTCGAGGCCAGCCTGGCCCACATGGCAAAACTCATCTCTACAAAAATACAAAAAATTAGCCAGGTGTGGTGGCGGGCACCTGTAATCCCAACTACTCAGGAGGCTGAGGCAGGAGAATCACTTGACCCCAGGAGGCGGAGGTTGCAGTGAGCTGAGATCGCGCCACTGCACTCCAGCCTGGGTGACAGAGCAAGACTATGTTTCAACATATATATATTAGCTATGGCTGGGCACAGTGGCTCAAGCCTGTAATCCCAGCACTTTGGATGGCCAAGGTGGCCGAATCACTTGAGGTCAGGAGTTTGAGACCAACCTGGCCAACATGATGAAATTCTGTCTCTATTAAAAATATAAAAGTTACCTGGGCGTGATGGCACCCACCAGTAATCCCAGGTACTCAGAAGGCCGGGTCAGGAGAATTGCTTGAACCTGGGAGGCAGAGGTTGCAGTGAGACAAGATCATGGCACTGTCTCCAACGTGGGCGACAGGGTGAGACTCTGTCTCAAAAAAAAAAAAAAATATATATATATATATATACACGTACCCACACACACACACACACACACACACATATATATATATACACACACACACAGGTATGTGTATATATATATATGAGCTGGGTGTGGTGGCAGGCACCTCTAGGCCCACCTACTCAGGAGGCTGAAGTGGGAGGATCACTTGAGCCCAGGAAGTTGAGGTTTCAGTGAGCCATGATCTTGCCCTTGCACTCCAGCCTGGGTGACAGAGCTAGACGCTGCCTCAAAAATAAATAAATAAATAAGTGGGTTAAACTCCTAGCAACAAATAGGGCTCCTGGGCCATGTTTCCTGGCATATGCCTGGATTCAGCCACAGTTACACCCGACATTCGTGTGCCCACTTTGCAGCTGAGAAAACTGAGGCCAGATGGTGAGCTGACCTGCGGGATTTGGCTGCAGCTCTGTTTGCCCCTGCATCTCGAACTCCAACGTGGTGCCTCTTACCGGAGGGGGACCCTTGGCAATGTCTTGAGACATTTGGGTGTTCAAAACCAGGCCGAGGTCGGGCGCGGTGGCTGACGCCTGTAATCCCAGCACTTTAGGAGGCCGAGGCGGGCGGATCATGAGGTCAGGAGATCGAGACCATCCTGGCTGACACGGTGAAACCCTGTCTCTATTAAAAATACAAAAAATTAGCCGGGCGCGGTGGCGGACGCCTGTAATCCCAGCTACTTGGGAGGTTGAGGCGGGAGAATCATTTGAACCCAGGAGGTGGAGGTTGCAGTGAGCCGAGATTACGCCAGTGCACTCCAGCCTGGGCGACAGAGCAAGACTCCCTCTCCAAAAAAAAAAAAATTAGGGCTGGGCGCGGTGGCTCAAGCCTGTAATCCCAGCACTTTGGGAGGCCAAGACGGGCGGATCACGAGGTCGGGAGATCGAGACCATCCTGGCTAACATGGTGAAACCCCGTCTCTACTAAAAATACAAAAAACTAGCCGGGCGAGGTGGCGGCGCCTGTAGTCCCAGCTACTGGGGAGGCTGAGGCAGGAGAATGGCGTAAACCCGGGAGGCGGAGCTTGCAGTGCGCTGAGATCCGGCCACTGCACTCCAGCCTGGGCGACAGAGCGAGACTCCGTCTCAGAAAAAAAAAAAAAAAAAAAAAATTTGCTGGACCTTATTCATCTAAAATCTTTTTTTTTTTCGCCACCTGCTGGTGGCCGGATGTCACACAGGGAAGGGCTAAGCTGCCTGTAGGTACACAGTAGGTGTTCAGCAAGCCTTAGTTTTGGTTAATGGTGTTTCTACATTGGCTTAGCATGGGGTCTTGGAAAGAGTCTGGGGCTCCAGGAACCCACGTTGTGCGACCTTCACCGAGACTGGGACCCTTTCTCAGCCTTCATCTATAAAATATGTGTGTGTGGCTGGGAGCAGTGGCTCACGCCCGTCATCCTAACACTTTGGGAGGCCCAGGTGGCCGAAGATCCAGACCAGTCTGGCCAACATGGGGAAACCCCGTCTCTACTGAAAATACAAACATTAGCCGGCCGTGGTGGCAGGTGCCTGTAATCCCAGCTACTCGGGAGGCTGAGGCAGGAGAATCACTTGACCCTGGGAGGCAGAGGTTGCAGTGAGCCGAGATCGCGCCACTGCACTCCAGCCTGGGCAACAGAGCGAGACACTGTCTCAAAAATAAAATAAAGTGGGCCGGGCGCGGTGGCTCACGCCTGTAATCCCAGCACTTTGGGAGGCCGAGGCGGGCGGATCACAAGGTCAGGAGATCGAGACCACGGTGAAACCCCGTCTCTACTAAAAATACAAAAAATTAGCCGGGCGCGGTGGCGGGCGCCTGTAGTCCCAGCTACTCAGGAGGCTGAGGCAGGAGAATGGCGTAAACCCAGGAGGCGGAGCTTGCAGTGAGCCGAGATCCGGCCACTGCACTCCAGCCTGGGCGACAGAGCGAGACTCCGTCTCAAAAAACAAAAAACAAAACAAAAATAAAATAAAGTGAAGTATGTGTGTGGAATTCCCTGATAAAAATAATAGCCAACACTTAGTGGGAGCTTTCTAAGAATATTGTGTGCATTTACTCACATAATGCTTGGAGTCAGGTGCTATTATTACCATTTACAGATGGGGAAAATGAGGCACAGAGTGGTTTGCAGAGGACACACCACTGGGATGGGGCAGATATCACATTTATGTCCTATCCTAGGCCCCTTTTATTTATTCATTTATTTATTTTTTTGAGACGGAGTCTCGCTCTGTCACCCAGGCTGGAGTTCGATGGTGTGATCTCGATCTCGGCTCACTGCAAGCTCCACCTCCCGGGTTCACGCCATTCTCCTGCCTCAGCCTCCCGAGTAGCTGAGACCACAGGTGCCCGCCACCACCCCTGGTTAATTTTTTGTATTTTTAGTAGAGACAAGGTTTCACCGTGTTAGCCAAGATGGTCTCGATCTCCTAACCTCGTGATCCATCTGCCTCGGCCCCCCAAAGGAATTACAGTATTTATTTATTTTCATTTCAATTTTTTTTTTTTTTTGAGACAGAGTCTCACTCTGTCACCAGGCTAGAGTGCAGTGGCGCCATCTTGGCTCACTGCAAGCCCCGCCTCGCAGGTTCACGCCATTCTCCTGCCTCAGCCTCCCAAGTAGCTGGGACTACAGGCTCCCGTCACCACGCCCGGTTAATTTTTTGTATTTTTCATAGAGATGGGGTTTCACATTGTTAGCCAGGATGGTCTCGATCTCCTGACCTCGTGATCTGCCCACTTTGGCCTCCCAAAGTGCTGGGATTACGGGCATGAGCCACCACCCCTGGCCTTTACAGGCTCAAGTTTTAATCAAAGCTTGTCTATAAGATTACTTTATTCCTGCATCTTCTCCATTGTTTCTTCCTTGTATTTGCCCTTTTCCTTTCCTACCTGGTGAGATTTGGCTTTCCGTTCAAGGATCTTCTTGCCGCCTTTGTCCAGTTTTAGCCTAGTGATAACCACCTAGGTCAATGCCTACGTGGACAGTTGTGCCGTTAGCCTTTTCCTGCTGCACCTGTTCAATGTAGATAACATATTTCTTCCTGTAAACCTGGACTACTTTGCCAATTTGCTGACCTTTATAGTGTCCTTGCACAACCTGAACTTCATCATCGTTTTGAGTGGGCATGGATCGCAGGTGGTACTTGTGTCTCAGCTCTTTGGAAAGAGGGAAAGACATAGAATCTTCCTGCGAATGTGGGAAGGTGCATTAAAATGCCTTTTGTGATTCTTGCTTCGCTGGGAAGTCACAAAGGGACGGAACTTCATCTTGGTCGCTCCCGCTTCAGTGATGGCCGCAAAAGTGAAGAGAACTACACACTCCTTTTTGTTTATTTATTTTCTTTTCTTTTTCTTTTTTTTTTTTTTTGAGACGGAGTCTCACTCTGTCGCCCAGGCTGGAGTGCAGTGGCGCGATCTCCACTCACTGCAAGCTCCACCTCCCGGGGCCACATCATTCTCCTGCCTCAGCCTCCCGAGTAGCTGGGACTACAGGTGCCTGCCACCGTGCCCGGCTAATTTTTTAATTTTTTTAGTAGAGACAGGGTTTCACCGTGTTAGCCAGGATAGTCTCGATCTCCTGACCTCGTGATCCGCCCGTCTTGGCCTCCCAAAGTGCTGGGATTACAGGCATGAGCCACCGCGCCCGGCCTCCTTTTTATTTTTTACAGAGATTGGGTCTTGCTATATTGCCCAGGCTGGTCTCCAACTCCTGGCATCAAGTGATCCTCCCACCTGACTCTTCAAAATGCTGGAATTACAGGAGTGAGCCATTGTGCCTGGCCTCTAGGCTCCTTTTAATCCTCCTGACAACCCTGTGATGTAGGGCCTATTATTTTCCCCAATTACAGATGTGGAAACTGAGGAACAGAGAGGGGCAGTAAGTTGCCTGAGGTCACACAGCAAATAGGTGAGAGCTGGTTTTAGAACCCTCCCAGCTCTGAAGTTCCAAGTGGGTCCCCACAAGAGGCTTTGGTAATGCTTTACTGGGGCCCTTGGAGACCCTTGAGGGACACCCTTGAGGGACTGACTGTAGCTGACTCGGGTCTCTGGGCTAGTGTTTTGGGTAGAATTGTAGTGAAGGAGGTGAGATGTCGTCTTAGTGGGCCCTCTGAGACGTTGATATTGTTGGCCTTGTTTACTTAGCAAACTCTTTTTTTTTTTTTTTGAGACGGAGTCTCGCTCTGTCACCCAGGCTGGAGTGCAGTGGCGCGATCTCGGCTCACTGCAAGCTCTCCCTCCTGGGTTCAAGCCATTCTTCTGCCTCAACCTCCCAAGTAGCTGGGACTACCGGTGCCCGCCACCATGCCTGGCTAATTTTTTTTTGCATTTTTAGTAGAGACGGGGTTTCACAGTGTTTGCCAGGATGGTCTCGATCTCCTGACCTCGTGATCTGCCCATCTTGGCCTCCCAAAGTGCTGGGATTACAGGCGTGAGCCACTGCGCCCGGCCTACTTAGCAAACTCTTAACCAACCTTCAAATCCCCAGCTGCGATGCCCCCTCCTCCAGGAAGCCTTTCTTTTACCCGCTAGAGTTTTCTCTGTGCTCTTCACCCCTAACCACAACCTGGGGCTCCTCTCCCTGCCCAGCCCTGACTGTATAAGGCTGGGGAGGGGTGTTTATGTGTAGGTTTGCCCCTTTAACTCTGGGGTGGGGCCCAGGCACAGCTGGGCTCAGGTTTTTTTTTATAGTAAGGAATGTGTGGGTGCAGCCATGACCAGCCCCGCCCACCCAGGTGACTTGAAGTTTTTCTACACTGGTCCAGTCCCTCCTAGGTCTAACCTTAAGAATCTCGGAATCCCAGGCGCCTGAGCGGGGAGGGTGGGCTGGGCTGGGTGAGAAGAAGGAAACGACCTTTACTCGCTCCCAGAGCCTGAAGAATTTCCTCGTGCCCTGCTCCCCTGCCCCTTTCTTTGTTTCTTTCTTTCTTTTCTTTTCTTTTCTTTCTTTCTTTTTTTTTTTTTTTTTTTTTTTTTTGGAGACAGGGTCTCGCGCTGCTCTGTCACCCAGACTGGAGTGCAGTGGCGTGATCTCAGCTCACAGTAACCTCCGCCTCCCGGGTTCAAGCTATTCTCTTTCCTCAGTCTCCCGAGTAGCTGAGGCATGCGCCACTACGACCGGCTAATTTTTGTATTTTTAGTAGAGACGGGGGTTTCAACGTGTTGGTCAGGCTGGTCTCGAACTCCTGACCTCGTGATCCGCTCGCCTCGGCCTCCCAAAAAATTCGGGGATTACAGGCAGGAGACACCGCGCCCGGTCCCGCCCTGCCCCTTTCTTTCCTCGGTGCTGGGTGTGAAGACAGAGCCCGGAGGCCAGGACCACAGGAAAGAGGCACGCAGCCGCTGTTGCATCTTCAGGGCGTCCACGCCCCTGGCCTCTGGGGCCTCAGGTTCCCCTCTGGGGAATGGGGCAAACCTTCCGGAGATAAGATGACCCAGGAACCAGCCCTATGCTGAGGAGGTCTCCGGCCCTCGACAAGCTTCTAATCCAAGAGGCCTCCCAGATGCACCTCAAAATGTGCCCATTTCGCGGACGGAAACACCGTCCAAATAGTAGGCTCCGTTCCAAGGGCGGAGGTCATTCCTGCCGGGTCTTGCTGGCAGTCTTGTCGGGCCGGGATCTGGTAGCGGCCGCCTGCCCCAGCTCGGCTGCGTGGATAACCCGGCCTGGAGTTTCCGCCTTAGGACCTGGCTCCTGTGATGGGAGGGGGGAGAGAAACCTCCGCGGCGTCCAGGGGGCGTGTCTGGGCAGGGGCGGGGCTGGCCTGGGACCTGGAGGAGGAAGAGGGGGCAGGTGCAGCCGGGAGCTGCGGAGCTGGAGGGAGGAGGACGAGAGCCGCCAGGCCATCAGAGGCTGTGACCCTCCCCAGCCTCCTTCCCCAGCCCGGGGTGGGGGCCGATTGACTGTTTCCAGGCCCCGCCTCAGGTAGGGGGGCAGGAGAGCCCCCAGGTGGACCATGGCGGTGAGATTCCAGGCGAGTAACCCTCCGAGGGCGGCGGGGGGAGGGGTTCGGGCTGGGGTGGTGGGGGGAAGCAGGGTTTGGGAGTCGACCCAGGACAGCAGAACACCTTCTACCTACATAACAGGCAGGGAAACTGAGTCCCAGAGGGATGAAGTGGCTAGCTGGAGGTTGCACTTCAAGATGCTTCCGCGCCCCCCATCCCTGCCTCCAAAGACCATCCCTGCTGGAACCTCCTCTGCCCCAGGACCGGCCTCCTTTAATCCCACAGAGCTGGGTTCAAATAACCAATTTTCTGTCCACTATGCTGTGTGTAACGTGGGCCCAGTGAGTGAACCCTCTCTTTACCTCATCTGATAAATGGGTGATCAGCATTTTAAACAGAGGGAAAATGTATTTGAAGAGCTTGGCGCATCGTAGGTGGGCTGGAGAGATGTTCATCCCCCTTTGCTGGGGGTGTGCAGCCGGCTGAGCTCGGGCGCCCATGGTGGCACGGTGGGCAGTGACTTCATTTGTGGGCTGGGGTGGCTTTGGTGAACATTCACCTCCTACAAGGCTGCAGGAGGGAGCACCAGCATTTATTGGGTGCCCACTGTGTACAGAGCCGTTAACAGGCATTACCAGGCAGAGGCAGGGGTGGGGTGAGCAAGCTGGCTGGGGTGCGCCGTGGTAGGGGCGGGGTGGAGGGGCGATCCTTGTCTCCAGAGGGATTTCACCCTCCAGGCATGGAGCCTGGACTGGCTCCTTCACACCCACCAGCCAGGGTAGACTGGGGTTGCAGTGGTATGTGGCCAGACCCAGGCCACTCAGCCCCAAGCTTCAGGACCTGGCACTTCTGGTTTCCACTGACTTCCTCCTGGCCTCCAGGTACAGCTCTCAGAATCCCCTCCCCAGTCGGTGTATCTGTTGGCTGAAACCTCCCCCTCTGCCATTGTTTCTGGAAGTGGGGTGGGGTGGGGGGGAGAAGGGACGGTGGCCTGGGAGCCCCGTGCCCTGGGGCCGTGTGACTTGGTACCGCCGTCCCCTCTGGGCGGGCCTTTTGTTCGGCGTTTGTGTCCAGCCCTGGGCGGGGGGCGGGGACAAAGACCCAAGCCCCACCCTCTCAGAGCTCACCTGGACAGGGGCAGGGCCGGGAACTCAGGACGCACCTGTTGAGCACCTGCCACAGTGTGTTTTATTCAACCATTCACTCGTTCCTCAAACTCTTCCCTAGGGGGACCTGGTCTTATGGGGTCCCAGGGGCCCATCCCTGCCCATCGGGAGCCCTCAGACTGAGCGGGAAGGTGTAGGGTGGAGAAATGCACTCTGATATCCCACATCCCAATCATCACAGTTGGGCCAGACGGAGGATGTATGATATGCGTACGGAGGAAGAGACTGGGGCTGTGAAGGATGAATAGGAGTTTGCCAGGGAGTCCAGCACCAGCACCCAAGGCCTGGAAAGGAGGCTGATGGCCGATCACCTGGGCCTTAAGTAGCCAGAGAGACAGACATGCCTCCTTTCACAGACGAAGAGAAAAGACCAGAACCATACCAACTGATGGTTAAAGGGAATAAAGATGAGTTTTAGATGCCTTGAATAAAAAATCATAAAACAGGCCGGATGCGGTGGCTCACGCCTGTCATCCCAGCACTTTGGGAGGCTGAGGCGGGCAGATCACCTGAGGTCAGGAGTTTGAGACCAGTCTGACCAACATGGTGAAACCCTGTCTCTACTAAAAATACAAAAATTAGCTGGGCGTGGTGGTGGGTGCCTGTAATTCTAGCTACTTGGGAGGCTGAGGCACGAGAATCGCTGGAAACCGGGAGGTGGAGGTTGCAGTGAGCCAAGATCGCACCATTGCACTCCAGCCTAGGCAACAGAGTGACACTCTGTCTCAAAGTAATAATAATAATAATAAAACAAGCAGGAGTGATTGGGGATCAGAGAAGACTGGTTAGTTAGGTGGTCAGGGAGGACTTCCTGAGGAGGTGGCATTTGAGCCTAGACTTCAGTGGCTGGGGCCAGCCAGGCAGGAATCCCATGAAACATGTCCCAGATTCAGGGGACAGACGGGGTAAAGGTTTGGAGGTGAACTAAGATGAGGTGGGCTGTGAGGTTAGGCTTAATCCCTCGGGCACTGTGGAGCTCTGGAGGGTTTAGACAAAGCTTCTGGTTTCCATGGAGACGAACCCGCACAAGCTGGGACAAGCCTGGACCACCTGGACTCCCTCACCCCTCTCCCCATCTGCGGCCCTGGTTCCCTGGGACTGTCTCTCTCTTTTTTTTTGAGACAGAATCTCACTCTTTTTTTTTTTTTTTTTTTTAAGAAGGAGTCTCACTTTGTCGCCTAGGCTGGGGTGCAGTGGCACGATCTCGGCTCACTGCAAGCTCCACCTCCCGGGTTCACGCCATTCTCCTGCCTCAGCCTCCCGAGGAGCTGGGACCACAGGTGCCTGCCACCACGCCCGGCTAACTTTTCTATTTTTTGTAGAGATGGGGGTCTCACTATGTTGTTCAGGTTGGTCTCGAACTCCTGGGCTCAAGCCATCCTGTTGCCTCGGTCTCACAAAGTGCCGGGATTATAGGCAGAAGCCACTGTGCCTGGCCCTGGGACCATTTAATGACGCAAAGTATAACATCAAAGCAGGTTAAAAAAAAAAAAAAAAGATGCAATTTTGAAAACTAAGCTCAGAAGAAAAACAGTAAATAATCAGAAAGCCACTATGGCCTGGTGGTTAAGAGCAAGAGTGAGGCTGGGTGCGGTGGCTCACGCCTGTAATTCTAACACTTTGAGAGCCTGAGGAGGGAGGATCGCTTGGGCCCAGGAATTTGAGACCAGCTTGGTCAACATAGCAAAAACCCCATCTCTACAAAGAAAAAAAAAAAAAAAAATGCCGGGTGTAGTGGTGCCTGCCTGCGGTCCCAGCTTCTTGGGAGGCTGAAGCAGGAGGATCCCTTGAGCCTGGGAGTTCAAGGCTGCAGTGAGCTGTAATTGAGCCACTCCAGCCTGGGCAACAGTGAAACCCCATATCAAAAACCAACCAACCAACCAAAAAAGAGCCAGAGAACAGGGCAGGCTGCCAAAGTTCACCACTGTGCTGTGTGACCTCAGGCAAGTTACTGAACCTCTCTGGGCCCCTTTTAATCTCACTGCTAAAGTAGGAATAGTAACCGTGCCACTTCCTAAGGTCACTCTGAGGATGAAATGAATAGGTCCACATCAAGCGCCCACTTGCAGCCAGCATGGACGAGGAGAGCTTTGGGAGGCCAAGGCAGGAGGATCACCTGAGGAGTTCAAGACAGCCTGGCCAACATGGTGAAATCTTGTCTCTACTAACAGTACAAACAGTACAAACATTAGCTGGCTGTGGTTGTGGGTGCCTATAATCCCAGCTATTCAGGAGGCTGAGTCAGGAGAATCGCTTGAACCCAGGAGGTGGAGGTTGCAGTGAGCTGAGACGACGCCATTGCACGCCAGCCTGGGCGACAAGAGCAAAAAACTCCTTCTCAAAACAAACAAACAAACCAACAAACAAACAACTACGCAAAGGAGAAAGTCATTATTTGGCCGCCACCTCCCCAAGCCTCCTTCTCCTTGTCATGCATTGAATCTGTCCCCTTCTCTCAAACCACATCCCTGGAAGACAGGGCAGCGGTGCCATTTCACAGATGGGGAGACTGAGGCTGGGAGAGGCCCTGCCATAGCTAGCACGGGTGGGCGGACGTGCGATTTGAGTCCGGTCCTGAGTGCTGTCCTGCCTCCCTGGGAACTGCAGAGCCCTGCCCTCTGCTCTGTTTCTCTCCCCTCCACCCCGCTTCTCACTCCTGGAGATCAGGAATGCTGGCCTCCCTGGAGACGCTGGAGCTTATAAGAAAATGGGGGGTGCCTGGGCAGAGGCAATCACACACCCGCTGTGCCAAGCCTGGAAAACCGGCTGGGGAGGAGGAGGAGTTACTTCTACAAACTCCCTCCCCCTCCCTCCACCTGTCCCCTGCCTGGGGAGCAGGGCATGGTCTGTGCTGGCAGGAGGGAAGGGGGGTTGGAGGCGTGGCCAGGTGACCTTGCACCTGAGTCTAGTGTTCTCATCTATGCCATGGACATGAAAATAACAGAATCGGCCAGGCGCGGAAGCTCACGCCTGTAATCCTAGCACTTTGGGAGGCCGAGGCGGGCGGATCACCTGAGGTCTGGAGTTCAAGATCAGCCTGGTCAATGTGGTGAGACCCCCGTCTCTACTAAAACTACAAAAATTAGCTGGGCGTGGTGGCAGGCGCCTGTAATCTCATCTACTCAGGAGGCTGAGGCAGGAGAATCGCTTGAAGCTAGGAGGCGGAGGTTGCAATGAGCCGAGATCGCACCACTGCACTCCAGCCTGGGCAACAAGAGCAAAACTGTCTCAAAAAAACAACAACAAAAAAGATAGTACATGTAAAGCACCTGGCACAAAGGAAGTGCTTCATTAATTCACTCACTCACTCATTCATTCATTCAGCAAATCCTTCTTGAATCCCTGCTGCAACTCATGCGCTGTTCTAGGCAGGGAACTGAGGGCTCAGTTATGGACAAAGACAAAAATCTCTGCCCTCTAGAGCTGATATTCTAGACGGTGGGGGTGGATAGTGAATAGGCTTTAAAAATCGAGAGAATGTCCAAGGATTGCAAATTCCTTTTTTAATTTTTTTCTTTTCTTTTTTGAGATGGAGCCTTGCTCTGTTGCCCAGGCAGGAGTGTAACGGCACGATCTCAGCTTACTACAGCCTCCACCTCCCAGGTTAAGCCATTCTCTTGCCTCAGCCTCCCAAGTAGCTGAGACTACAGGCACCCGCCACCATGCTTTGCTCATTTTTTTTTTTTTTTTTTTTGTATTTTTAGTAGAGACAGGATTTTGCCATGTTGGCCAGGCTGATTTTGAACTCCTGACCTCAGGTGATCTGCCTGCCTTGGCCTCCCAAAGTGGTGTTGGGATTACAGGCATGAGCCACCACACCCAGCCTGCCTTTTTTTTTTGAGATGGAGTCTTGCTCTGTCACCCAGGCTGGAGTGCAGGGCGCAATCTTGGCTCACTGCAACCTCCGCCTCCTGGGTTCAAGCAATTCTCCTGTCTCAGCCTCCCGAGTAGCTGGGATTACAAGTGTGCACCATCACACCCAGCTAATTTTTGTATTTTTAGTAGAGATGGGGTTTCACCATGTTGCCCAGGCTGGTCTCAAACTCCTGACTTCAGGTGATCCACCTGCCTTGGCCCCCAGAGTGCTAGGATTACAGGTGTGAGGCATGGTGCCCGGGCGGGTTGAAAATTCTATGGAGGAAGATACACCAAGGAGAGAGGGAAAAGGTGGTCTGTTGTGGTCAGGAGGGGGTTACAGTTCTAAATGGGGTGATCAGCGGTGACTTCATCAAGGGGGTCACGTTTGAGTTAAGTCCTTGAAGGAGGGTGAGGGATATGGGGAAGGCGCTCGTGCAGAGGGCACGGCTGGTGCAAAGGCCCTGAGGCAGGACTGCGCCTGGCGTGTTGGTGTTGGAGGGACAGTGAGGAGGCCCGAGTGGCTGGAGCAGAGTGAGCTCCCTCTGCCCTGCAGGCCTGGCTCGATCCTCTCCAGGGAGCTGAGCCAGACCTTCCAGAGGGAGAGGGACCAAGAACTTGCTTTCTCTCTGCACCTGCTACTGTTCAGTTCACTTCAACCAGGTCTCTCCCCCTTGGCACTGCTGACATTCACAGCCGGATTGTTCTCCGGGGTGGGGCCGTCCTGGGCACTGCAGGGTGCTGAACAGCATCCCTGGCCTCCACCCACTCCATATCAGGAGCTCCCCCAAGTCATGACAACCACACGTGTCCCCAGACATCACCCAGTGTCCCCAGGGCGAAGCAGAATTGCCCCTGTTTGAGAGCCACTGACTTAGACCCATTTTGCAGATGAAAAACTGAGTACGGGCCAGGCGCCGTGGCTCACGCCTATAATCGCAACATTTTGAGAGGCTGAGGTGGGTGGATCACCTGAAGTTGGGAGTTTGAGACCAGCCTGGCCAACATGGCGAACCCTGTCTGTACTAAAAATAGAAAAATTAGCCCGGCATGGTGACGGGCACCTGTAATCCCAGCTACTCAGGAGGCTGAGGCAGGAGATTCACTTGAACTTGGGAGGCAAAAGACTGCAGTGAGCAGAGATCGTGCCATTGCACCCCAGCCTGGGCAACAGAGTGAGACTATGCCTCAAAAAAAAAACAAGGCTGGGCGCGGTGGCTCACGCCTGTAATCTCAGCACTTTGGGAGGCCGAGGTGGGTGGATCACTTGAGGCCAGGAGTTAAAGACCAGTCTGGCCAATGTGGTGAAACTCCATCTCTATTAAAAATACAAAAATTAGCCGGGCATGGTGGCGGACCCCTGTAATCCCAGCTACTCGGGAGGCTGAGGCAGGAGAATCGCTTGAACCCGGGAGGTGGAGCTTGCAGTGAGCTGAGATTGTGCCACTGCACTCCAGCTTGGGTGACAGAGTGAGACTCTGTCTCAAAAAACAAAACAAAAACAAACAAAGAAACCTGAGGCCCTGAGAGAGGTAGTAACTTGTCACAGGCTCCAACCACAGGCCTGTCAGAGCTGGACTCCTCATCCTGGGGCTGGGGACCCCCAAGTGCTCGGATGAGCCTGTGTGACCTCACACCCGTCTTCCCCGTTCCCCTTGACCAGGTGGCCGACATGGAGGAGCTGACCATCTGGGAACAGCACACGGCCACGCTGTCCAAGGTGAGGCCTCCCTCGCCCTGTCTGGGTGCCGGGGGGCATGGTGGCTTAGGCCCAGCTCAATATAGGGGAGATGCTTTACCCTGCGGGAAACAGCAGCTCTTCCTCCCCCTCATCCTCTCTCAGGACCCTCGCCGGGGCTTTGGCATTGCGATCTCTGGAGGCCGAGACCGGCCCGGTGGATCCGTGGTTGTGTCTGACGTGGTACCCGGAGGGCCGGCGGAGGGCAGGCTACAGTGAGTATCCAGGCAGCTGGGTTCTGTCAGGGGGAGGGCACGTCGAGAGGAGAAACCAGGCCGGGCACGGTGGCTCACGCCTGTCATCCCAGCACTTTGGGAGGCTGAGGTGGGTGGATCATCTGAGGTGAGGAGTTTGACACCAGCCTGGCCAACATGGTGAAACCCTGTCTCTACTAAAATTACAAAAATCAGCCGGGAGTGGTGGCACGCACCTGTAATCCCAGCTACTCGGGAGGCTGAGCTGGGAGAATCGCTTGAACCTGGGAGGTGGAGGTTGCAGTGAGCCGAGATCACGCCACTGCACACCAGCCTGGGCAACAGAGGGAGACTGTGTCTCAAAAAAATAAAATAAAATAAGAAAGAAAGCAAGGCGGGCAGGGTGCAGAGGCTCACGCCTGTAATCCCAGCACTTCGGGAGGCCAAGGCGGGTGGATCATGAGGTCAGGAGTTCAACACCAGCCTGGCCAAGATGGTGAAACCCTGTCTCTACTAAAAATACAAAAAATTAGCTGGGTGTGGTGGCATGCACCTGTAATCCCAGCTACTCCAGAGGCTGAGGCAGAGAATTTCTTAAACCTGAATGGGCGGAGGTTGCAGTGAGCTGAGGTCGTGCCGCTGCACTCCAGCCTGTGTGACAGAGCGAGACTCTGTCAAAAAAAAAAAGAAAGCAAGGTGAAACCTTTGTAAGCCAAAGCAAGGAGACTGGAAAGTGCCTGGCACCTTCTAGCTCTGTCAACACAGGGCTCGGAGTTGGCAGTAGGACAGCGTCAGAGACTTGAGCCTCACTTCCCTAAAGTACTTCCGGGTTCTTCATGGCAGTTCCTGGGGTCATAGTGGCCCCAGGGCCCTTTTGGAACATAAAGTCCTGGAAACCATCTTTTTTTTTTTTTTTTTTTTTTGGCAGGAGGGAAGGAGACCCAGTGTCCTGAGTCTTTAAGGGTTTGAAGCTTCTTGGAATTGTGTTGATAAAATGGTTCTGGGCCCCAAGTGGCTGACAGGTGATATGGCTCAGCCCAGCCCAGAATTAGGGACCACCAGGTTCAGAGAGAAAGAGCTAGAGAGAAAATATGAAATACAGACAGGGATAGAGGGAAAGAAAAGCAGGAAGTGGGGATTTGTGGTGGAGGAAGCGAGGAGCAAGAAGATGCCAGGTGTGTGTAGTTGTAGCTTCCAGGCCGGGCATGGTGGCTCAGGCCTGTAATCCCAGCACTTTGGGAGGCTGAGGCGGGTGGATCATGAGGTCAGGAGATCGAGACCATCCTGGTTAACATGGTGAAACCCCATCTCTACAAAAAAATACAAAAATTGGCTGGGCGTGGTGGCTCACGCCTGTAATTCCAGCACTTTGGGAGGCCGAGGCAGGCGGATCGCAAGGTCAACAGATCAAGACCACGGTGAAACCCCGTCTCTACTAAAAATACAAAAAAAAAACACATTAGCCGGGCGCGGTGGCGGGCGCCTGTAGTCCCAGCTACTCAGGAGGCTGAGGCGGGAGAATGGCATGATCCCGGGAGGCGGAGCTTGTAGTGAGCCGAGATCGTGCCACTGCACTCCAGCCAGGGGGACAGAGCAAGACTCCGTCTCAAAAAAAAAAAAATACAAAAAATTAGCCGGGCGTGGTGGCGGGCCCCTGTAGTCCCAGCTTCATGGGAGGCTGAGGCAGGAGAATGGCGTGAACCTGGGAACCAGAGCTTGCAGTGAGCCGAGATTGCGCCACAGCACTCCAGCCTGGGTGACAGAGCAAGACTCTGTCTCAAAAATAAAATAAAATAAAATAAAATTAAATTAAATTAAAAAAACTAAAAAGTACAAAACTTAGCCAGGCGTGGTGGCGGGCACCTGTAGTCCCAGCTACTAGGAAGGCTGAGGCAGGAGGATCATTTGAAATGAGGAGGTGGAGGTTGCAGTGAATTGAGATCGTGCTACTGCAGTCCAGCCTGGGCAACAGAGTGAGACCCTGTCTCAAAAAAAAAAAAAAAAAAGTTGCTTCCACTCTATGATTATAGCAGGTTCTACAATTGGCCCCATTTTACAGATGAGAAAACGGAGGCCCAGAAGGCTGAATGTCTTTGTGAACCTAGGGACGCCAATGAATTAGAACCAGGCCTTGTAGACCTGGAGGTTCCAGAGACACCCCCTCCTCAGGGAGGGCTTGTTACGAGGGTCTCCCCTGCAAAGCCTCCTCCGTAAGACCCACCCACCTCTCTCAGGACAGGTGACCACATCGTTATGGTGAACGGGGTCTCCATGGAGAATGCCACCTCCACGTTTGTCATTCAGACACTCAAGACCTGCGCCAAGATGGCCAACATTGTGAGTAGGCAGCCCCTGGCACGGCCGGCGTCTCTGACCCCAGCCTGGGTCCTGCCGCTGTAGAGGTTGTAAGCTTCAGAGAGCAACAAGTCATCTTCTCATCTTACACTTCGGACATTGAGGTCCAGAGAGAGACTAGTGTACCCCAGGGTCACCTGGGGGCTGAGCAGAGCCTCCCCCAGCCCTTCCTGTAGTTGACCCCTCCTATCCCTTCCTCTAACAGACAGTGAAACGTCCCCGGAGAATCCAGCTGCCCACCACCACCAAGGCCAGCCCCTCCGGCCCAGGGCACCGGGACTCGGACGAGGACGATGGGCCACACCGGGTGGAGGAGGTGGACCAGGGCCAGGGCTATGATGGTGACTCATCCAGTGGCTCCGGCCGCTCCTGGGATGAGCGCTCCCGCCGGCAGAGGCCTGGTCGCCGGGGCCGGGCCAGCAGCCATGGGCGTAGGAGCCCGGGTGGTGACTCTGAGGCCAACGGGCTGGCCCTGGTGTCTGGCTTTAAGCGGCTGCCGCAGCAGGACGTGCAGATGAAGCCCGTGAAGTCGGTTCTGGTAAAGAGGAGAGACAGCGAAGGTGAGGCGGGAGGTCAGGCGCGATCGGACCTGGACCACAGGGCACCGTGGTCGGGTGGGCAACGGTTTCAAGCCCTCCTCCTGCCTCAGCCTTCCTGGTGACTGGGACTACAGGCACTCGCCACCATGCCTGGCTCATTTTTGTATTTTTAGAAGAGACAGGGTTTCACCATGTTGGCCAGGTTGGTTTCAAACTCCTGACCTCAGGTGATCCCCTGCCTTGGCCTCCCATAGTGCTGGTATTGCAGGCGTGAGCCACTGTGCCCAGCCTGGAGGCTACAACTACACCTGGCATCTTCTCGCTCCTCACTCCCCCACCACAAATCCCCACTTTTTCCCTTTTCTGTCCCTTTCTCCCTGTCTGTATTTCATGTATTCTGTCTAGCTCTTTCTCTGTGAACCTGGTGGTCCCTAATTCTGGGCTGGGTTAAGCCATATCACCTGTCAGCCACTTGAGGCCCAGAACCATTTTATCACCATGTCCTCTCCCTGATCCCCAGAACCTCTGCTTAGGCCACCTCACTTAGCAAAAGGGACTTAGCATGTGGGATGGAGTGAAGGACCCTGAGCTTGGAGGTGATCCTGGATGATGTGGGGGGCCCAATATCACCACAGGGTCTTTATAAGAGGAGGCCTGGCTGAGTGTGGTGGCTGATGCCTGTAATCCTAACACTTTGGGAGGCCAAGGCAGGCGGATCACTTGAGGCCAGGAGTTTGAGACCAGCCTGACCAATATGGTGGAACCCTGTTCCTACTAAAAATACAAAAATTAGCCAGGCGTGGTGGCATGCACCTGTAATCTCAGCTACCTGGGAGGCTGAGGAATGAGAATTGCTTGAACCCGGGAGGCGGAGGTTGCAGTGAACCGAGATTTCGCCACTGCACTCCAACCCAGGTGATAACAGTGAGACTCATTCTTGAAAAAAATTAAAAAATAAAAAATAGGCTGGGCCTGGTGGCTCAAGCCTGTAATCCCAGTACTTTGGGAGGCCGAGATGGGTGGATCACGAGCTCAGGAGATCGAGACCATCCTGGCTAACCAGGTGAAACCCTGTCTCTACTAAAAAATACAAAAAACTAGCCGGGCAAGGTGGCAGGTGCCTGTAGTCCCAGCTACTCAGGAGGCTGAGGCAGGAGAATGGCGTAAACCCGGGAGGCGGAGCTTGCAGTAAGCTGAGATCCGGCCACTGCACTCCAGCCTGGGTGACAGAGCGAGACTCCATCTCAAAAAAAAAAATAAAATAAAATAAAAAATAAAAATTGAAACAATTATGATGTCAGGAGCAATATAATACCCTTAGCCTGGGCATGGCAACATCACGAGCAGCAGGTGACCTGGTGTCCCCACCCTCTGGAGATGTCATTGACACTTTCAGATCTCAGATCCCACAGGCGACATCGCCGTTCTCATTATGATGCCATCAAAGTGTTAGGAAGGGAGGGCCCACACCTGGACTCTGTCCTTGCAACAGGAGAATGCCCCCAGGCACCAGTTTCCAGAGTCCTGCCTCAGTTTCCCTCCTCCCCCCTTACAGAGTTCGGTGTCAAGCTGGGCAGTCAGATCTTCATCAAGCACATTACAGATTCGGGCCTGGCTGCCCGGCACCGTGGGCTGCATGAAGGAGATCTCATTCTACAGGTGAGGCCAGGCTTCTTATCCTATGGGCAGGGAGACCAAGGCAGGGTGGGGACAGGCAGTGCCACTGAGTCATACAGCAACGACAGCAGAGCTGGGCCCCAAACCATTTACCTTCAGTGTTGTTGCTTGTATCTCAAAGGTTGCAGATGGCCACGCATAAAACCACCTTTCTCGGCCGGGCGTGGTGGCTTACGCCTGTAATTGCAGCACTTTGGGAGGCCACGGTGGGCGGATCATGAGGTCAGGAGATGGAGATCATCCTGGCTAACACGGGGGTCAGATCAAGACAATCCTGGCTAACACGGTGAAACCCCGTCTCTACTAAAAAAATACAAAAAAATTAGCCGGGCACAATGGCGGGCGCCTGTAGTCTCAGCTACTTGGGAGGCTGAGCGCCACTGCACTCCAGCCTGGGAGACAGAGCGAAGACTCCATCTCAAAAAACAAAAAACAAAAAAGAAAAACACCTTTCTCTCCAGCTACTGCTAATCCATGGCCAAATGTCGGTTTCTAGTATCCCCATGGGGTCTGTTTCTAATACCCTGTAGCTTTGATGTGCATCAGAGAATCATGTGGGCAGCTGACTCCTGGACCTACCCTAGGTGGCTGGATGCTAATGACCCAGTCACCATGTTTAGGGGAGCTGCCCTGCCCTTTAAAGGATGGTTTCTTTCTGGATTCTTCCCCTGAAAATCTGTTTCTAGTGACTCCTAGTGTTTGATTTCCAAACTGCTTTCAGCTGGTTTTTTCCAGTGTCTTTAAAAAGTTATCTGTTTCTTTTCTATTTTTTTTGAGACAGAGTCTTGCTCTGTCGCCCAGGCTGGAGTGCAGTGGCGCAATCTCGGCTCATTGCAACCTCCGCCTCCCAGGTTCAAGTGATTCTCCTGCCTCAGCCTCCCGAGTAGCTGGGATTACAGGTGCCCACCACCACACCTGGCTAATGTTTGTATTTTTAGTAAACACAGGGTTTCACCATGTTGGCCAGGCTGGTCTCGAACTCCTGACCTCAGGCGATCCACCCACCTCAGCCTCCCAAGGTGTTGGGATTACAGGCGTGAGCCACCGCATCTGGCTAAGTTATCTGTTTCTAGTGACCTGAGCAACCGTGTTTCTAGTGTACTGCAGCAGACACCAGAAATAGATAACTTGGTGGGAGTACTAGAAATTTACAAACCCAGAGCCAGGCCTGGTGGCTCACGCCTATAATCCCAGCACTTTGGGAGGCCGAGGCAGGAGGATCTCTTGAGCCCAGGAGTTCAAGACCAGCCTGGGCAGCAGAGTGAGACCCCATCTCTACAAAAAAGAAAATTAGTGGTGCCACACACCTGTGGTCCCAGCTACTTGGAGGCTGAGGTGGGAGGATCACCTGAGCCTGGGAAGTTAAGGCTACAGTGATCTTGAGCTGTGATGATGCCACTGTACTCCAGCCTGGGCGACAGAGCGAGACCCTGTCTCAAAAATAAATAAATAAATACATAAATAAAATGCCAGGTGTGGTGGCTTATGCCTGTAATCCCAGTACTGTAGGAGGCTGAGATAGGAGGACTGCTTGAGCCCAGAAGTTTGAGACCAACCTGGGCAACATAGCAAGATGGCCATCTCTATTAAAAAAAAAAAAAAAAAGGCCGGGCGCGGTGGCTCACGCCTGTAATCCCAGCACTTTGGGAGGCCGAGGCGGGCGGATCACAAGGTCAGGAGATCGAGACCACGGTGAAACCCCGTCTCTACTAAAAATACAAAAAATTAGCCGGGCGCGGTTGTGGGCGCCTGTAGTCCCAGCTACTCGGGAGGCTGAGGCAGGAGAATGGCGTGAACCCGGGAGGTGGAGCTTGCAGTGAGCCGAGATGGCGCCACTGCACTCCAGCCTGGGCAACAGAGCCAGACTCCGTCTCAAAAAAAAAAAAAAAAAAAAAAAAAAAAAAAAAAAAAGGTGGCCGGGCGCGATGGCTCACGTCTGTAATCTCAGCACTTTGGGAGGCCGAGACGGGCAGATCACAAGGTCAGGAGATTGAGACCATCCTGTCTAACACGGTGAAACCCCGTCTCTACTAAAAATACAAAAAATTAGCCGGGCATGGTGGTGGGTGCCTGTAGTCCCAGCTACTCGGGAGGCTGAGGCAGGAGAATGGCATGAACCTGGGAGGCGGAGCTTGCAGTGAGCTGAGATCTGCCCGCTGCGCTCCAGCCTGGGCGACAGGGCAAGACTCCATCTCAAAAAAAAAAAGAGTAAAAAAACCAAAAAACTAGAAGAAACCGAAAATCCCCAGGGTTACTGAAAATAAATCTCCCAAGGGAAAATGTTAGAAGTGGGTTTTTGGGGCTACTGGAGATGACATTAAGTTCTTTCTTTTTTTTTTTGAGATGGAGTTTTGCTCTTGTTGCCCTGGCTGGAGTGCAATGGCGCGATCTCGGCTGGCCTCCCAAAGTGCTGGGATTACAGGCATGAACCACTGCACCCGGCTGACATTAAGTTCTTTCTAGGAATTGTGTGTTTCTAATCTACCTCCAGATGACTTTTTTTTTTCTTTCTTTCTTTTTTTTTTTTTTTTTTTGATATGGAGTGTTTCTCTGTCACCCAGGCTGGAGTGCAGTGGTGGGATCTCGGCTCACTGCAACCTCTGCCTCCCGGGTTAAAGTGATTCTCCTGTCTCAGTCTCCTGAGTAGCTGGGACCACAGGCGCCCACCACCATGCCCTGCTAATTTTTGTATTTTTAGTAGAGAGGGAGTTTCACCATGTTGGCCAGGCTGGTCTCGAACTCCTGACCTCAAGTGATCCATCTGCCTCTGCCTCCCAAAGTGCTGGCATTACAGGCGTGAGCCACTGCGCCCAGCCTTAAATGTCTGTTTCTATTTATGTCCCAGAAGATTGTGTATTTCTAGTATCTTTTAAGTATCTGATACTCCTTCTCCTCCAATTAGCGTTGTTTATAATGTCACCCTCACATCTGTTCCTAGTATCCCCTGAGAAATTTCCACTCTTGGTAAGAAAGGAGAGTCAACCTGTTTCTCATTTTCTCCGGTGTCTCCCACCCCTGGATGTTCTAAGGAACATTTTCTGTTTCTAGAATTCGGTGCTCAGTTCTTGGTGTGGTCTCCACTCACAGCAGGAATCCAATTCTAACATTTTCCTTAGGGTGTGTCTGTTTTAGCAACCCCTGGGGGAATTGTCTGTTTCTAGTTCCCCCACCAAACTATTTCTACTGTCTCCCATCTCTCATTAACTCACTTCCTCTCTTTCATTCCTGGTCCCTTTCAGATCAACGGGGTGTCCAGCCAGAACCTGTCACTGAGTGACACCCGGCGACTGATCGAGAAGTCGGAAGGGAAGCTAAGCCTGCTGGTGCTGAGAGATCGCGGGCAGTTCCTGGTGAACATTCCGCCTGCCGTCAGTGACAGCGACAGCTCGCCATTGGAGGGTGAGGACGCAGAGGGTAGGCCTTGGGAGGGGGTTGAATGGACGGCAGGGAAGGCGGGAAGCCGCAAGCAGGGCCAAGGACCAACCAGTGAGCCTGGTCCCTAGAGGCTCAGAGAGTGGCAGGAACTTGCCGAAGGCCACACAGAAAGTCAGGAGTACAGGGGGACGATCTTGGCTCACTGCAAACTCCGCCTCCTGGGTTCAAGTGATTCTCATGCCTCAGCCTCCTGGGTAGCGGGGATTATAGGCGTGAGCCACCGTGCCCACCTCCAGAGCTGAATATTCTAACTGAGCTTCTGACTTTGGTCTGGGGCCCTTTGTTTAGAGGGGTCTTGATATGCCCCTCTGTAAAATGGGTCCAGTCCGGAAGGCGTGACCATGGCTGATGAGATGTCCTCTCCCCCTGCAGACATCTCGGACCTCACCTCGGAGCTATCGCAGGCGCCACCATCCCACATCCCGCCACCACCCCGGCATGCTCAGCAGAGCCCCGAGGCCAGCCAGACCGACTCTCCCGTGTAAGTATCACCCGTCAGAATAGTCGGTGGGAGGGAGAGGGGAATGCGGGCGTAGCTTTCCAACTGGGGGTAACCTTGAGGATGCAGACCTGTATTTCTAGCACGTGCCTCCAAATACCTCCAGCCTCTACCCATTACCCAGCTCCAAAGCCGTGTCCACATTTGTAGGTGTTGGTTACAGCAGCACCCCACTTCTTTTTTTTTTTTTTTTTTGAGACGGAGTCTCACTCTGTCACCCGGGCTGGAGTGCAGTGGCCGGATCTCAGCTCACTGCAAGCTCCGCCTCCCGGGTTCACGCCATTCTCCTGCCTCAGCCTCCCGAGTAGCTGGGACTACAGGCGCCCGCCACCTCGCCTGGCTAGCTTTTTGTATTTTTTAGTAGAGACAGGGTTTCACCGTGTCAGCCAGGATGGTCTCGATCTCCTGACCTTGTGATCCACCCGTCTCAGCCTCCCAAAGTGCTGGGATTACAGGCTTGAGCCACCGTGCCCGGCTAGCACCCCACTTCTTAGTATCAAACTCTGCCTTAGGCTGGGAGTGGTGGCTCACGCCTGTAATCTCAGCACTTTGGGAAGCCGAGGAAGGTGGATCATCTGAGGACAGGAGTTCGAGACCAGCCTGGCCCAACATGGTGAAACCCCATCTCTACTAAAATACCAAAATTAGCCCGGCGTGGTGCCAGGTGCCTGTAATCCCAGCTACTTGGGAGGCTGAGGCAGAAGAATCACTTGAACTCAGGAAATGGAGTTTGCAGTGAGCCGACATCATGTCATTACACTCCAGCCTGGGCGACCACAGCAAAACTCCGTCTCAAAAAAAATTTTTTTTTCCTCTATTTATTTATTTGTTTTGAGACTGAGTCATGTGAGACTGGCTAATTTTCGTATTTTTGGTAGACATGGGGCTGTGTTGCCCAGGCTGGTCTTGAACTCCTGGGCTCAAGCATTTGGCCTGTCTCAGCCTCCCAAAGTGCTGGGATTACACGTGTGAGCCACCATGCCCAGCCCAGATAAATTAAAATTCTTTTTATTTTGTTTATTTATTTGTTTTTTTGGAGACAAGGTCTTGTTCTGTCGCCCAGGCTGGAGTGCAATGGCGTGATCTTGGCTCACTGCAACCTCTGCCTCCCGGGTTCAAGCGATTCTCCTGCCTTAACCTCCTGCGTAGCTGGGATTACAGACACCCACCATCATGCCTGCCTAATTTTTATATTTTTGTAGAGACGGGGTTTAACCTCGTTGGCCAGGCTGGTCTTGAACTCCTGACCTCAGGTGATCCACCCGCCTCGACCTCCCAAAATGCTAGGATTACAGGCGTGAACCACCGCAGCCGGCCTAAAATTCTTTTTAAAATGGCCCCTTGACCTCCACCCCTGCCTCACTCCCAATGTGTTCCCCACCAGGGAGAGCCCCCGGCTTCGGCGGGAAAGTTCAGTAGATTCCAGAACCATCTCGGAACCAGGTGAGCAACAGGCAGGTGGGTGGTGACTCTGAACACCCCTGTCCCTGATATTTCTTTTTTTTTTTTTTGAGACACAGTCTCCCTCTGTTGCCCAGGCTGGGGTGCAGAGGCGCCATCTCAGCTCACTGCAACCTCCGCCCCTCCAGGTTTAAGCAGTTCTCTGCCTCAGCCTCTGGAGTAGCCGGGATTACAGGCGCCCGCCACCACGCCCAGCTAATTTTTTTGTATTTTTAGTAGAGACGGGGTTTCACCATCTTGGCCAGGCTGGTGTTGAACTCCTGACCTCGTGATCCACCCGCCTTGGCCTCCCAAAGTGCTGGGATTACAGGCGTGAGCCACCGCGCCTGGCCAATCCCTGATATTTCTGATCCCCGACAGCAAGGCTGTGCCAGGCAGAGCCAGGGGAGGTTGGCCTGAGCCTAAGTGGTGAGACATGGTTTCCTGAGGACTCGAGGTGGGTGATGGTCCTTCCAGGATGAGGACATAAAGCAAAGGTTTGGAGACTGGACCGAGCCAGTGTGCTGGGGAAAGACTGGCTTTTCCCTTTCAGAGTTGCCCAGGGAAAGCAGCTATGACATCTACAGAGTGCCCAGCAGCCAGAGTATGGAGGATCGCGGGTATGTGCGCCAGAAGAAAGCCCACCCGCTCGAAACTCCTGCATCCCAGGCTGCCTCCCTCATCAGCGCAGTCCTGCCTGCTTGTATCCCTTGTGTTGAGTGGGACAATTAATTGGGGATTTGGGGGAAACCGAGGCCTGGAGGGGGTGGGGGTTTCCTAAGGACAATGCTGAGCCCTCCCCCTGTCCGCCCACTCTGGTCTGACCCCACCTCTGCCTCCCCTTGCAGGTACAGCCCCGACACGCGGGTGGTCCGCTTCCTCAAGGGCAAGAGCATCGGGCTGCGGCTGGCCGGGGGCAATGACGTGGGCATCTTCGTGTCCGGGGTGCAGGCGGGCAGCCCAGCCGACGGACAGGGCATCCAGGAGGGAGACCAGATCTTGCGGGTACTCCCGGGGCAGCCGGCCAGCCCCACCGGTCATGGGCGTGTCGTGTGCTAGGTCCTGCCCTTGTTTGCTAAAACCTGTGGGTCCTCCCCTTGGGTCCACCCTGGGGACTGTTGAGATCCCAGATGCGTATTTCAACATTTCAATGTCCCCTTGGCTGTGTCACGATCTGGCTGATGTCAAGACCTTATCTTCCAGGTCATGACGTCATCGTCCAGTCACAGCCTCCTTGTCTGTGCCTTGACCGTATCCGAGTTCATCTTTTTTGTTTGTTTGTTTTTGAGACGGAGTTTTGCTCTTGTTGCCCAGGCTGCAGTGCAATGGTGCGATCTCGGCTCACCACAACCTCCGCCTGCCAGGCTCAAGCGATTCTTCTGCCTCACCTCCTAAGTAGCTGGGATTACAGGTGCCCACCACCACGCCCGGCTGATTTTTATATTTTTAGTAGAGATGAGTTTTCGCCATATTGGCCAGGCTGGTCTCAAACTCCTGACCTCAGGTGATCCACCTGCCTCAGCTTCCCAAGTAGCTGAGATTACAGGCATAAGCCACTGCGCCTGGCTTTTTTTTTTTGAGATGGAGTCTTGCTCTGACACCCAGGCTGGAGTGCAGTGGTGTGATCTCGGCTCACTACAACCTCCGCCTCCTGGGTTCAAGGGATCATCCTGCCTCAGCCTCCCAAGTAGCTGGGATTACAGGCGTGCGCCACCATGCCCAGCTAATTTTTGTATTTTTAGTAGAGATGGGGTTTCACCGTGTTGGCCGGGCTGGTCTTGAACTCCTGGCCTCAAGTGATCCACCCACCTCACCTTCCCAAAGTGCTGGGATTACAGGTGTGGGCCACTGTGCCCATCCTGGGTTACAATCTTCTTGTTCATGTCATATGACCTTGTCCATGTGACAACCTTGTTATCAATGTCACCGTCTCCTTGTTATCAACGTCAGGACTTTGTCTGGGCCAAAACCTCATTGCCTATGTCATGACCTTGTCTGGGTCACAATCTTCTTGTTCCTGACATGGCTGTGTTGACTGTGTCATGACCGTCTCGGATGTCCTAATCATGTGGTCAGGTCACGGATCATTCTCGTATGATCTCCATGTCCATGTACAGTCATTTTCTGTGCCACCACTCCCTGTGTCTGTGTTGTGACCTTGCTTGGGTCCTGCCTTCATGACAGTGTCATAACTACCTCCAGGATCCATCATCGCCCTGTCTCTGTCCTTGCCTCATCTCATCCCCAGGCTGTCTCCCCTGTCACTTGCACAAGTTCACTCACCAAGTCGCACCCCCAGTTTGCTCCCATGACCTTGTTTGTGTCTTGACCTTGCAGTGTGAGTTGTGATTCGTGAGGGAGTCACAGCTCCCCACTTTCCATGTCCTCAGCCCACTGGCTGGGTGACAACTTGATGCCAAGTTGCCTGAGGGTCATGGTATTTTTTAGTGTATTTCTATTCAGTTTGCTTGTGGGATTCTTTTTTTTTTTTTTGAGACGGAGTCTCGCTCTGTCGCCCAGGCTGGAGTGCAGTGGCGCAATCTCGGCTCACTGCAAGCTCCGCCTCCCGGGTTCACGCCATTCTCCTGCCTCAGCCTCCCGAGTAGCTGGGACTACAGGCGCCCGCCCCTGCGCCCGGCTAATTTTTTCTATTTTTAGTAGAGACGGGGTTTCACCATGGTCTCGATCTCCTGACCTTGTGATCTGCCCACCTCGGCCTCCCAAAGTGCTGGGATTACAGGCGTGAGCCACCACGCCCGGCCTGCTTGTGGGATTCTAACCTTGACATCCATGTCATGACCCCGAGAGTAGGTGTCTGTGCCCACAGGCTGTGCACGTGTATTGCTGTCCCTGTTATGACCCCAAGAGCAGGTGGCTGTGTCTGTATATTGCTGTCCCTGTCATGACTCTGAGAGCAGCAGGTGGCTGTGTGTATCGCTGTCCATTTCACAACCCCAAGAGCAGGTGGCTGTGTCTGTATATTGCTGTCCCTGTCGTGACCCTGAGAGCAGGTGGTTGTGTCTGTATATTGCTGTCCCTGTCGTGACCCTGAGAGCAGGTGGCTGTGTCTGTATATTGCTGTCCATGTCACGACCCTGAGAGCAGGTGTCTGTGTCCACAGGCTGTGCACA
Organism: Macaca fascicularis; assembly: GCF_037993035.2. NCBI lineage: Eukaryota > Metazoa > Chordata > Mammalia > Primates > Cercopithecidae > Macaca > Macaca fascicularis. The sequence continues at coordinate 4,458,497 of NC_088393.1, forward strand.
TATATTGCTGTCCCTGTTATGACCCCAAGAGCAGGTGGCTGTGTCTGTATATTGCTGTCCCTGTCGTGACTCTGAGAGCAGGTGTCTGTGTCTGTATATTGCTGTCCCTGTCATAACCCTAACAGCAGGTGGCTGTGTCTGTATATTGCTGTCCCTGTCGCGACCCCGAGAGCAGGTGGCTGTGTCCATTGGCTGCATCCGTATATTGTTGTCCTTGTCATGATCCTGATGGTAGGCATCTGTGACCCACTGTGTGTCCATATATTGTTGTCCCTGTGACAACCCTGTGACTACTGTGATTATGTCTGAATTCTTTTGAGCATTTCACAGTTTCCACCGAGCTCCATGTCATGACTTCTGTTCCCATGTTTTGATACAACCCACCATGACTTGGTTATCTGAGGGCCAGCGCAGTGCCTGTGCCCCTGTTTCTGTGTCAAAAGCCTTGTATCCTTATGATGCCACCAGCTATCTGTGTCACACATCACACAGCCATAGGGTGATACCCCAGTCAGAAAGCCCTCTGGGAACTGCCGGGACCCTTGGAAGCAGCTCCAGAAGCCGTTGGGGCTGAGTTTTGCCCAGAGGAAGGTCCAGGATCTCGTGCATGACCAGGAGGTACTGGAGCTTGGTCTATAGCTGCACCCGCTTTCTGGCAGGTGAATGACGTGCCATTCCAGAACCTGACACGGGAGGAGGCGGTGCAGTTCCTGCTGGGGCTGCCACCGGGCGAGGAGATGGAGCTGGTGACGCAGCGGAAGCAGGACAGTGAGTGTGCGTGGATGTGGGTGTGCCTGTGTGTGGCGGGGGGAGGACCTGGCTGTGTGGCCTGGTGGCGAGTGCAGGGGTGTGGTTGAATCTGCATCTCTGCACCCTCCATCCCTCTCCCCAGCCCCTGCAGGGACAGTGCCCAAGTCTCCTGGGTGGGTTCCCTCCAGCCAGACCCACTCTCCGCAGGGGAGGGCTCAGATCAGGCAGCTCATGCGGCCTTCTGCTCTCCCCAGTTTTCTGGAAAATGGTGCAGTCCCGTGTGGGCGACTCCTTCTACATCCGCACGCACTTTGAGCTGGAGCCCAGCCCACCGTCCGGCCTGGGCTTCACCCGTGGCGACGTCTTCCACGTGCTGGACACGCTGTACCCGGGCCCCGAGCAGAGCCATGCGCGGGGAGGCCACTGGCTGGCGGTGCGCATGGGTCGTGACCTGCGGGAGCAAGAGCGGGGCATCATTCCCAACCAGAGCAGGTGGGGACTGCGCACCCCTGCAGCGGGGCCCTTCTGCTTCAGCCTCAGTCTCCCCGTTAGAAATGGGCTCGATATCGGCCAGGTGCTGTGGCTCACGCCTGTAATCCCAGCACTCTGGGAGGCCGAGGCGGGTGGATCACGAGGTCAGGAGATTGAGACCATCCTGGCCAACACGGTGAAACCCCATCTCTACTAAAAATACAGAAAAATAAAAAGCCAGGTTGGTGACAGACGCCTGTAGTCCCAGCTACTCGGGAGGCTGAGGCAGGAGAATGGCGTGAACCCGGGAGGCGGAGCTTGCAGTGAGCCGAGATCCCGCCACTGCACTCCAGCCTGGGCGACAGAGTGAGACTCCGTCTTAAAAAAAAAAAAAAATTAGCCGGGCACGGTGGCGGGCGCCTGTAATCCCAGCTACTCGGGAGGCTGAGGCAGGAGAATCGCTTGAACCCAGGAGGCAGAGGTTGTAGTGAGCTGAGACTGTGCCACTGCACTCCAGCCCCACTCCAGCATGGACAACAGAGCAAGACTTTGTCTCAAAAAAACCCAAAATAGGCCGGGCGCGGTGGCTCAAGCCTGTAATCCCAGCACTTTGGGAGGCCGAGACGGGCGGATCACGAGGTCAGGAGATCGAGACCATCCTGGCTAACACGGTGAAACCCCGTCTCTACTAAAAAATACAAAAAACTAGCCGGGCGAGGTGGCGGGCGCCTGTAGTCCCAGCTACTCGGGAGGCTGAGGCAGGAGAATGGCGTGAACCCGGGAGGCGGAGCTTGCAGTGAGCCGAGATCTGGCCATTGCACTCCAGCCTGGGTGACAGAGTGAGACTCCGTCTCAAAAAAAAAAAAAAAAAAAAAAACCAAAATAATAATCATCATCATCATCTCATTTGCAGAGTCCCATTTGCCATACAAAGTGGCCCGTCCACAGGCTCCGAGGGGTAGGACGAGGATACCTTTGGGGCCGCGATGCTGCTGACCCCAATGCTCAGTACTGTCCCCTCTCCTCCCCAGGGCGGAGCAGCTGGCCAGCCTGGAAGCTGCCCAGAGGGCCGTGGGAATCGGGCCTGGCTCCTCCGTGGGCTCCAATGCTCGGGCCGAGTTCTGGCGGCTGCGGGGTCTTCGTCGAGGAGCCAAGAAGACCAGTCAGCGGAGCCGCGAGGACCTCTCAGCTCTGACCCGACAGGGCCACTACCCGCCCTATGAACGAGTGGTGCTTCGAGAAGGTGGGGCCCGGGGTGGGAGGGGCCCTGGGGAGGCCTCACACAGAGGTCCTGGTGCACCTGTTCCCTCACATCCAGCCTCTAAAAGGCACAGTCTTGGCCGGGCGTGGTGGCTCACACCTACAATCCTGACACTTTGGGAGGCTGAGGTAGGAGGATCGCTGAGGCCAGGAGTCCCAGACCAGCCTAGGCAGTAAAGCAAGACTACATCTCTACATCAAATCTATTTATTTATTTATTTATTTATTTTTTTTTTTTTGAGACGGAGTCTCGCTCTGTCGCCCAGGCTGGAGTGCAGTGGCGCGATCTCGGCTCACTGCAAGCTCCGCCTCTCGGGTTCACGCCATTCTCCCGCCTCAGCCTCCCGAGTAGCTGGGACTACAGGCGCCCACAACGGCGCCCGGCTAATTTTTTGTATTTTTAGTAGAGACGGGGTTTCACCGTGGTCTCGATCTCCTGACCTTGTGATCCGCCCGCCTCGGCCTCCCAAAGTGCTGGGATTACAGGCGTGAGCCACCGCGCCCGGCCAAATCTATTTATTTATTTAGTTTTTATTTTATTTTTTATTTTTGAGACAGAATCTTTTTTTTTTTTTTTTTTTTTTTTTTTTGAGGCGGAGTCTCGCTCTGTCGCCCAGGCTGGAGTGCAGTGGCCGGATCTCAGCTCACTGCAAGCTCCGCCTCCCGGGTTCCCGCCATTCTCCTGCCTCAGCCTCCCGTGTAGCTGGGACTACAGGCACCCGCCACCGCGCCTGACTAATTTTTTTAAATGTATTTTTAGTAGAGACAGGGTTTCACCGTGTTAGCCAGGATGGTCTCGATCTCCTGACCTTGTGATCCGCCCATCTCGGCCTCCCAAAGTGCTGGGATTACAGGCTTGAGCCACCGCGCCCGGCCTATTTATTTACTTTTTAATTTTTTTTTTAGACAGAGTCTCCCTCTGTCTTAGGCTAGAGTGCAATAGCGTGATCTTAGCTCACTGCAACCCCTGCCTCCCTGATTCAAGCTATTCTCCTGCCTCAGCCTCCTGAGTAACTGGGATTACAGGTGCCCATCACCACGCCCAGCTAATTTTTTTGTATTTTTGGTAGAGACAGGGTTTCACCATGTTGGTCAGGCTGGTCTTGAACTCCTGATCTCATGATCCACCCGCCTCAGCCTCCCAAAGTGCTGAGATTACAGGCGTGAGCCAACGTGCCCGGCCTCTACATCAAATTTAAAAAGATAGTTGGGCATGGTGGTGCGTACCTATAGTCCCAGCTACTTGGGAGGCTGAGGCACGAAGATCGCTTGAGCCCAAGAGGTCCAGGTTGCAGTGAGCTATGATCGCACCACTGCACTCCAGCCTGGGCCGCAGATTGACACTGTCTTTAAAAAAAAAAAAAAAAAAAAAGACAGGCCGGGCACGGTGGCTCAAGCCTGTAATCCCAGCACTTTGGGAGGCCAAGACGGGCGGATCACGAGGTCGGGAGATCGAGACCATCCTGGCTAACACGGTGAAACCCCGTCTCTACTAAAAAATACAAAAAACTAGCCGGGCGAGGTGGCGGGCGCCTGTAGTCCCAGCTACTCGGGAGGCTGAGGCAGGAGAATGGCGTGAACCCGGGAGGCAGAGCTTGCAGTGAGCTGAGATCCGTCCACTGCACTCCAGCCTGGGCGACAGAGCGAGACTCCGTCTCAAAAAAAAAAAAAAAAAGACATGTTTCTAACCACATTCTCCTTCTATCAAAAATACTTTTGCAGCTGGGTGCTATGGCTCACACCTGTAATCCCAATAGTTTGGGAGGCTGAGGCGGGTGGATCACCTGAGGTCAGGAGCTCGAGACCAGCCTGGCCCACATGGTGGAACTGCATCTCTACTAAAAATACAAAAAATTAGCCAGATGTGGTGGCAGGAGCCTGTAGTCCCCTCCCGATAGTTTGGGAGGCTGAGGGAGGAGAATTGCTTGAACCTGGGAGGCAGAGGTTGTGAGTCGAGGTCACATCACTGCACTCCAGCCTAAGCGACAAGAGCAAAACTCCATCTCAAAAAAACCAAAAATACAAAAAAACCCCCAAACTTTTGGGTTATTTTACGGGACAGAAGGAGAGAGGAAGGGGGTTCTTTCCTTAAAAATCTATTTGTGTCGGCTGGACATGGTGGCTCACACCTGTAATCCGAGCACTTTGGGAGGCTGAGGCGGGTGGATCACGAGGTCAGGAGTTGAGACCATCCTGGCTAACACAGTGAAACCCTGTCTCTACTAAAAATACAAAAAATTAGCAGAGCGTGGTGGCGGGTGCCTGTAGTCCCAGCTACTAGGGAGACTGAGGCAGAAGAATGGCATGAACCTGGGAGGTGGAGTTTGCAGTGAGCCGAGATCACGCCACTGCACTCCAGCCTGGGCGACAGAGCCAGACTCCATCTCAAAAAAATAAGTATGGCCGGGCGCGGTGGCTCACGCCTGTAATCCCAGCACTTTGGGAGGCCGAGGCGGGCGGATCACAAGGTCAGGAGATCGAGACCACGGTGAAACCCCGTCTCTACTAAAAATACAAAAAATTAGCCGGGCGCGGTTGTGGGTGCCTGTAGTCCCAGCTACTCGGGAGGCTGAGGCAGGAGAATGGCGTGAACCCGGGAGGCGGAGCTTGCAGTGAGCCGAGATCGCGCCACTGCACTCCAGCCTGGGCGACAGAGCGAGACTCCGTCTCAAAAAAAAAAAAAAAAAAAAAAAAAAAAGTAAATAGGCCAGACGTAGTGGCTCACGCCTGTAATCCCAGCACTTTGGGAGGCCAAGGTGGGCGGATCATGAGGCCAGGAGTTCGAGATCAGCCTGACCAACATTGTGAAACCCCGTCTCTACTAAAAATACAAAAATTAGCTGGGCAAGGTGGCATGTACCTGTAATCCCAGCTACTCAGGAGGCTGAGGCAGGAGAGTCGTGTGAACCTGGGAGGCAGAGGTTGCAGTGAGCCAAGATAGCGCCACTGCACTCCAGCCTGGGTGACAGAGCTAGACTCCGTCTCAAAAAAAAAAAAGTAAATAAAATGAAAGAAAGGGAGAAGGAGAAGGATTAAATTGCAAAGATCCTGGGCTGCCACTTTTCTCCCCTCAAGATGCTCTGAGACTGTTTCTTCAGTGGTAAAACGGTGTATCTGGTAGGCCAGGTGTCAACATACTTTTCCTGCAAAGGATCACACAGTAACTATTTTAGGCTTTGTGGGCTAGTCTCTGGCAGAACTACTCAGCTCTGCTCAAAGATAGCCATAGACAGGACATAAAGAAATGGCCGTCACTGTGTTTTGATAAAACTTTATTTACGAACACATGCTGTGGGCCAGATGTGGCCCTCAGGTTGTAGTCTCCTGACCAATGAGTTAGCTAGGTTCAACTGCTCAAAGAGGCCCTACAGCCAGGGAGAAAGGAAATGAAGGCTGGAGAGGGGCTTATTCCTGCCCTTGAAGGCGGAACCCAGAAATGCACCCATCAATTCTGCTTGTGTTCCATTGGCCAGTATTTGGTCACATGGCCATCCTAGCGGCAAGGGATACTGGGAGATGTAGTCTTTGGCTGGGCAGCTATGGTCCTAGCTAAATAGGCTGTTTACTATAAGGAAGTGGAGGGGTTTGTACAACACACTAGCTGTCTTTAACGGCACATTCTTTCACTGTGTCTCTGCCCCTCAGCCAGTTTCAAGCGGCCGGTGGTGATCCTGGGACCTGTGGCCGACATTGCTATGCAGAAGTTGACTGCTGAGATGCCTGACCAGTTTGAAATCGCGGGTGAGACTCCAGATCCCCTGGAAACCTCGTTGATGAATCGTTTCACGACTGGTTTTTTGTGGGGGGTGGGCGGAGAGTCAGAATAATGACGGCAAATAAGAAGCAGATGGGCCACCAGTGCCCCCTCCAATACCCAAGCCAGATAGCCTCAATCCATCTTGGCACCGTTTGTCTGGATAGAACCTCCACATCCTTCTTTTTTTTTTTTTTTTTTGAGATGGAGTCTGGCTCTGTGGCCCAGGCTGGAGTGCAGTGGCGCAATCTCGGCTCACTGCAAGCTCCGCCACCCGGGTTCATGCTATTCTCCTGCCTCAGCCTCCTGAGTAGCTGGGACTACAGGCGCCCACCACCGCGCCTGGCTAATTTTTTGTATTTTTTAGTAGAGACGGGGTTTCACCGTGTTAGCCAGGATGGTCTCCATCTCCTGACCTTGTGATCCGCTCTCCTAGGCCTCCCAAAGTACTGGGATTACAGGTGTGAGCCACCGCGCCCGGCCTACATCCTTCTTAATACAGTTCACCAGGTAGCCATTGCCAGTTGAGGCAAAGTGCCACCTGTTATTTGTTTAAGAGAAATTTATTGATCTTCTGAGACAGCAGCGAACAGGACAGGCAAGGTCCCTGGAGAAGACTCCAAATTAACAAGTATAAAAACAACTGGCACAGTGGCTCACGCCTGTAATCCCAGCACTTTGGGAGGCCGAGGCGGGCGGATCACGAGGTCAAGAGATTGAGACCATCCTGGCTAACATGGTGAAACCCCGTCTCTCCTAAAAATACAAAAATTAGCTAGGTGTGGCGGCAGGCGCCCATAGTCCCAGCTACTTGGGAGGCTGGGGCAGGAGAATTGCTTGAACCCGTGAGGCAGAGGTTGCAGTGAGCTGAGATCACGCCACTGCACTCCAGCCTGGCGACGGAGTGAGACTTCATCTCAAAAAAAAAAAAAAAAGAAAAGAAAAGAAAAACAAGATAGACTAACTAGGAGGCTGGGCGCAGTGGTCAGGAATTCGACTAGCCTGGCCAACATGGTGAAATCCCGTCTCTATTAAAAACACAAAAAATTAGCTGGATGTGGTGGCACATGCCTGTAATCTCAGCTACTCAGGAAGCTGAGGCAGGAGAATCGCTTGAACCCGAGAGGCGGAGGGTGCAGTGAGCGGAGATCACACCACTGCACTCCAGCCTGGGTGCCAGAGGGAGACTCTGTCTCAAAACAAAACACAAAAAATAGTTAAGATTGCAAATTTTGGCTGGGTGTGGTGGCTCACATTTAACTCAGCACTTTGGGAGACCAAGGTGTGAGGATGACTTGAGCCTAGGAGTTTGAGACCAGCCTGGGCAACATAGCAAAATCACATTTCTATAAAAGAAAAAAGAATTTTTTAATTAAAAAAGATGCAAATTTTACGGTTTTTTTTCTTTTTTTTGAGTCGGAGTCTTGCTCTGTTGCCCAGGCTGGAGTGCAGTGGCAGTATCTTGGCTTACTGCAACCTCCGCTCCTAGGTTCAAGTGATCCCCCTGCCTCAGCCCCCCAGTAGCTGGAATTATAGGCACGTGCCACCATGCCTGGCTAATTTTTGTATTTTTAGTAGAGATGGGGTTTTGCTGTTTGGCCAGGCTGGTCTTGAACTTTTGACCTCAGGTGATCCACCCGCCTTGGCCTCCCAAAGTGGTGGGATTACAGGCTTGAGCCACTGCACCCTGACGATTTTACGTCTTTAACCAAAACAAAAAGAGGGGATGAGGTCATGTCTCCCTCCTTGAACCCCTCCATGCCAGGCTGTGTCTCCTTCCTGAAACTTTGCACAATCCAGGAGGGCTTCCTGGAGGAAGCAGTGCTCCTCTCAGATCCTAGAAGACAGATATCGGCAAGAGTGGAGCTTCCTGTGGGGTTGTAGCCTGAGCAGAACCCTGGAGTTGGGACTGAGTTTGGGAGAGCCAGGGGTTGCAGCTCAGGTTCAGTGTCTGGCCTCTGACTGTGCGACCCTGAGCAAGTAGCCTTTTGTCTCTGAGCCTCAGTTTCCCCACCTGCCACATGGGCCAGTACCAGCCACCCACTCCTCAGGAGGACGTGAGAGCTTGAGGTCAGGAGGGGATGTGAGTGCAGTGCCTGGCACTTGGCCAACAGGAGTTGCTGCTGCTGTTAGGATTTCTCTCCAGGGCAATGGGGAGCCTGGTGGCTTCTTGAGCAGGGGAGGGGCAGGTAGGTGTGAATTTGAGGGGCCGGGGGCTGCCCTCCTGAAGCTGGTGGTCCTGTTTCCCCTCCTCAGAGACTGTGTCCAGGACGGACAGCCCCTCCAAGATCATCAAACTGGAGACTGTGCGGCTGATTGCAGAAAAAGTAAGCCGGGTCCTGCTACGGGTCCCATTTCATGGATGGGGGAAACTGAGGCCTGGGCGTCCAACTGAATGTTCTGACCTGTTCTCAGCCCACACCCCACAAGTGCAGTCTCCCATGGAGCCCCTTTCGGAGGCTTTGTGAGGCAGGAGGCCCGAGAGAGACAAGGGCTTCCCGGAGTCAAACAGCACTCAGCCCTGGGCACAGGCAGAGAAAGTTGGGGCTTTGATGCCCAAGATGCTGTGGCCTGGGCTATTACCACCACCATCCCCACCATGCTAGCCTGTGGATGTGAGAGGCTGGGGTCCACTCTGACCTCAAACTCTTCATCTTTCCATCTTTCTCTCTGTCTGCCAAGATGCTGTGCCCTAGGCTATTACCACCACCATCCCCACCATGCTAGCCTGTGGATGTGAGAGACTGGGGTCCACTCTGACCTCAGACTCTTCATCTTTCCATCTTTCTCTGTTTACCCTGCTGCAATCCCCCTCTCCCCAACCTCCGCGGGCCTGGCCCAGGACAAGCACGCGCTCCTGGATGTGACCCCCTCCGCCATCGAGCGCCTCAACTATGTGCAGTACTACCCCATCGTGGTCTTCTTCATGCCCGAGAGCCGGCCGGCCCTCAAGGCGCTGCGCCAGTGGCTGGCGCCTGCCTCCCGCCGCAGCACCCGCCGCCTCTACGCACAAGCCCAGAAGCTGCGGAAACACAGCAGCCACCTCTTCACAGGTGTGGGGCTGCGTGTCCCAGGGTAGGCGGGTGGGCCCCAGCCTGCGTCTCCCGCGCATACTAATGTCTCCTCCCTGCAGCCACCATCCCTCTGAATGGCACGAGTGACACCTGGTACCAGGAGCTCAAGGCCATCATTCGAGAGCAGCAGACGCGGCCCATCTGGACAGCGGAAGATCAGGTACTGCCGTGGTGAGGGTGGGTTGGGGACAGGGGGGCCCCACAGACCCCGTGCAGGCCCAGCTGGGGTTTGGGGCCTCTGTCGGGAGTTAGGTTTTGCTCAGGGGTCAGGATTCTGGCCAGAGTCAAGATGGGACCTGAGACAAGGGTGTTGGACTGGAACTTGGATGAGATGAGATTGGAGGAGCTGTTTTTTGTTGTTGTTTGATTTGAGATGGAGTCTCATTATGTCACCCAGGCTGGAGTGCAGTGGTGTGGTCTCAGCTTGCTGCAACCTCTGCCTCCTGGGTTCAAGTGATTCTTCTGCCTCAGCCTCCCGAGTAGCTGGGACTACAGACGAGCGCCACCACGCCCAGCTAATTTTTGTATTTTTAGCAGAGACAAGGTTTCACCATGTTGGCCAGGCTGGTCTCGAACTCCTGACCTCAGGTGATCCACCCGCCTCAGCCTCTCAAAGTGCTGGGATGACAGGCCTGAATCACTGCGCCCGGCCTGGAGGAGCTGTTTTGAGAGACGAGTCTTCTCTTGGTGCTGGAGTCAAGGTTTAGGGCTCAGCTTGGATTTGGGGGCTGAGCCTCTCAGGTGAAGGGTCAATGAATACAATTAATCCTGGAGTCAACAGTGAAGCCTCCACTGAGGCTAGAGGCTCCAGGATCGTCTCGATTTGGGACTGGAGTTTGAAGGTGGGGGCTGTCGTGGGTGGCGGCTGGGGTCCTGGCCGGGGCCAGCCGCAGCATCCACACCCACCCCACAGCTGGAAGGTTCCTTGGAGGACAACCTAGACCTCCCCCACCGCGGCCTGGCCGACAGCTCCGCTGACCTCAGCTGTGACAGCCGTGTTAACAGCGACTACGAGACAGACGGCGAGGGCGGCGCGTACACAGACGGCGAGGGCTACACGGACGGCGAGGGGGGGCCCTACACAGATATGGATGATGAGCCCCCGGCTCCAGCCCTGACCCGGTCCTCGGAGCCTGTGCAGGCAGATGAGCCTCAGAGCCCAAGGGATCATGGGAGAATCTTGGCTCATCAGGGGGCCCAGGTGCGTGGGGCATGGGGGGCAGTCCTGGGAAAGGTCTCTGGCAGGGACGCTGGCACAGAGCAGACACACACTGGGGAGCCTGTTTTCTACCAGGATGCCAACGAACCGCTTCCCTGGTCAGATCGGTTTCCGGGACTCAGACCTGGGGTAGCTAAGAGCCACGTGGCACCGAGCAACTTGCAGCCATTTTTTTTTTCTTTTTTTTTGAGACGGAGTTTCGCTTTTGTTGCCCAGGCTGGAGTGCGATGGCGCCAACTCAGCTCACCGCAACCTCCGCCTCCCGGGTTCAAGCGATTCTCATGCCTCGGCCTCCTGAGTAGCTGGGATTACAGGCATGCACCACCATGCCTGGCTAATTTTGTATTTTTAGTAGAGACAGGGTTTCTCCTTGTTGGTCAGGTTGGTCTCAAACTCCCAACCTCAGGTGATCTGCCCGCCTCAGCCCCCCAAAGTGCTGGAATTACAGGCATGAACCACTGCACCCGGCCTAATTTTTTTTTTTTTTTTGAGTTAGAGTTTCGCTCTGTCGCCCAGGCTGGAGTGCAGTGGCATGATCTCGGCTCACGCCAGCCTCGGCCTCCTGTGTTCAAGCAATTCTCCTGCCTCAGACTCCCAGGTAGCTGGGATTACAGGCGAGCACCACCATGCCCAGCTATTTTTTTTTTCTTAAGGTATTCTTAATAGAGACAGGGTTTCACCATGTTGGCCAGGCTGGTCTCCAATTCCTGACCTCAGGTGATCCACCTGGGCCTCTCAGAGTGTTGGGATTACAGGCGTGAGCCACTGCACCTGGCCTCCAGCCAACATTTTAACCTCTCTCTGCACCTGTTTCCTCATCTAGGACACAGGGTGGATGGTATCAGACTTGGTGGCACAGGGCAGTGGCAAGCACTCAATGTACTCAGCCCAAGTCTTGGCACATAGTAGTTGCGTGTTTTTTTGAACTTGCCCTAACTTACCTAATTTATGTATTTTACTTTTTCAATTTTAGAGATAGGGTCTTGCCCTGCTGCCCAGGCTGGAGTGCAGTGGTGCAATTATAGTTCATAGCAGCCTCCAGTTCCTGAGCTAAAGGGATCCTCTCACCTCAGCCTCCCGAGTAGCTGGGACCACAAGCACGCACCATCACCCATGCCCAGCTAATTTTTTTCACTTTTTGCAGAGATGTGGTCTTGCTATGTTGCCCAGGCTGGTCTCTTAACTCCTGGGCTCAAGTGATCCTCCTGCCTTGGCATCCCAAAGTGCTGGGATTACAGGCGTGAACCACGGCACCCAGCTGTAGTTGGGTGTTTAACAAAGGTGTATGTAGCTCTTAGTGTATATGCCTCAGCATCTTCTTCCACACCCTCTCTGGGTCAATGTAAAAATCTATGAATCGATGACATCTCTGATTAGAATGATTTTCCTAGGGTTGTGCAGTACCCAACCTGTTCAACTGTCCATGGCGGCCGCATATGGAGCAGCCACTATACTAAGTCTTTTACATACATGAACTCATGGCAGTGGCCCTATGAGGACCTGCACAGATAAGAAACGCAATTCCCCTTTTGCTGACAGGCTAGGAGGTCTCAGCTAAGGCCTTCCCCTATCCCAGCCTGTTTTCTCATTTATATTTGGGGATGACCTGCAGACTTGTCATGGGGTTAGCAATTGGGCAGCATGGCCCCGGCCAACGTGGGGGATGGGATGGACGTGGTTATTGATCTCGACTTACCATGCTCTGGGGGGAATTTTGAAGCTCCTCTCTCCCTCTCCTCCAAGGTGGACAGCAGCCATCCCCAGGGTCAGTGGCGACAGGACAGTGTGCGGTAAGAACCACATATTCCAGACTGGGGGCCCCCTCAACCCTTCCCTTGGGACTCAGACTCTGGGGTTAATAAAGAGATCTATATCCAAGCTATGCCTTCATGTGCCCCTAGCCTAGTTGGGAAGACAGAGCCTGCCAAAGCCTCTCTAAGCCCCATATAATCATGGCCAAGGGAGTAGGAATCCACTTCCTGGGAGAGCTAGGAAGGCTTCTTGAAGGGCAGGACATTGAAGCTGGGGCTTTGAGGGATGCATAGGAGTTTGTTAACAAGGCGCTACCCATGAATGCCCAGATGTGCTTATCTCTGCCCACACCCACTGTGCCTAGCACAGTCAGCCTCAGTTTACAGTGGGAAAGCTCACACGCTCCCCACCCACAGCATCTATTCTATTTCCTGATCCCCAGAACCTATGAACGGGAAGCCCTGAAGAAAAAGTTTACACGAGTCCGCGATGCGGAGTCCTCCGATGAAGAAGGCTACGACTGGGGTCCGGCCACTGACCTGTGACCTCTCCCAGGCTGCCAGCTGGTCCGTCCTCCTTCTCCCTCCCTGGGACTGGGACTCAGTTTCCCATACAGAACCCGCAACCCCACCTCCCTCCACCTGGTCTTTAATAAACAGAGTATTTTCACAGCACCGGCTTCTAGTGGCTTCCGGGAAGGATAAGGTGGTGAGAGGGCCAATCCCCGGGCTCACCTTCCTCGGTCTCGTAGACCCTGATCCGAGACTTTGCCGCTTGCATAAGCTTTTACTGTTTTTATATCAGGAAATCATACAGGACCAAGAACCGCTGGGGTCCTGGCCAGCCAAGGCAGGCCCAGGATGGGGCTCCGGGGCCATGGAGGCGAAGGCACAGTGGCAGGCAAGGGACATGGTGGTCACAGGTACACGGGCTGCTCCTGGCCTGTGAGGAGGCGGTATGTGGCGGCTGGCATCGTCTTGATATGTACCTGGGGAGTGGAGGCAGAATGGGGTTCAGGGCAGGCCTGGGCTTGCCAGGGACGTGGGGGCGCCCCTGGCCACCACCCACCACCTGCACACCTCGCCGTAGGCCTCGGTGAGCAGCTCGATGATGCGGGCGTGTGGCGTGGCCACCACGCTCTGCCCATTGATCTCAATGATGCGGTGGCCCACACGGATGCCCCCGCGCTCGGCGATGCCGCCGCGGAGAAGGCTGCAGATCTGGGGGAGGAAAGCGGGGAATGGGAAAGAGGTGGGGGCTGCTCAGGGGCCGTGCTCAGGGCCGCCCTCCTCCCCACCTCGGGCCAGGGGCCGGGGCCTCACGATGCCGTCCTCCACGCAGAAGCCCAGTTGCTCGCGAGTGTGGGGCCGGTGGATGATGGCGGTGGTGACGGGCGGGCAGTGGACGATGCTGAGTGTCACCGACGTCTGCGACTTCGTCTCCTGCAGGGCGGGGGCCGTTGGCCTCACTCAGCTGCCGGACAGCCTGGCAGCCTGTAGCCCCCTCTGGGCCTCAGTTTACCCTCTCATAAACCAGAGACCTGAAGTGCAGGGGCTCAATTCTGGGAGACCCCTCAGATGTGGTGGAGAACAGACTCGGGCCCGGTGGGCTTGGGGTCGAAGCTGTGTGACCTGAGCCATATCACTTCCTTATGGCCAAAAGCCAAGCCGACAGCCGGGCTCTCCAGGCAGGCTGCAAACGTCTGTAAGAGGCTGCACGGACTGTGGCCTCATCCCTCTGACGGGGGCAGGTCCCTCCCTATCTCTGGGCCTCAGTTTCCCCATCTGAACAACAAAGGTTAAGACTCAAAAACATGGCCAGGTGCAGTGGCTCACGCCTGTAATCCCAGCACTGTGGGATTAGGCAGGTGGGTCACTTAAGGGCAGGAGTTCAAGACCAGCCTGGCCAACATAGTGAGACCCCATCTCTACAAAAAGTAAAACAATTAGCTTGGCATGGTGGTGCACACCCGTGGTCCCAGCTACTCGGGAGGCTGAGGCAGGAGAACTGCTTGAGCCCAGGAGGTCAAGGCTACAGTGAGCCGCAGATGCACCACTGCCCCCCAGCCTGGGCAAGAGAGTAAGACCTTGTCTCAAAGAAACAAACTCCCCTAGAAATCAGCTGTCTCTTGTTAGACAGTGAGCCGCCCAGCCCTGGCGCTGGGCCACCCGCATTTCCATCCTGGCTCTGGTTCTAGGGAGGTGCCCTGGACAAGCGGCCTCCCTTCTCCAGGCCTCAGTTTCCCCAAGGGCACACGAGTGGGCAGGACTTAAAGGTTAGACTTTGTCCCTCCCGGCTGGCCTGGAGAGACCTGGCCAGGGAAGAGACCTCTCTGGGACTCAGTTCCCCTTCTCGGGAGTGTGGGGGCCCCGCCACCCCAGGAAACTCACGCGGACGGCGGCCTGGCACGCGGCCAGAGGCAGCCCCACCAGGCTGGTCCCATTGATGGCGGTCAGGCGGTCCCCGATGCTGAGGGCTCCCGAGCGCTCAGCGGGCCCCCCGTGCAGCAGGTTGGCGATGACGGCTGTGGGCAGCAGGGAGCCCCAGCCCGACTCCACCAGGGCCACGCCCAGGCCCTCCCCTCGCCGCTTCTCGAGGAGCACCTGGGACAGAAAGGGGATGCGGAGGCTGCTTGGCAGGGCCTGGTGCAGGTGCACAGGGGGGCAGGGGCCAGGCGGGGGCTGCCCGGCGCCTCACTCACCTCCCGGCAGTTGTCGCTGTTGGAGAAGTGGTCCAGGTCCCCGTTGTGGAGGTGCCCGGGGCCTGGGCTCGGCTGCACGCCCACCTGGCTGGGGTCGATGCCGCTTTCCCGCAGGAACTGGCTGTAGGCGGCGGCGAAGGCCTGGCCGATGGCCTGGGCGATGAGCTGGGCCTGCGAGGAGGGGCGGCGCGTCCCTGGGGTGTCCCACCCACCTCCTCCAGGTCCCCGAAGTCCCCAGGGTCCTCAGAGCTGAGCCCTCCTGTCCCTGCCTGGGGTGAGAGTCCCAGGACACAGCCGCCTGCCCTGGGGCTTCGGGGGAGGTGGAGAGACAGCCGTATCTTGGGGAATCTACAGGGAGAAGGAAGGGTAGGGGCAGCCCTGGGCTGGGGCGACGATGAGGGAGGCAGCTCCCTGAGCATGGGCTGTGGGAAAAGCTACCAGAGACCCAGCCAGGGGGCCGGGGGCCTGATGGGTGGCAGGGACAGCCCAGGAGTGGGCGAGGTTTCAGGGAGACAGCTGAGGGTCTTGGAGGCTTATGAGAGGATGGGCGCGGTAGCTCACGCCTGTAATCCCAGCACTTTGGGAGGCCGAGGTGGGTGGATCACTCGAGCCCAGGAGTTTGAGACTCTATGTTCACCTGGGCAACAGAGCGAGACCCTGTCTCTATCAAAAATCCAAAAATGAGCCAGGCATGGTGACACCCTGTGGTCCCAGCTACTAGGGGAGCTGAAGTGGGAGGATCGCTTGAGCCTGGTAGGGGGCAGAAGCTGCAGTGAACTACAATCGTCCCACTGCACTCCAGCCTGGGTGACAGGGAGACCCTGTCCCAAAAAAAGAATTAAAAAAATAAGCTTATGGGAGGGAGGCTAAACGCGTGGCCCAGCAAGGCGGGTAACAGTTGCCGTGAGGAGGGCCTCAGAAGGGTGGCCCCACGCCCTGGCTGCTCACGTCCTCCGCGTGGAACACGTGGCAGAGCATCTTGTACAGGCGACGGCCGTGGTCCTGGGGGGCCGGCCTCTGCGCCAGCCGCCGCCGCGCCATCAGCACCAGCACGCAGCCGATGTCGGCTATGTAGGAGATAGTATGCAGGGCGTGGTCCATCATGGCCTCCTGGGGGCGGGAGAGGCAGCCTGGGTGGGCTGGGGGGCCCTGCCAGGCTCGATCACCCCACCCGCATCCCTGGGGCCAGGTCCCTGCCCCGTACCTGGGAATCCGCTGTCAAGACCTTGATCCTCTTGGTGGAGACGAACAGGTCCACCTCCGTCATGGGCTGGGTCTCCCCGTCGGGGGCCTGTGGGGGGCGGCGTGGGAGGTGGAGGCTCCCACAGACCCAACCCGCAGCCCACCCGCCTGCCCACCCGCCCCCGGCCGCCCCCTCACCTTGACGCGGTCCATGGCCTCCCGGGCCTGAGCCATGCGTGTGCTGGTGGGCGGGTTCCGTTCTGATACCAGCTGGGTGGAACCCAGGTACCTGGCCCCAAATATGACACCATCCAGGAGGTCTTCATGGTCACAGGGACCGGGCACTGAGGGCGACAGCGGAGAGGGTCGGCCCTCAGGGGCCCACTCCCACGGGCTCTGCCCCAGGGCTGTGCTCTCCGAGATGGTCGGAAGACACAGTGTTCTAGCTGGTGGTTGAGCACTCTCCAGCCAGGAAGCACAGCCCACTGTTCTAGAACCATCCAAGCAGCCTGGCCCTCACAGGTCTAGAACCCTCTGTCCATCCTGCAAGGACTCGCATGCGGGAAAGCCAGTGAGTCCAGGCCATGGCTGGATTCAAAGCCAGATCTAGCACCCACAGATACCTTCACCCCGTGTCCCCAGAATTCCAGGATCGCGCCAGAACCAGACAGTCCCACTCCTACATTTTTTGAGACACAGTCTCGCTGTCGCCCAGGCTGGAGCTCAGTGGTGTGATCTCAGCTCACTGCAACCTCTGCTTCCCAGGTTCAAGTGATTCTCCTGCCTCAGCCTCATGAGTAGCTGGGATTACAGGCGCCCGCCACCACGCCTGGCTAATTTTTGTATTTTTAGTAGAGACGAGGTTTCGCCATGTTGGCCAGGCTGGTCTCAAACTCCTGACCTCAAGTGATCCACCCGCCTTGGCCTCCTAAAGTGCTGGGATGATAGGCGTGAACCACCGCGCCCCACCCCCACTCCTATTTCTAAACCTCCACAACATTCTAGAACCACAGTGGACCTCTGCTTCTCGGTTCTGGAGTTCCCTCAATCAATCTAGAACTGGCCCGCATTGCCCACTGTTCTAGAACTGTCTCCAGTCAGCCCAGGATAGCAGTCAGCTCTGTGCCTGGGTTGTAGAACTGCCCAGAAGAGAGAGAGAACTGGCTGCCTGTCTAAAAAATTCCCATACTGTCCAGAACCACAGTTGGTTCTGACCCTTGATTCTAGAACTCTCTGACAGGTCTCATAACAATTCTGTCAGGAGTTCTAGAAACTTATTATCCCTCTAGAATCAGACTTCTCCGTGATTCCAGAACATCTTAATCACAACGGTGTCAGGCAGCTCTCCCTGTGGTTCTAGAATCTCCTTCAGTAGTTCACACCTTTGGCTACACCAGTGATTCTAAGAATTACCTGACCAGTCGAGGAACAAACAATTGTGTTCCAGGAGAATTCCAGA
This sequence comes from Macaca fascicularis, assembly GCF_037993035.2. Taxonomy (NCBI): domain Eukaryota; kingdom Metazoa; phylum Chordata; class Mammalia; order Primates; family Cercopithecidae; genus Macaca; species Macaca fascicularis. The sequence continues at coordinate 4,476,119 of NC_088393.1, forward strand.
ACAGTTCTAGAATACTCCCAACCCAGCCCAGAACTACATAAAGCTTTACTCCTGGCCAGGCGCGGTAGCTCACGCCTGTCATTCCAGCACTTTGGGAGGCCGAGATAGGTGGATCACCTGAGGTCAGGAGTTCGAGACCAGCCTGGCCAACATGACGAAACCCTGTCTCTACTAAAAATACAAAAATTAGCTGGGCGTGGTGGCACATGCCTGTAATCCCGGCTACTCGAAAGCTGAGGTGGGAGAATCACTTGAACCCAGGAGGTGGAGGTTGCAGTGAGCCGAGAGAGCGTGCCACTGCACACCAGCCTGGGCGACAGGGCAAGATTCCGTCTCCAAAAACAAAAAGGGGGAAAAAAGAAGCTTGACTCCCATGGTTCTAGAATTCCCTGAGCTACCTAAAGCCAGACAGCTCTGCCGGTGGCTCTAGAATATTCTAAGTAGTAACTACTGCTCTTTGGTTTAGAACCACAGGCGTAGGGCCCAGTTCTGGACACCCCTCAGTGAAATTCATCCTACACCACAGTCGGTTCTGGCCACTGTCATGATTTCATGATCTAAACATTCTGGAACAAGAGCTCCACTCTGGGGTTCTACAGATGCACCATTCAGTGTGTAGCACCAAGCACATGTACCTGTCACAGACTTGAAATGTGGCTTGTCTGAATAGAGACGTAAATAGAAAATATACACTAGATATTGAAGATTAGCATGCAGAAAAGTAATTTAAGGCCAGGCGTGGTGGTTCACGCCTGTAATCCCAACACTTTGGGAGGCCAAGGCGGGCAGATCACCTGAGGTCAGGAGTTTGAGACCATCCTGGCCAACATGGTGAAACCCTGTCTCTACTAAAAATACCAAAATTAGCCAGGCATGGTGGTGGGTGCCTATAATCCCAGCTACTCGGGAGGCTGAGGAAGGAGAATCACTTAAACCCGGGAGGCAGAGGTTGCAGTAAGCCGAGATTGCGCCACTGCACTCCAGCCTGGGCAACAGGATGAGACCGTGTCTCAAAAAAATAAAAAAGTAATTTAAAAATATTGATTATATGTGGAAATAATATTTTAAATATGTTAGCTTAATTAAAATGTTATTAAAGTTAATTTCTTAGCCAGATATGGTGGCATATGCCTATAGTCCCAGCTACTCAGGAGGCTGAGGTGAGAGAATCGCTTGAACCTGGGAGACAGAGGCTGCGGTGAGCTGAGACTGAGCCACTGCACTCCAGCCTGGGTGACACAGCGAGACTCCGTCTCAGTTAAAAACAAAAAAAAAAGTTACTTCACCTGTTTTTAATTTTTTAATGTGGATAACTATAAAATTTTAAATCATATATGGCTCACATTATATTTCCATCATTCCATCTAGAACTTTCTGATTACACTATAATTGGACAGCTCTGCCCACGGTTCTAGAACACCAGATAACTATTCCCTTCATGGTTCTGGAATTTTCCAGTCTTGAGTAGAAGCAGATGGCTCTGTTCACCAATTCTGAGCATATTCTCATCAGCCCAGACTCCTTGAACCTAGAAACACAGACAAAACGCCAAGCCCGGGAACTCCCAAGGCGTCGCAGCTCTGCTCATGATTCTAGAACCTTCTTAGAGCTATAGGTTCAAACCAGTTCTTCTCTCTACAACCACAGAACTGCTTTTTTTTTTTTGAGACACGGTCTCCCTGTGTCACCCAGGGTGGAATGCAGAGGCACAATCTTGGCTCACTGCAGCCTCAAGTGATCGTCCCACCTCAGCCTCCCAAGTAGCTGGGATTACAGACCCATGCCATGCGCCCGGCTAATTTTGGGCGGGGGGTGGGATTTTATTTTTGTAGAGACAGGGTTTTGCTGTGTTGCCCAGGCTGTTCTCCAACTCCTGGGCTCAAGCAATCCTCCCACATCAGCCTCCCAAATAGCTGGGATTACAGACCCATGCCATATGCCCAGCTAATTTTTGGAGGGATTTTAGTTTTGTAGAGACAGGGTGTTGCTGTGTTGCCCAGGCTGGTCTTGAACTCCTGGGCTCAATCAATCCTCCCATTCTGGCCTCCCAAAGTGCTGGGATTACAGATGTGAGCCACCCTTCCTGGCCAGAACTTACTATCTGACCTATATTCTTAGGAAAGTCTAGAACACAGGCTGGGAGCGGCGGCTCACACCTGTAATCCCAGCATTTTGGGAAGCCGAGGTAGGTGGATCACAAGGTCAGGAGTTCGAGACCAGACTGACCGAGATGGTGAAACCCCATCTCTACTAAAAATACAAAAATTAGCTGGGCATGGTGGCGGACGCCTGTAATCTCAGCTACTCAGGAGGCTGAAGTAGGAGAATCATTTGAACCTGGGCGGCAGAGGCTGCAGTGAGCCGAGAGTGCGTCACTGAAAAAAAAGTCTAGAACATTCCAGAGGGCCAGAAATTGTTCTTCCCATGCTTTTAGGGCAGCGATTGGCAAACATTTTCTGTAAAGGGCCAAAGGGTAAATATTTTCAGCCCTGTAGGTCACAAGGTCTCTGCTACAGCTACTCAGCTCAGCCATTCTAACAGCAGAGCAGTCATGGACAACACATGAATGACCAAGCATGATGTGTACCAATAAAACTTTATTTATGTACACTGAAATTTGTTACTATTATTATTATTTTTTGAGACGGAGTCTCACGCTATTGCCCAGGTTGTAGTGCAATGGCGCAATCTCGGCTCAGTGCAGCCTCCACCTCCCAGGTTCATGCGATTCTCCTGCCTCAGCCTCCCGAGTCGCTGGGATTACGGGCACGCACCACCACGCCTGGCTAATTTTTGCATTTTTAGTAGAGACAGGGTTTCACCAATGTTGGCCAGGCTGGTCTCAAACTCCTGACCTCGTGATCCGCCTGCCTCGACCTCCCAAAGTGCTGGGATTATAGGCATGAGCCACCATGCCTGGCTTATGCACACTAAAATTTGAATTGCATTTTTTTATTTTTGAGACAAGGTCTCGCTCTGTTGCTTTGGCTGCGTAGTGCATTGGCATGATCTCGGCTCACCGCAGTCTCAACTCCCTGGGCTCAAGAACTTCTTTCACCTCAGCCTCCTGAGTAGCTGGGACTACAGGCATGCACTGCCACGCCTGGCTAATTTTAAACAGTTTTTGTAGAGATGGAGTCTTGCTATGTTGCCCCAGCTGGTCTCCAACTCCTGGGCTCAAGCAATCCTCCTGCCTCAGCCTCCCAAAGAGCCGGGATTACAGGTGTGAGCCACCATATCCAGCCTAGTATATCATTTTCATGTGAAGAAACAGTATTCCTCAGCCCGGTGCAGTGGCTCACGCTTGTAATCCCAGCACTTTGGGAGGCCAAGGCGGCCGAATCACTTGAGGTCCAGAGTTTGAGACCAGCCTGGCCAACACAATGAAACCCCAACTCTACTAAAAACACACAAATTAGCTGGGCGTGGTGGCAGGTGCCTGTAATCCCAGCTACTCGGGAGGCTGAGGCAGAAAAATTGCTTGAACCCAGGAGGCGGAGGTTGCAGTGAGCCAGGATCGTACCACTGCACTCCAGCCTGGGCGACAGACTCTGACTCAAAAAAAAAAAAAAAAAAAGAAAGAAATAGTATTCTTCTTTCAATTAAAAATGCAAAGGCCACCCGGGCACAGTGGCTCATGCCTGTAATCCCAGCACTCTGGGAGGCCAAGGCAGGCAGATCGCTTGAGCTCAGGAGTTTGAAACCAGCTTGGGCAACATGGTGAAACCCCATCTCGACCCAAATAAATACAAAATAAAATTAGCTGGGCATGGTGGCATGCACCTGTAGTCTCAGCTATTTGGGAAACTGTGGTGGGAGGATCGCTTGAACCTGGGAGATGGAGGTTGCAGTGAGCTGAGATCAAGCCACCGCACTCCAGCCTGGAAAACAGAAGTCATCAAAAAAAAAGTTAAAAGAAAAACACACACAAAAACCATCTTTAACTAAAGACCTATGTGAGCAGGCAGTGAGCTGGGTCTGGCCCGACGATGATGATTTACCAAGCCCGGCTCTAGAAGCGAGTGCTGCCAGTGGCCAAAGCTGCCCCACAGCCCCCTTCTCACTCTACCCCGTTCTCAAGACTGGCTCTCCTCTCCCTGGCCAGCCAGGATCTGCTCGAAACCACCCTCAGAGCCTCCTGAGAACCTCATCCTTCCTGGCAAACTGTTGCCAGACTTTGGAAGCCTGATTCTGGCTGTCTAGGGGCCTTAGTGCCTGAGGCTAGGGTGGGCGGGACACTCACCCTCCTGGGGGGCAGGGTAGGAAGCCAGGGTCTCGGGGCTCTGGAAGAAGACAGAGGAGGGGCAGGACTGAGTCCCCCTGCTTGGTTCCAGGCAGTCCAGGACACCTGGAGGGTGGGGCGGGCACTACCTGGGCACCAGCGGGTGGCTCTTCAGGTGCGACTAGAGGCACCGTCTCCAGCCAGGGTTCCGGGGAACTGCTTGAGCTCCTGCTGCCCCCCTGCTCAGCAGAGGCCCCCTCCACCCATTCTGGGGAGTCAGAATCCTCATCTGGGTCCTCAGGGGGCTGCAACAGTCGGGGGGCAGGCTCTAGAGGCTCTTCAGGACCAGGCTGGGAAGGTGAGCATTCCTCGCAGTGCAAGAGGCTCAGCAGGTCATCCCGGCCAGCTTCAGCAGACAGCAGCCCGTGGGCGTCGGCGATCTCCTGGGAGGCCAGGCCGTGGCCTGTGGCAATGTGTAGGGGACAGGGGGTTCCATCTGGGGATGGGCCTACCAGATCACCCGGCAGAGCTTCAAACTGCTGCACCAGCTCCTGAATGCTTGACTCATCAAGTTCCATCCGACTCAGGCTGCCGGGGCCTCCTGGCACAGGGTCCCACTGGCTGTGAGGGGTGAGGTCCTCAGAGGGCACAAGAATGTCCCTAGGCTCCTCCAAGTCCATGGCTGGAAGCCCCGAAGAGGATCGGGAAATTGTGGGGAAGTCCATGCCTGGACTCCAGGCTTAGGCTAGCATCTTCAAGCAGCTGAAAGACAGACAGTCAGCGCTGAGGTTCCACCCGGGTACAGTGGTTCATGCCTGTAATCCCAGCACTTTGGGAGGCCAAGAAGGGCTGACTGAACCCAGGAGTTCAAGATCAGCCTGGGCAACAGAACAAGACCCTATCTCTACAAAAAATACAAAAAAAATTAAGGCCGGGCACAGTGGCTCATGCCTGTAATCCCAGCACCTTGGGAGGCCAAGGCGGATGGATCACAAGGAGTTCGAGACCAGCCTGACCAACATGGTGAAATTCCGTCTCTACTAAAAATACAAAAAATTAGCCAGGTGTGGTGGCGGACGTCTGTAATCCCAGCTACTCAAGAGGCTGAGGCAAGAGAATTGCTTGAACCCAGGAGGTGAAGGTTGCAGTGAGCTGAGATCGCGCCATTGCACTCCAGGTTGGGCGACAGAGCGAGACTCTGTCTCCAAAAAAAAAAAAAAAAAAATTAGCTAGGGGTGGTGGTGTATGCCCGTAGTCCCAGCTACTTGAGAGGCTGAGGTGGGAGGATCACTTGAGCCAGGGGAGGCAGAGGCTGCAGTGAGCCTTGATTGTGCCACTGCACTCCAGTCTGGGCGACAGAGTGAGGCCCTGTCTTAAAAAAACAAAAAACCCAAAAACCATAAAACCTGAGGTTTCCTGGGTGCCTATCCGGTGCTAGGCTCTAGCGGGTACTGTTCACACAGGGTACGTAATTTAATCCCCGACAACCCTTACAAGGAGTTAGGATTCCCATTTTACAGATGAAGAAACTGAGGCGCAGAATGGGGAGGTGTGAGGCAGTGGCTTCCCGAGCCCCTGTATATGTCATCCCAGACCTCTCCCAACTAATGACGTCTGCTCACTCCAGCCCTGGTTCTTCCAAGTCCTCCTCCCTCGAGACGCGGAACCCACAATGGAGACCCAGACCTCACACCCTAACTCTACAGACTCGTCAGAAGCAGGTCCCCAAGACCCCAGACCCAAGACCTCAGTCCCATGACCTCAACCCCCAATACCTCCATCCAGAACTTTAGACCCAGGACCCTGGACTTAATACCAGAGACCCAAGACGCCATAAAGCAGACCCGAGTCTCCAAATCTCCAATGTTACCCCAAGATCGACTCCAGACTGAGACCCCGACTTCAGGACCCAGCCCCAAGCCCAGACTCCAGTCCGCCCTCAGACCGAAGACCTCAAGCGCCGACTCAGACCCCACTCTGCACCTCGAGGACACTCACTTCCCAAATCGAGGCCGCCTCAGCCCCGCGCAGCCTCCAGGACCCCGCGCCCCCAGTACGACCCCGACATAGCCTAGACCGCGCCCCCAGAAGACGCACCTCGGAGATTCCCGGTCCCAGCGCTGGCTCCTCCATCCGCACAGCGCCCTGGCCCACTGAGCATGCGCGGCCTCGCGATGCCTGCTGGGAAATGTAGTTCTCTCAGCCTGCCTCGCCACGAAGGGGCGCTGGGACTCCTGGAGGTGTTGGAGCCGGGGTTCGAATCCCATGCTTCCCTGCCCGCAGGCAGCCCGGGCTGGCCCCAGGACCTGTTTCTTCCCCTGCAAAATAGGGTTAATAATCACTGCCTGGCTCCGGGGGCCGTGTTCATTATTCCAAAGGATGGCAGATGGGGAGAAGTGGGGTTGGGAAATATTAAAGAAGTGTGAGACCTTGAGGCACTGGAAGCGACATGGGAACCCTGTTGAAGACGGACTTCCGGTTTGGCTCACAGTAGGGAGACAGGTTGGTGCACCCTGGATTTGCGGTCGGCCTGGGAACTTTACCTCCCTGAGTCTCAGTTTCCTCACTAATAAACTGGGGAAAAAAATAGTACCTACCTCCTAATTATGAGGATTAAATTAGATCGAGTGGGTTAAGGATTTAGCAGTAGGGCTGGAAAAGAATATATAAAATACATATTATTAATTTGTATATTATATATAATACATACTATGTGTTATATATATATAATATATAATAATGTTAAAAATATGATGTTACACAAATTAACAGTGATTAGACTCCAGGCCTACTGGGGTATATTAGACTCATTGTTATTTTTTATTTATTTTTTTTTTTGAGACGGAGTCTCGCTCTGCCGCCCAGGCTGGAGTGCAGTGGCCGGATCTCAGCTCACTGCAAGCTCCGCCTCCCGGGTTCACGCCATTCTCCTGCCTCAGCCTCCCGAGTACCTGGGACTACAGGCGCCGCCACCTCGCCCGGCTAGTTTTTTGTATTTTTAAAGTAGAGACGGGGTTTCACCGTGTCAGCCAGGATGGTCTCGATCTCCTGACCTCGTGATCCGCCCGTCTCGGCATCCCAAAGTGCTGGGATTACAGGCTTGAGCCACCGCGCCCGGCCTAGACTCATTGTTAATCTCTTTAAAGCTTTGAATAATTACTCATTGGATGGAATCGGGAACATATAAAGTGTGATATTTTTAGTAAATGTTATGTAATTGAAGAAGGGCAAGAAGAAGTCAATGAAATAGCCCTTGAACGCCTCCTTCTACAGTAACTACGTATGTCTACAAGTCTAAAGAAATCACCATAGAGTATGAGAACTTGGGAGACTACATTTCCCAGACACCTCCACGGGGCCTACAACTCCCGAGCACCCCTTGGACCACTGACGTCTTCCGGAAACGTGCACGTGCAAGCTGCCCGCAATATGTCATGGCGACCAGACGCCTTTTAGGGGCTGCCCGGATATGGGCCGGCTGGGGGACCCGGGAGCTCCTAGACCCCGCCTCTCCTAGAAGGCTCCTGGTCCGGGATTATGCTAAGAAACCAGGTGAGCTGGGTTAACAGGAACCAAATGAGGACGGTGGGTACTCTGAGGAATTGGCAGTGCGCAGGCGCTGGTTGGGGAGGCGGTGGTAGAACTAATGCGCAAACGCAGAGAGGCGGATGCCAGGCTGTAGGCGCAGGCGCAGTTTGAGGGACCCAGCGCCGCTTGGAGCTCGGGCGTCTGGCTTGGAGATAACCTTAGCATTGGACGAAGGGCGCAGGCGCCAGCTGGGGAGAGGCCTGGGAGGAGGGTGTGGGTTACGTGGAGCCCACGCGTTTCACTGCGCAGGAGCGGGTTGGAAGGGATTTGCCGGGAGTCTGGGGAGGTCATGAACTTGGGTTCCAGTCCTGTTTCTCTGCCTGCCTCCAAATCGCAGGGTGACCTTGGCCAAGCCGTTACCAAAAATTCAAAGAAACTATGGAGCCTATTTAAATCTTAGCCACTTCAGCAAGAACAAACCAAGGTTATTAAGGTTTAGCTGGATACAGCCTTGCCTGATCTCCTTTGTTGAAAGGGGAAAATTGGCAAATGTTCGGCCTTAAAGACAGACACATAACAGACAATATAACTTGAATGACTTGGTCATTCCAAGCATCGGTGTTACTTAATGCTATGTCTAAATCCCACTTAAAGTGATTTTGAGGCCAGGCATGGTGGCTCACATCTTTATTCCCAGCACTTTGGGAGGCCAAGGAGGCATGATCGATCGCTTGAACCCAGGAGTACGAGACCAGCCTGGGCCACATAGCAGGACCCTGTTTGTATAAAAAATAAGTGCCTGGCACGGTAGCTCACGCCTGTAATCCCAGCACTTTGAGAGGCTGAGGCAGGTGCATCACTTGAGGTCAGGAGTTCGAGACCAGCCTGGCCAACACGGTGAAACCTCTACTAAAAGTACAAAAAATTAGCCGGACGTGGCAGCTCGTGCCTGTAATCCCAGCTACTCGGGAGGCTGAGACAGGAGAATCGCTTAAACCCGGGAGGCGGAGGTTGCCGTGAGCCAAGATCGCACCACTGCACTCCAGCCTGGGCGACCCAGTGACACTCCGTCTCAAAAATAAATTTAAAAAAATAAAAATAAGTGGGGCATGGTGGCTCACACCTGTGATCTCAGCTACTGGGGAGGCAGAGGCAGGAGGATCGCTTGAGCCTGGGAGTTTGAGGCTGCAGTGAACCATGATTGTGCCCCTGCACTCCAACCTGGGCTGCCTTTATTTTTAAATTTTTTTAGATTTTTTTTTTTTTTTGAGATGGAGTCTTGCTCTGTTACCCAGGCTGGAGTGCAGTGATGTGATCTCGGCTCACTGCAAGCTCCGCCTCCTGGGTTCAAGTGATTGTCCTACCTCAGCCTCCCGAGTAGCTGGGATCACAGGCATGCGCCACTATGCCCAGCTAATTTTTTTTTTTTTAGTAGAGATGGGGTTTCACCATGTTGGCCAGGCTAGTCTTAAACTCACCTGACCTCAAGTGATCTGCCCACCTCGGCCTCCCATAGTGCTGAGATTACAGGCGTGAGCCACTATGCCTGGCCGAGACCCTGTCTTTAAAAAAAAGTTTTGAGTGGCCGAACGTGGTGGTTCACGCCTGTAATCCCAGCACTTTGGGAGGCCGAGGTGGGCAGATCACGAGGTCGGGAGATCGAGACCATCCTGGCTAACACAGTGAAACCCTTGTCTCTACTAAAAATACGGAAAAATTAGCCGGGCGAGGTGGCGGGCGCCTGTAGTCCCAAGCTACTCGGGAAGCTGAGGCAGGAGAATGGCGTGAACCTGGGAGGCAGAGCTTGCAGTGAGCCAAGATCATGCCATTGCACTCCAGCGTAGGCAACAGAGTGAGACTCCATCTCAAAAAAAAAAAAAAAAGTTTTTAGTGTGGCAGAGTCCAGTGAGGGGCTGAGGCCACCTTGGCTTCCAGGGGAGGGACTGGGCTGAAATGACTCTCCCTCTCCTCCCCCCAGTTATGAAGGGGGGCAAATCCGGAAAAGGTGCAGTGCCCAGTGAGGCCCTCAAGGACCCCGACGTATGCACAGACCCTGTCCGGCTCACCACATACGCCATGGGCGTCAACATCTACAAGGAAGGGCAGGATGTACCCCTGAAACCGGATGCTGAGTACCCTGAATGGTGAGTGGACCAGGCTGTGTCATCCTGCACCGACTATTCCTTCCTCCGCTCCAGGAGGACCCCTTCTGGGAGAGGCGGATCCCCACTCCAGCCAGAGCCTAACAGTCATACCTACCCATCCTGGCTTCAGGGCAGGGGCTTCAGGGCTCTGCATCTGGGTGGTCTCATCTGTAACGGGGTGATGGGACCCATCCCTCCCTCCAAGGGCTGTGAGGAATTCATGAGATTAGAACGCCTGTCAAGTACCTAAAACGATGCTCTCTCTTCTTAAGCAAATACTTAAAAAGTTTTTTTTTTCAGGCTGGGCTCAGTGGCTCACGCCCATAATCCCAGCACTTTGGGAGGCCGAGGTGGTTGGATCACTTGAGGTCAGGAGTTCGAGACCAGCCTGGCCAACATGGTGAAACCCCGTCTCTACTAAAAGTATAAAATTGGCCGGGTGCAGTGGCTCACGCCTGTAATCCCAGCACTCTGGGAGGCCGAGGCGGGCAGATCACCAGGTCAGGAGATCGAGACCATCCTGGCTAACACCGTGAAACCCTATCTCTACTAAAAAAAGTACAAAAAGTTAGCCGAGAGTGGTGGTGGGCGCCTGTAGTCCCAGCTACTTGGGAGACTGAGGCAGAATGGCGTGAACCTGGGAGGTGGAACTTGCAGTGAGCCCAGATCGCACCACTGCACTCCAGCCTGGGCGACAGAGCGAAACTCTGTCTCTCTCTATATATAACATGTATATTTTATGTATTTTACATAGGTAATATATAATATATATATATAAAATAGCTGGGTGTGGTGGCTCATGCCTGTAGTCCCAGTTACTTGGGAGGCTGAGGCACGAGAATTGCTTGAGCCTGGGAGGCGGACGTTGCAGTGAGCCAAGGTCACACCACTGTACTCCAGCCTGGGCGACAGAGTGAGATTTGGTCTCCAAAAAAAAAAAAAAAAAAAAAAAGTTTTTTTCTTTGAGATGGAGTCTCACTCTGTCACCCAGTCTGGAATGCAGTCACACGATCTCGGCTCACTGCAAACTCTGCCTCCTGGGTTCAGATGATTCTCCTGCCTCAGCCTTCAGAGTAGCTGGGACTACAGGCATGCGCCCCCATGCCTGGCTAATTTTTTGTGTGTTTTTTTTTTTTTTTAGACAGAGTTTTGCTCTTATTGCCCTGGCTGGAGTGCAGTGGCATGATCTCAGCTCACTGCAACCTCTGCCTCCCAGGTTCAGACGATTCTCCTGCCTCAGCCTGCCGAGTAGCTGGGATTACAGGTGCCCGCCACCACACCCAGCTAGTTTTTGTATTCTTAGTAGACACGGGGTTTCCCCATGTTCTCCAGGCTAGTCTCGAACTCCTAACCTCGCGATCCACCCGCCCTGGCCTCCCAAAGTGCTGGGACTACAGGTGTGAGCCACCGCGCCCGGCCTGCAAATACTTATTGACCACTGACTGCCTGCCAGGCCCTTGCTCTAGGCTTCAGGATACAGAAGGGCTCAAAATAGACACAAGTCACCACTGGCAGAACTAGCTGGGGAGGCAGACGGGAAGCAGGAAGTCAGGCAGCTGTGGTGGCGACACTTCCGGGAAGGGGGCAGGAGAATGAGTGACAGAGCAGGGACATTTGGCTGCTCTGGTCTGAGGTTTGGGGGACACAGAAGCCAAGACGTGAGTGGGTGGAAGGGGTTTTTCAGGCAATGGACACAGCCTGTGTAAAGGCCCCGGGGCAGGACCGCACCTAGTGTGCTGGAGGAACAGCCGGGAGGCGTGTGTGGCTGGAGCAGAGTGAGGAGGGCGAGAGAGCGAGGAGGCGAGGACAGGGCCTGTGGGCTGCGGGAAGGGCTCTGCTGTGGCCCCAAGCTGATCTGCAGCCTGGGGAGGGTCAGGAAGTCTGAGCAAGTGGGGACAGGTGGCCTGGTGTGGACAGTACTGGGAGGCAGGAGAGGGCTTGGCATGTGCCAGCCTCAGATGTTGTGCCATTGGGGTGCAGTTGGCTGCACTGCTGCACGGCCAGGGACCCTCCCAGCCCAGGATCCGGGAAGGACCACCCCGAGATCATGCAGCTAACCAGTGGGCTTGGGACCCGGCCCTGTCGCCGCCTCTGCCCGAGGTGATCAGGACACCAGGTGGCCCAGGGGGTCGCCGTGTAGCTCTGATTCCTGCCTGCGCCCTCGTCAGGCTGTTCGAGATGAACTTGGGCCCCCCAAAGACCCTGGAGGAGCTGGATCCTGAGACCCGGGAGTACTGGCGGCTGCTGCGGAAACAGAACATCTGGCGCCACAACCGGCTGAGCAAGAACAAGAAGTTGTAGCGTGGTGGGCCCGGCCTCCCCGCCCCCCGCCCCCCGCCCCGAGGGCTTGCTGCGTAGCGTGGTGGGCTCCCCCCCACCCCCCCCCACCCCCCCCCCACCCCAGGGCTTGCCGCGTAGCGTAGCGTGGTGGGCCCGGCACCCCCGCCCCCCGCCCCCCGCCCCCCGCCCCCCAGGGCTTGCCGTGTAGCGTAGTGTGGTGGGCCCGGCACCCCCGCCCCCCGCCCCCCGCCCCGAGGGCTTGCCGCGTAGCGTAGCGTGGTGGGCCCGGCACCCCCGCCCCCTGCCCCCCGCCCCGAGGGCTTGCCGCGTAGCGTAGCGTGGTGGGCCCGGCACCCCCGCCCCCCGCCCCCCGCCCCCCGCCCCCCAGGGCTTGCCGTGTAGCGTAGTGTGGTGGGCCCGGCACCCCCGACCCCCGACCCCCGCCCCGAGGGCTTGCCGCGTAGCGTAGCGTGGTGGGCCCGGCACCCCCGACCCCCGACCCCCGCCCCGAGGGCTTGCCGCGTAGCCTAGCGTGGTGGGCCCGGCTTCCCCGCCCCCTGCCCCGAGGGCTTGCCGCGTAGCGTGGTGGGCCCGGCTTCCCCGCCCCCTGCCCCGAGGGCTTGCCGCGTAGCGTGGTGGGCCCGGCCTCCCCGCCCCCTGCCCCGAGGGCTTGCCGCGTAGCCCGGCCTCCCCCACGCCCACACTGAGGACTTGCCAGTTTCCCAGAGGACGCCGACTTTTGTGAGACAAGAGGCCTGGGTTTCCATGTGACCCCACAGTGGGGCTGGACTAGGGCCCTGAAGACCAATAAAAACCTTTCTGAGTAGACCCTGGTGCCCCTTGGTATTGTCTGGCGTCGGTCTGGTGGGAAGTGGGCCCTTCAGACCCCAGGGATCCCGGCCTCCACGCCAGCCACTGGCGGGCCGTCTGCAGGTCCCCTGTGCCTCTGGACCCTTGGTGGGCTTCTCTTCCCAACTCCTGGAGTTCCTGACACCGCCCACGAGGCCCGAGCCCCAAATCTCAAGCTGCTGGGTGAGGGGGTTGTCCTAGCTAAGCCGCTCTTGGTTGCAAGGGACTCAAACCTAACTCAAGCCGTCAGAGTCAGAAAAGAGGCTTTATGAGCTTCAAGAACAGAGATGTCCGGGGGGGTAGCGGTGTGGCTGCAGGTGTGGCTGGATCCAGGTGCTTCCATATTCAGACCCAAGGCCCTCTCCATCTCAGGGTCCTTGGATCCCCCAGGGGCTCGCACTCATGGGCAGGGTAGCCCCAGGGCTCCTGGCTGATGTCCTCACCAGCACAGCAAGTAGAATCAGAGGGAAGGGACTGCCCCTTCCTTCCTGCCACAGTCACAGCGTGGTCCTCGATGGCCTATCCCTGGAGCCCAGGGGCTTGGGCCTTCCTTCTCCACCCCCAAGTCCTCTGTCCACTCCACTGGAGCCCAGGTCTCAACCTCCGCCCCCAGTCCACCCTCTGGAGTCTGCTTTCAGCACCCTGACCCTGACCCACAGCCCGAGTGAGGACTGGCCTCCCTGCAGTCCCAACTCCTGCCCTGCCTGGCTGTGATGAGGAGCAATGGGGCGGGATCCTGAGGGCTGGAGGGCACCAGATTGGAGGAGGCGGGGGGGGGGGGACACCTACTTAGGGAGTGATGGGGCCTCTTGGTGGGGGTAGATCACCTCATGGACCCCACATCCTGCAGAACCCCCAAGGGTCATGCCCTCATCCCCACCCTTGCCACAGCAGCCCCACCCATTCCTAGGTGGGTACCCTAGGGGCTTTGGGCTGGGCTCACCCACCCTCTGGCTTCCTCTGTCCACAAGCTGGATGGGCGGGGTGAGGACCCGAGGCTAATTAATTCTTCCCGTCCCAGGGAAACCCTAACCTTCATCCTCTTAGGGAACTCTGGAGTGGAGCGGATTACCACGCACCTGCTGTCCCCGGTGGCCTCCCTGGGCAGGCGGGGGTGTGAGCACGCCTTCTCTTGCACTCACAGCAGGTGGTGCCAGTCCTGTTCCCACCCTCCTGTTATTCCCCAAGGTTCTCAGGGCAAAAATCAAAGTTATAACAGCCACTGCCCTGCCTGGCCTCCCCGTCACCTCCCTCCTCCCCCTCCTCACTGTACTCCAGCCACACGGGCCTCCTTGCTATTCTGCCAATGCACCAGGCGCGGCCCTGCCCCAGGGCCTTTGCACGGCCTATGCCTCTGCCCAGCCCCCTCCTCCCCTAGACCACCTCCCTCCCGCCCCGGTCTCCACCTTCATGCCAGCCTCCCCTCCTCCAGAACTCCCTGTTACAATTGCAGCCCCTGCCACACTCCCCATCTGCCTTTCCTGGTTGGTTTTTCTCCCTATCGCTTATCACTGAAGTCTTATGCTTTAGGTTTGTTTTTTATTTATTTGTTTTGAGTCGGGGTCTGGCTCTGTTGCACAGGCTGGAATGCAGTGGTGTGATCACAGCTCAGCCTCGACCTTCTGGGCTCAAGCAATCCTCCTGCCTCAGCTTCTCGGGTCCCTGGGATGACAAGTGTGCACCACTACACCTGGCACGTTTTAAAAATGTTTGTGGAGACTGAGTCTTGCTATGTCACCCAGACTGGTCTCAAGCAATCCTCCCACCTCAGCGTCCCAAAGCACTGGGATTACAGGCATGAGCCACCGCACCTGGCCTGGTTTAGGTTAAAAAGAAAAAAAAATCTTTCTTGTGCTTACTGCCGTGTCCCCAGTGCCTGGTGCACAGTGACATTGGCTGGGCGTTGGGCCACAAGACTAGTGTGTGAGGTGCCGCCTGGAGATGGGGTGCCCCGGTGATCTGGGAGTGATCTGGGGAGCCCGGGCTGGAGACGAGGAGGGTAGCTACTGCAGCTCCTGCCCTGGTGCCGCACTTCTGTCTCAGGGGGTGGCCCTGGCCAAGACTGTCCCATCCCATGGCTCAGGGCCCCTCCTGCTGCACTGGGCCAGCCATGCTTGCCAGTCACAGCGGGTTCTCAGCCCCGCGACAGCCTCCTTCCTCAGAGCTCTTGGGCAATGCAACTGGGTTGGACAGAGCAGACGCCAGCCGTGCCTCCGCAGGGCTGGAGGACATGCACGGGGCCTGGGGTCTGTGGGGACGCGAGGAACAGGGGCTGATGACGACACAGCCAGCACCAGCCTGCCTCCACACGAGGCCCCACCCTCCCTCCAGAACCTGCTGCCGTGCCTCGGATGGGGGTGCCGGTGATGGGTCTGAAAGGCAGCTTCACCCACTCCTAGCCGTGCAACCTTGGGGACCTGGCTTCCTGCCTGAGCCCCAGTTTCCCTCTCTGTAGAATGGGCTGACGGCTGTGCCCGAGGTCCAGGGCGCAACGGAGAGGGGAGCGCTCACATGGTGGGTGCACCGTGAAAGGAGAGCAGGCTCGCGGGAGCTGCCGTTACTGTCATTTCGGGGGGACCGGGAGCCTGGAGAGCGGGCAGCTCTGCTGATGGGGAGTGGGAGCGGCAGAGAGATGTACACTCATCTTACAGAGTCAGCGGCCCCGCCACTCAGCCTCACAGCCCGGGAACCTCAGAGGCCCCCACACCCCATTAACAGATGGGAGACTGAGGCCCCAGGAGGGGAGGAGGGTCCCCGTCCCTGGCCTAGGAATACTTGGGTCACCTCCTGCCTGACACTGGGGCCGGTCCGCTGCCAGCAGGACGGGTGGTGATCGGGTGGGGGACAGGATGGGGGCGGGGGACCCAGCAGCCTGTCTCTGGTCCCGCTCCCCAGTGATGGTGGCCTGGCCTGACCACGGTTGCTCCGTGACCTCAGCCTAGGCCAAGGCGTGGTGGCTGTCACCAGGGCACGTCTCCAGCTCTCAGGCTGAACCGAGGAGGGGGCCCAGGAGGGCAGCAGGCTCAGGCTGGCGGCCAAGCCCTGTCCAGAGCCTGTGCGTGTTCCTTGGCCAGCAGCCGCAGGGACGCCTCCTCCAGGGCGAAGCCGTCTGCGAAGGTAGGAGCAAAGGCATGAGGCCCGAAGGATGCTTGCAGCCCCGGGCCCGGGCCCAGGAGGCGGGGGAGGCCTGGCACGGCCGGCGGTCCAGGGCCCAACCAGGGCTCCAGGGGCAGCGACATGGCCGGGGGGCGGGCGAAGGGCAGCGCCGGGGCCTCAGGAAGTCTCGGGGCTGCCACGGCACCCGAGCCTGACTCCAGCCGCTCTTGGCGGCGCCACTTGGCCCGGCGGTTCTGGAACCACACCTGGAGGGTGTGAGAGGGAACGGGGAGATGCTGTGAGCTCAGCTGCTCCTCGCCACTCCTTGGAGGTCCTCTGCACACCCCAGCCCTGGGGGTTCCGCCTCCCAGCTGACCCAACTCACACCTGCTGCTTTGCTGTTTCGTCCCAAGAAGATGAGGATCTCCGAAGCGTTCCCTAAGCCCAGGCTCCCCTCCAACTCCTCACTCCCCTCCTTGGTCTCCCTTGGCCCTTATCACTCAAGGCCTCCAAAGGCATCGTTACCCGCACCATTCTCTGCCTCCTCCTTCACCCACTTCACACCTGGCTCAAGGGAAACGCCTCCAACTTAACCCCTCCACGCCTTTGCACACACTGTTCAGGATGCCTAGAAAAATGCCCCTTTTCCTTCCCAGCTGGCACACTCCTACTCAAATGTCTTTGTTTTGTTTTGTTTTGTTTTTTGAGACGGAGTCTTGCTCTGTCGCCCAGGCTGGAGTGCAGTGGCCGGATCTCAGCTCACTGCAAGCTCCGCCTCCCGGGTTCCCACCATTCTCCTGCCTCAGCCTCCCGAGTAGCTGTGACTACAGGCATCCGCCACCTTGCCCGGCTAGTTTTTTTGTTTTTTTTTTTTAGTAGAGATGGGGTTTCACCGTGTTAGTCAGGATGCTCTCGATCTCCTGACCTCGTGATCCGCCCGTCTCAGCCTCCCAAAGTGCTGGGATTACAGGCTTGAGCCACCACGCCCGGCCCCAAATGTCAAAACCTCAGCTCCCACACCCCCTCCTCCAGGAAGCCTTCCTAGCTTCTCTTCTGCTCATGCGCCGGGAGGGTCAGGATCCTGCTTCGCCTCCCTCCACAGGCTGTGAAAGGTGTGTGTTTTGGGGGGTGCCCTCACCTGCACGCGCACCTCAGGTAGGTGCACCTTGGCCGCCAGCTCCTCACGGCTGTAGACATCTGGGTAGTGGGAGGCCTCGAACGCCCGCTCCAGCTGGTGCAGCTGGTAGGTGGTGAAGGTGGTGCGGTTCCTCCGGTGCTTCTTCTTGGGGGCCTCCTCGCCCGGCCCCAGACTCCCACCCTCGGCCGCCGGGCCCTCGCTCGGGCTCAGGAACATGGCTCCCACCTGGCGAGACGGCAGCGGGACAGATGGCGGGGAGACGGCCGGGGGGGCTACCGGCAGGGACAGGGCAGGGGAGCCCCAGGCTTGCCTCCCGGCTCCGGGGAGATCTGTTCCCTCCACTGGGGCCGGCATGCGCTCTGCATCCCCGGGCTGTCCTCCTCGGGCTTGTGGGGGTCTCCTGCTGGGCCTCTGTCTGTTCTTCCTTCTCTGTGTGTCACCGTCCCTGTTTTCTCTTCCCCTCTCTGTGGCTGTCACGGCCTGTGTGTGTGGTGGGGGGGGGTCAAGGATGCCCCCCCCAAGGAAGGCAGGATCCCTTCTCACACCCTAATCCCTCCACCCTGGGGGGGATCTCTGCCCCCACCACCTCCCACACAGGCCCACCAGTGCCCACCCTGCACTCACCGCCCACGGCAGCCCCTCTGTCAATCTCCACAGGGCACCTGCCCCAGCGGGCCCGGCGCCGCGTCTGCTGTGGCCTGGCCCTACCAGACCTGAGCCGGGTCGGGGTTGGGTGGGGGAGGATTAGCTCAAGGTGATTAATTGAGGCGGCACCTCCCACTCGGTCCCCGGGCTGTCCTGAGCCAGGAGGGAGGGCAGGGTGGGCGGAGGGCTGCAGCTCCAGGTGGAGGCTGGGGGGATAGTCTGCCGGGCTCCACCGCCCCTCGCCATAAGATGCCACGGGGCTCTTCCTCCCTGGGCCTCAGTTTCCCTGGCTGTAAAACTGCCACACTAGGACCTACCCTGGGGGGATTTCAGCTTCTCAGAGCATCGCACAGAAATTGGCATACAGGGGGCACTTAATGAATGCCCATTGTTAATACTTTTATCTGCTGGGGGCAGAAAAAGGTGTCTTAGGACTCACAGAGGTCAGAGGGGGTTGGGGAAGCTGAGGTCCCAGAGGTGAAGGCACTGCAGTTGGCTCTTTTGGACACAAGGGGCAGAGGCCCTTTTAACTGGGTCTTGAGGTATGAATAGGAGTTCACCATTCACAGACGGGCGCGGTGGCTCACACCTGTAACCCCAAGACTTTGGGGAGGCTGAGGCGGGTGGACCACCTGAGGTCAAGAGCCAAGATCGCGCCACTGCACTCCAGCCTGGGCTGGAGTGAAACTCCGTCTCAAAAAGAAAAAGAAGTTCACCATTCATTCGTTCAATAAGCACTTATTGAGCACTTACTGTGTACCAGGTACTGCTCACAGCAGTAGTGACCAAAACAGACAGAAGACATGGGGCTGACTTTCTAGCGGGGCAAACAGACAACCAGCGACTGTGTTAAAATGCAGAGCATGGCCAGTGGCCACGAGCCTGGGGAGAAAACCCACGGGAAGGGGTCTGTGGGGGCAACGTGGGTTCCTATTTTATTTTTTTTGTTTGTTTTTTTTATTTTTTGAGACAGAGTCTCGCTCTGTCACCCAGGCTGGAGTGCAGCAGCGTGATCTCAGATCTCAGCTCACTGCAACCTCTGCCTCCCGGGTTCAAGCAATTCTCCTGCCTCAGCCTCCTGAGTACCTGGTATTACAGGCACCCACCACCACGCCCAGCTAATTTTTGTATTTTTTAGTGCGGACAGGGTTTCACCATGTTGGCCAGGCTGGTCTCGAACTCCTGACCTCGTGATCTGCCTGCCTTGGCCTCCCAAAGTGCTGGGATTATAGATGTGAGCCACCGCACCTGGCCTATTTTTGTTTTTTTGAGACTGAGTCTCCCTCTATTGCTCAGGCTGGAGTGCAGTGGCGCAATCTTGGTTCACTGCAACCTCTGCCTCCCAGGTTCAGGCGATTCTTCTGCCTCAGCCTCCCGAGTAGCTGGGATTGCAGGCACCTGCCACCACGCCCAGGTAATTTTTTTTTTTTTTTTTTTTTTTGAGACAGACTCTTGCTCTGTTGCCCAGGCTGGAGTGCAGTGGTACGATCTCGGCTCACTGCAAGCTCCACCTCCCGGGTTCACGCCATTCTCCTGCCTCATCCTCTCGAGTAGCTGGGACTACAGGCGCCCGCCACCACGCCCAGCTAATTTTTTGTATTTTTAGTACACACGGGGTTTCACCGTGTTAGCCAGGATGGTCTCAGTCTCCTGACCTCGTGATCCACCTGCCTCGGCCTCCCAAAGTGCTGGGATTACAGGCATGAGCCACCATGCCCGGCCAATTTTTATATTTTTACTAAAGATGGGGTTTCACCATGTTGGCCAGGCTGGTCTTGAACTCCCGCCCGGCCAGGTTGCTATGTTACGGAAGGTGGTGAGAATGGAAGATGGAGTGCAAAGCCGCAAGTTCTAGACACATGGGGTGTGAAGGATGGGGTGCTGGGGAGCCATGGGAGGTTGTGGAGCAGGGACACACAGGCATTTTATACAAACATCAATGATGAGCAGCTGAGAAACCAAGGGCAGGTGCCCGGCAGGCGAGGCTAAAGGGCCTGGTCAGGCCAAGGGCTGGGGGATGGGGAGGACAGAAGGGAGGGGGTAGCGATTCCAGAGGAAGGAAGTTGGAGAGGGGCAGGGTGTGGGCGTGGAGGTGCAAGGGCGATGTCCAGGCGCATTCTGGACTGTGAGGTGGGACTGTTTCAGAGGCGGAGGCCTGAGAGGTGGAGTGGGCTCCAGGAAAGCTCCAGAGACCCGTGCCCCCCAAGTCCAAGGAGCCAGGGGGCTCAGGCAGGGGAGCGCCCTGGACACGGAAAGGAGAGGGTACTCCAGGGGCAGTGGGAAGGGGAGATGAGGGGAGGCTTGATTTAGTGACACGGAGGACATGGGGGAGGTGACTGCAGTGGAGTGAGGGGAGACCCAGGCCTGCGGATGGGCGAAGGGGCGGGTGCAAAGTGAAGTAGAGAGAGATCCCTCCAGAATGTTGGCATGTTGGCTTTGAAGGGAGAGAGACACACAAAGAGAGAGAAAGGCGTGACACACACACATATGAGAAACCGGGTGCCCAGGCCCCAGAGGAGTCCGGGTCAGAACCCAGGGGGCAGGTGGCTTCGACTCTGGATCCAGGTGTAGCTCCCCAATCCCAGGGGCCAAGTTCAGGTGGGCAAGGTGCGGAGGGACACAGGGGTTCAAGCCTGGGCCAGAGGGGCGGCTGCAGCTTCTGAGGCTCCAGGTGCCTCCCCCGGCCTCAGCTGCCCATTGGCAAGGTGGGCCCACCACGCTCTGTGTCCAGGGCAGAGCCAGGCCTCTTGTCCATCGAGGCACAGGGCTGCGGGGTGGGGAGAGAGAATTGCCCTGATTGCTTCATCACTTTAGAGCGCTAACGAGCTGCTTCAGATCTCAGACCCCAATTAACTAATTGGCCAGTGTGGGTTAAGAGGCCGCAGGAAGGATCGTGGCGTGAGGCGCCGGTGGGGGGGGGGGGGCTTTGGGCGACTTAGCCGGACAGGCAAAAGCTGCAGACGCTGTGTCAGCTTAGAGGGCCGGATTAGGAGTGTGGGCCGGGCGGGCAGGGCCCAGGGGACAGGTGGCCCCCCGCAGCGGATTAGGCAGGGGCCAGGCCCCTCCAGCTTCTACCTTTCAATTATCCCCCAGAAAGAACCACTAACCTGCCTCCGGTGCTGGTGTGGAAAGTGAGCCCCGAGGGTGTGCAGGGCTTTAAGGGGGCCGCATAGGAGGTCAGCATGACCTCGGGACATTTCCGTGTCTCAGCTTGGTCAGGACGGGAGGGTGGCCCGGGAGTCCTGGAGTGGAGGCCGTGCCCAGCCTGGCCAGAGACTCCTCTCTGTGTATCCTCAAGGCTGGCTCCATGGGAGACTCAACTGAGAGCAGGTGTTGGACCGTCCCAGCAATAATGGGGCACCAGCTATATGCCTGCCTTCTAGGTGCCCCTCCCTTCACTGCTGTGGGCCTCGGGGCCCTCCTGCCCCTCTAGGAAAAGGTGCCCGTTGACTGGAGGAGGCTGCTAAGGCCCAGAGAGGGAAAAAGCTTTCCCAGTAGGGGCCGCCTCGCCCCTGTTTGCCCGGGACTTTCCCGGTTTTAGCTCTAAAGTCGCATACCCTGGAACAGCCCTCACCCCTGAGCAAACCAGGGCTGTCACCCCAGGGCCAGCGTCACACAGCTGGGGGGCGAGTCAGGATTGAACCTGCATGTGCAAAGTGGATCCAGACCCACTGTGCCAGAGTGGGCAGGAGGGCCAGTGTTTCCCTGCCATTCTGTCCCCCAGAGTCACAGGGTCAGCCTGCTAGGTCCCTGGACATTTGGACTGCCTCTGTCCAAGGACAGTGTCATCTGACAGCTGTCACTGCAGCAGCTGCAGTGATACTCAGTACCCAGAGGGCCAGCACAGTAGCCTTGAGACAGAGACCGGGGCGCCCGTGCCGCACAGCTCCCAGGCCAGCTTCTCAGACAACTTGTGGAAGGTGCCCGGCAGGTGGGCTCTGCCTCCCAGCTGCTGCTCTGAGGACGTACACGGGGCCTGGACAGCCCTTGGGGGGCTCCATGTGGTACCCTTTCTCCATGGCTTCTGACACCTCCTTCAGCCTGGCTTTGTTAAGTGAAGAGGAGGGGTGGATGGATGTGTGAATGGATGGTGGGTGGGTAGGTGGATGGAGGGATGGATGAATGGGTGGGTGGATCAGTGGAACAGTGGATGGAGAGATGGATGAATAGAGTGGATGGGTGGGTAGATGAATGGATGGGTAGATGGATGGACATGGGAATGGGTGGGAGATGGATGCGTGGGGAGATGGATAAGTGGATGGATGCATGCATGGATGGGTGAATGGGTGGGGACAGGAGGATGGGTGGGTGGATGGATGAATGGAAGGATGGATGGGTGTGTGGATGGATGATGGGTAGATAAATGGGTGGACAGATATGTGAGTGGATGGTAGGTGTATGGGTGAATGGATGGGTGGACAGGTGGATGGATGCATGGGTGGATGGATGGATGGAGGTGGATATGTGGGTGGATGGATGATTGGTAGATGAGTGGATGGTGAGTGGATGGATGGATGGGTGGATGGATGCATGGGTGGATGGATGAGTGGATAGTAGGTGGATGGATGGATGGATGGGTGAGTGGACAGGTAGATGTGTGGGTCGATGGACACGGGTGGATGGATGAATAGGTGGGTGGATGGTAGATGTGTGGGTGGATGGATGATTGGTGGATGAGTAGATGGTGAGTGGATGGATGGATGGGTGGATGGATGGATGAATAGGTAGATGGGTGGATGGATGAATGGATAGTAGGTAGATGGATGGGTGGACGGGTGAGTGAACAGGTAGATGTATGGGTGGATGGACACATGGGTGGATGGATGAATAGGTGGGTGGATGGTGGATGATTGGGTGGATGGATGGATGGATGCGTGGATGGGTGGATGGTAGATGTATGATTGGTCGGTGGATGGGTAGGTGGATGGGTGGATACATGGGTGGATGGATAAATAGGTGGGTGCACAGGTGGATGGGTGGATGTATGGATGGATGGATGGATGGATGGGTGGACGGACAAGTGGATGGGTGGGTGGATGGATGCATGGATGGATGATTGGTGGGTGGATGGATGGATGGGTGAATGGATGAGCGGATGGGTAGATGTGTAGGTGGATGGATGGATGGGTGTATGGTTGGGTAGATGGGTGGGTGGATGGATGGGTGAGTGGGTGGATGGACATATGGATGAATGAATAGGGTGGGTGCATGGGTGGATGGTGGGTGGATGGATGAATGAGTGGATGGTGGGTGGGTGGATGGATGGATGAGTGGATAGTGGATGGATGGATGAGTGGATGATGGGTGGATGGATGGATGGATGCGTGGATGGGTGGATGGTAGATGTATGATTGGTCGGTGGATGGGTAGGTGGATGGGTGGATACATGGGTGGATGGATAAATAGGTGGGTGCACAGGTGGATGGGTGGGTGTATGGATGGATGGATGGATGGGTGGGTGTATGGATGGATGGATGGATGGGTGGATGGATGCATGGATGGATGATAGGTATGTGGGTGGATGGATGATTGGTGGGTGGATGGATGGATGGGTGAATGGATGAGCAGATGGGTAGATGTGTAGGTGGATGGATGGATGGGTGTATGGTTGGGTAGATGGGTGGGTGGATGGATGGGGGAGTGGGTGGATGGACACATGGATGAATGAATAGGGTGGGTGCATGGGTGGATGGTGGGTGGATGGATGAATGAGTGGATGGTGGGTGGGTGGATGGATGGATGAGTGGATAGTGGATGGATGGATGAGTGGATGATGGGTGGATGGATGAGTGGATGGTGGGTGGATGGATGATGTGTGGGTGGATGGATAGGTGGGTGGATGTATGGATGGGTGACTGGGTGGGTGGATGTATGGATGAGTAGATGGTGGGTGGATGGATGGATGAGTGGATGGTGGGTAGATGGATGGATGGGTGATTGGGTGGATGGATGAATGAGTAGATGGTGGGTGGGTGGATGGATGATGTGTGGGTGGATGGATAGGTGGGTGGATGGATGGATGAGTGGATGGTGGGTGGGTGGATGGTGGGTGGGTGGGTGGATGGATGAGTGGATGGTGGGTGGGTGGGTGGATGGATGGATGAGTAGATGGTGGGTGGGTGAATGGATGGGTGGATGTTGGGTGGATGGATGGATGAGTAGATGGTGGGTGGGTGAATGGATGGGTGGATGGATGGATGAGTAGATGGTGGGTGGGTGAATGGATGGGTGGATGGTGGGTGGGTGGATGGATGGATGAGTGCATGGTGGGTGGTGGGTGGATGCATGAGTGGATGGTGATTGAGTGGATGGATGGATGAGTGGATGGTGATTGGATGGATGGATGAGTAGATACTGGGTGGATGGGTGGGTGATGGGTGAGATTTTCATGATTGGTTCAGACCATGAAGAAAGAAGCAGAAGTGAGGGACATGCAGAAGTGGGAGAGGCTGGAGCGGGAAGAGAGGGGAACGAAACCTGGGCTGTGGACCCAGACAGGCCCAGATTCAAATCCAGGCTCTACCATATCTTCTTGTGGCAACCCAGCGTGAGCGACCTGCCCTCTCTGGGCTTCAGTGTCCGCGTCTGTGAAATCGGTGTAAACTTGGCACTCACCTCCAGCGGCATTTTGGGGATTTGACCTGAAAGTGCTCAACATGGTGGCTGCCCATGAATGGGGGAGGCAGGAGGAGGAGGGTGGCCTCCCCAGGCCATCCCTAAACAGGGCAGCTGCCACACACACAGACCTTCCTGGGGCTCCCATCATGGGGGCTCCCATAGGGATGTAGACGGCTGGGGCCTGAGAAAGGCATGTGGTGGGAGGGGAGACTTGGACCTTGAGGGCTGCTGGCGGCCTCCCGAGATCCCACGGGTTGGGACGGGGTCCCCACCACTGAATACAGCATCCCCTGGGGGACTGCAGTGGGGAACCCACGGGTAATGGCAAGTGGGTCTCCTGCCCAGAATTCCCCGGGGAACGATGTCCCCACAGTGGCCAGCGGGCAGGTTCCAGCTGGGTGGATCCTCCATGGGCAAAGATGCGGAGGCCCCGTGTGCGGGCACATGGCTGCAGGAGGCAGGGGCTTGGGGCTGGTGGGTGCCAAAGACAAGGCCAAGGATCAGTGGGGTCCCAATTAATCGATCCCATCATGTGGGCTGCAGTGGGTTCCACAGAGGAGGGAGGTGACTGCTGGGGCCAGGGCACACAGGGCATCCGGGTGGGGGGGTGGACCTCTACGGGAGGACCCAGGATGCCTGGCGCCTGGGGGTGTCCGAGAGCAGATCGCCGAAAGCGGCCTCCGGGAAAGAGGGCCTGGGGACAGAGAGAGAGACACAGGCGTCTACAGTCCTTGGAATCCGTCTTTATCGGGGCGATCATCCTTCGCCTTCGCAGGTCTGGGGTGTTCACGGGCCGCCCAGAGCCCCTTACGCGGGCCAGCCCCTGCCGTGGGCACCAGGACGATGCCTTGCCGACCTGGACCCTCCTTGGGCTTGGCCGGTGTCCCCACGCCGCACTGCCCACTCTCTTGGTCCTCTGGGGCCAAGGGCCCCACTGGGTGGGGTCAGGGCTCCTGGCTTCGGGGCGAGGTGGAGCCGTCAGTATCCTGCCCTGAGACGGAGGCGGGGGCACCCGCGCTGCGCAGCTCCCGGGCCAGCTTCTCAGCCAGCTTGCGGAAGGGTGGCCGGCGGGCGGGCTCTGCCTCCCAGCAGCTGCTCATGAGGACGTGCACGGGGCCTGGACAGCCCTCAGGGGGCTCCATGCGATACCCCTTCTCCACGGCTTCCGACACCTCCTTCAGTGACTGTGGACAGCAGGCGTGGGCAGGGGTCAGGGCCACAGCCTCTGGACCTGCCCGGAACCCAGTGCCTCCCTGGGGCCCCCTGCTCACCATTTTAGGGTACGGAGCCCGTCCATATGAGAAGACCTCCCAGAGCAGCACCCCAAAACTCCAGACATCCGACTTGCTGGTGAACTTCTGTGGGGCCCGAGACAGGGGTGAGGAGGGACCCCTCAGGGTTTCTGCTCCAGCCTCTGCTTCCTCCAGGAAGCCCTCCTGGGTTGACCCTCACTCTCCGGTCTCCTAATTGATTCCTCCCCCAACGCCGCCCACAATCGAGTCTAGCTCAGCCTTCATGCATGAAGGAAGTCTGGTCATTCTTCACCTCAGTCCTGAGCCCATGCCTTTTTCAGAGATGGAGAAATTGAGGCCCAGAGGGAAGCTAAAAGGAACAATTACGGGCCAAGAGCTTCCTGGGGAGGCGGAGCCATTGCCCTTGGAGTTTCTGAGAGGCCAAGTGACATAGCCAGGGTCATACAGCAGAGCTGGGGGGACCCCAAAGCCCCAGGGGTGTGTGAAGGAGGGCTCACCCCGTGTTTGAGAGCCTCGGGCGCCGTCCACTTGACGGGCAGCCGGCTCGAGTCCAGCCCTTTCCGCTCTGCTTTGGCCAGGCCAAAGTCGCTGACCTTGGCCACCAGGTCCTCGGAGACCAGGATGTTGCGGGCGGCCAGGTCGCGGTGCACCAGCTTCTTGCTCTCCAGGTACTCCATGCCCTCGGCCACGTGCCTGGGGGGAGCAGGGGGCAGTGGGGGCTCAGGTGCCGGGACGCCTGCATTCACGGCTCAGAAAGCTCTGGGTGCCTGGGCCACAAGCTCAGAAAGCCTCCCTGCCCCGT
This sequence comes from Macaca fascicularis, assembly GCF_037993035.2. Lineage (NCBI taxonomy): Eukaryota > Metazoa > Chordata > Mammalia > Primates > Cercopithecidae > Macaca > Macaca fascicularis. The sequence goes on from NC_088393.1 coordinate 4,502,694, forward strand.
GCCTCAGTTTCCCCTTGATGGATCTTGGAATCTGCCCCCCGACGACCCCCACGCCCCGGCACCCTGAGAGCCCCACTTACAGGGAAAACTGCAGGAGCTGAGCGGTGTTCACGAGGGCTCGGCCCCGGGTCCGCAGAAAGTTCACCAGGTTGCCCTGTTGGGGGTGGGAGACAGCCGTGGGGGATGTTAGGGCTGCTCTGCCGTGTGGGACCCCCTCCCCGCCTGAGCCCCGCCCCACCTTGCTCACGTGCTCCATGACAATGTACAGCCCCTGGTGCAGGATCACGCCCAGGAGACGCACCAGGTTCTTGTGTTGCATCTTCCTGGGGGCGGTGGGGTGGGCGTGAGGGCGGGGCTGGGACCCCCCCATCCCAGGGTCCCCAGCCCCCACCCCGGGACTCACGTCATGACGGCCGTCTCATCCAGGAAGGCCTGGGCCGTCACGTCGCACTTGATATTCTTCACGGCTACCTTTTGCCCCAGGTACTCACCCTGCAGGACGGCTTGGGGGTGGGGGCAGGGAACGGGGTGAGATCAGGACCCCCAACAAACAGCGACAGAGAGACAAACGGACAGGCCCACTCACACCGGTGCCCATGTAACACTCACACAGCTGCGGGTCCCCACGCTCCCCATCCCCCCCACCCTCACAAGCTCCAGACCCAAGATCAAAGAGAACCGTCTGGTCCTCACGCGGTGGCTCACGCCTGTATTCCCAGCACTCTGGAAGGCTGAGGCAGGCAGATCACCTGAGGTCAGGAGTTCAAGACCAGGCTGACTAACATGGAGAAATCCCGTCTCTACTAAAAATACAAAACTAGCCGGACGTGGTGGCACATGCCTGTAGTCCCAGCTACTCGGGAGGCCGAGGCAGGAGAATCGCTTGAACCCTGGAGGCGGAGGTTGCAGTGAGCCAAGATCGCGCCATTGCACTACAGCCCGGGCAACAGAGCGAAATTCCATCTCAAGAAAAACCAGAAAAAAACAAAACAAAACAAAAAAAACCAAAAACAAAAACAAAGAGAGAACCATCTAAGCCAGGGGTCTGTGAACCTCCACCCCCCAGGGGCCAAATCTACCCTGTCAATTCTTTTTGCAAGACCTTTGAGCTCAAAATGTTTTTTGCATTTTTATTTTTAAAATATTGATACAGGGTCTCACTCTCTCACCCAGGTGAAGTGCAGTGGCATGATCACAGCTCAGTGTAGGTTCAAATTCCTGGGCTCAAGGGATCCTCCCATCCCAGCCTCCTGAATAGCTGGGACTACAGGCATGCTCCACTGTGCCTGGTTATTTTTTTTTTTTTGTACAGATGGGGGTCTTGCTATGTTGCCCAGGCTGGACTTGAACTCCTGAGCTCAAGGGATCCTTCTGCCTCGACCTCCCAAAGTGCTGGGATTTCAGGCATGAGACACCACGCCTGGCTGGTTTTTGGGTTTTTTGTTTTTTTTTTGAGATGGAGTCTCGCTCTGTCGCCCAGGCTGGAGTGCAGTGGCGCTATCTCGGCTCACTGCAAGCTCTGCCTCCTGGGTTCACGCCATTCTCCTGCCTCAGCCTCCCGAGTAGCTGGGACTACAGGCACCCACCACCACGCCCAGCTAATTTTTTTGTATTTTTTTTTAGTAGAGACGGGGTTTCACCATGTTAGCCAGGATGGTCTTGATTTCCTGACCTTGTGATCCACCTGCCTCGGCCTCCCAAGGTGCTGGGATTACAGGCGTGAGCCACGGCGCCTGTCTGGTTTTTGCATTTTTAAATGGTTGTAAAAACAAATCAAAAGATGAGTACTGTTTCAGGACATGTGAGCATTATACAAAATTCAAATTTCTGGCCCATAGTTTTCATGGCCATGCCCATATGTTTACATATTGTCTGTGGTTGCTTTCACTCCACAAGGGCAGGATTCAGCAGCTGTGACAGCAGCTCCCTGACACATGAAGCAAAAAATATTATTACAGAGAGTCTGCTGACCCCTGATCTAAACCCCAGAGTCTTCCAGAATAATAATTTCAGGGAATGGTGTTCCAAACATTCCAAACAGAGGGACTGACCATACAAGACCCTGGCAGTGTGAAGTCACTAACATTGACTGCTTGAGTTCATTGACCCCTCATGACAGCTGCCATTACCCCGTGTTCCAGAGGGGGAAACTGAGGCTCAGAGGATTTGCATGTCTTCAGTTGCACAACTAGTAGGTTGTTAAGTATGGGTTTGAATTCAGCTCTGTGACTGCAAAGCCTCAATATGCACCTCCCACCTTCCTTCAGCACCCCCAACCCGGTCCGCCACTCACCTCCAAATTCTCCCTCTCCGATCTGCGCTCCCAATGTCAAATGCTGCAGGTTCAGTAACCAGCCCGCTGTGGAGTGAAGACCCAGTCAGAGGGGTAATGGGCCCCCCAAACCCTCCCATTGGGGGTTCTACTTGGTGAGAGACTAGGTGAAGTCTCTCACAGTGCTGCAGCTGTGGATACACATTTGAATGGCTGCTGGACCTGGCAATGCCCCTAGGACGTATCAGAGACACCCCACTCCTGGTACCAATTACTGTTGTCGCAACAGAACTATCTCAGGTTGACCTGAGCAAAAACGGGCTTATAGGAGGGATAGTGGTGTGAATGGTCAAAGCTGGGGGCCTGCCTGGCTGAGACCCTCAGATTCCACATTTGCCTTCCAGGAACTCCCTGTCAGGCTCAGGGAGCAGTGCCAGGAAACACTTCAGGTCTCAGGTCTCAAGAGAGAAGAGCTGCCCTTTTCTCTTTGGCTCTCTTGTCCCTCCAAATACCTGCTGGGCTCTTCCCTACACAGTTCTTTACCTCTGACCACTCAGAAACACACACAGAGCAAAAAAAAAGAAAAAACAAACAAACAAACAAACAAACATGGAGACCCATAAAGGTTCCAGAATATTCCAGGGCTCTGGCCTCCCTGACCCTTCTCCCAAGCACTCCTGTGTTGTCCCCTCCACTGTCCTCTGGTTGGTTCTGCAGGCGTTCTCTTCTCCCTCCAGAAAGTAACCCCTCCAAATGCCATGGTCTTAAGGGATCATTGGTCAGGGTGATGCTAGTGTCCACCTGGGTGCCATCCCTGATGGATACAGATTTCCCTGGGAGAGATGTACTTTCGAGGAGACAGACATGGGGTGGGAAGAGGCATTTGCTTTTAACCTTAAACACTGAGGATTTCACTACTCAGGGGCTGGAAAAGCATTTCAGGTGAAGGGAACAGAATAAACAATGGCTCAGAGGCATGAAGGAAAGGATGATCACAGTTGACCTGGGAGGGGTGGATGCGTGGAGGAAGGGCTTTGCAGATGAGGCTGGAAAGGTGGCTCAGGCCATGCGGGCAGGTTCTGGAAGGTAGTGGAGCTGCCGGGCCTCTCTCCCTGGAGGCACGATTTCATGACAGAAAGATAACCTTGAGGCCGCACTCAAGGCCTGGGCTGGAAGGGGGACTCGCCCTCTGGGAAGGAGGCAATCTAATGGGAGGGCCTGAGGCTGGACTGTGGGGAGGGGAGGGGAGCAGATTCACCAGGTGTTGGTAACCTGGCCAAGGAGGGAATGCTGGAGGGTGGGGTGGGTGGAGGTTCAGGGCCAGGTTTCTGGCTCAGATGGTGGATGATGGCAAAGCTGGGGACCTATCAAAAAAAGGACTGATCTGTGTCTGTGGGTACCCCCAAGGCAGCCCACGTCTTCTATCCCATAGTTGGGCATGGAGACAGGCTTGGGTGATCTGGCCTCAGAGGCGCGGGGGCCCCAGGGCCTTTCCTCCCGGGCTGGGCTAATGCGGTCAGGGAAGGGGGTCTGCCCTCCTGGGCGTCCCCTACCCCTGGCCAGCTCCTCCTCGGCAGACTTGGTCCCGTGTTTCCGCTTTGGTCTCACCAGCTTGGTGCAGATAGCGCCCTTGTCCTTGCTGTAATGCTGCAGGATGTGGGGACAGCCATGAGCCCAGCCCCAGGGCGGGGAACCCCGGCATCCTGTCCCCTTCCTGGGTGGCCTCTGGGGAGGGTGGGTGGGACCGGGGAGGAGGAGAAAGGCTGGTTTCCATAGGAACGGGAAAGGAGGCAAGCTAAAAGGAGGCGGAGTCCTCTGGATTGGTATCAACTTGGGGGGGTCCTGGGGGTCCCCAGAGGAGTCACCCTAGTCCCTGGAGGTAGAACCAGACTGACTCAGACCACCTGTAGGATGGGCGGTCCATAGGGATCAACCCCCTGCCCATTTCTGCATTAAGGAGAATCCTACTGTGAGGTCCTCCTGTCTGCCTATCTGAGATGGGATGGGGGCCTGGGGGGCCCCAGGGACTACCCCCTTCATCTCCACATTGGGGAAGCACAGAGCTCAGGGGGATCCCGGGCGATCAGCACAGAGGCAGGGATGGTGCCTGCCCAGCTGCTGGGGAAGGGATAGAAGTCAGGTGACCGGCCCCTCCATCTCTACATAGGGGAGTCTCCAGGGCTGCAGGGATGGGGTGGGGCCTCTGGATGGCAGCACCTCCACCATGTCCATGAGGTTGCAGAAGAACACGGCCTCATCGATGGTGAGGTGGCCGTCGCGGTGCAGCACGCGGTAGTGGATGACGTCACGGCCAAAGCTCACGCACAGGACGTAGTCGCCAGGATGGCGCGCGGACTCCCGCACCAGGAACAGCCCATCCTCAGGTGGCTGCAGCTGCTGGACAGCCTCCTGACCCGAGATCTTCCCGTGGAACCACCTGGGGCCACAAAAGGGGTGGGTTGGACCAGGCTGTGGGGGGCGATCACCTACTGCCCCCCACTCCAGGCCCCTGTCCCGCCCACTCACGGCATGAGGCTGAGCTTGGGGTCCGTGGAGAGGGCCTCCCGCTCCCGCAGCGCCCCAGCTGCCAGCAGCCCCTCCTGCCCGCTGGTGTGGTGCTTGACGCGGTACCAGCTCTTGTTCTGCCAGGGAGGAAGCACAAGGTTGATGTGGGGGGTGTGAGGGTGGTCCTGGTGGAGCCCCCAGCCCCCACGCACCCACACCCTGGCCGCCTCTCACCTCGCAGGCCTCCAGGATGGTGACCACGTCGCCCTTGCGGAAGGCCAGCTCCCCTGGCTTGGGGCGGGTGTGCTCGCATTTGGTGATGCACTGGGTACCCGGGGCCCAGCGCCTCTGCAGAGAGGGCCAGGAGAGGGGCGAAGGGAGGACATCACGGAGATGTGGGGAGCAGAGGCATGGGAGGGGAAAGAGGACAGGAGGGAGAAAGACATAGAGATTGGAGAAGAGCAGAGAGGCAGAGAAAACAGATGCAGACATCTGGGAAGGAGCGAAACGGGGTGAACAGCGCTCAAAGAGAGAAATCGTAAAGTCACAAAGAGAGGACAGGGACAGAAGGTCAGGAAGCCAAGATGACTGAGAAAGGCCAGGCAGAGCCCAGCAGAAGCGGGTAGAGGGCAGAGAGTACAGCCGTCCAGGAAGGGGGCTGAGGGTGTGGCTGGAGTTGAAGAAGGACCCGGGGGATAGAGGAACCAGGCTAGACACACTCACCGTTGGCATCCTGGCTGAGACAGGCGGGGGGTGCCAGGCTCGGAGGAAGCGGGGGCTCACCTGGGGAGGGGGCAGAGTCCAGGTGGGAGTTGGGCTGGGACCCAGGGTCCAGTTCCCACCACTTCCAGCCCAGGCCAGGTGGGGGCAATGGCCAGGTAGGGGCAATGACCAGGCAGGCAGAGAGCCCCCGAGAGGCATCCTGGGTGGGACCCAGAGCTGGCTCCCCAAGTCCCTTTGGGGAAGTGATCTTTACCCGGGGAAGTTCTTTAGCAGAATCACAGCCATGAAATGCCCGCCAGGAAAGCAGGGAGCCTCGCCCCGCCATCGCCCCCAGAGGGAAACTGAGGCAGGGGAGAGGAGCACTGAGCAAGTGGCCACAGTCGGGGACGCTGGGAATGGCCTGCCACAGTCCGGGCGGCTGGCACGGGAGGTAGGGAGCTGGGTGCCACTGGACCGAGCCTGGTTCTTCCTCTTTTCTGGTAAGTAGGCAGGGGCAGGGTGGGGAAATAGGGATGAGTCAAGGTCATTCCCAAAATTCTCTGACCGTGGGGTGGACTGGGGGCAGGGGTGGGTCCAGTAGCCCTGCTGGGCTCCTCCGGCCACCCGCTGAGCCTCTCTGATCCCCCCAAACCCAGGACAGACACACAAAGTCGCTCACTGCTGCAGGGGTGGGGGACCCTCCCTGCCTCCCCCATCTCCAGGACCGCTGGTGGCTGGGAAGTGGGCGGTGCTGGGGGGTGAGTCTCAGCCCCTCCAATATGCACCTCCCCTGAAATCCTCCAGTCCCACGTGTACTCACACGCATACGGATGCATGTACACGCACAGAAACACACGGGGCTCGGACACAGGTGCGCGCAGACAAGCAAATGACCACGTCCACCTGGAAACAGGTGTGCGCACACGTCCCCGCGCGTCCGCGCGCATAAGCGCTCCACACCTGGGAACGTGCGCACCTGTCCCCAGCCCCCGGCACACACACAGCCGCCCCACACTGAAACACCTGGGCGCCAGCACCGGGCCACTCCGGCACGCAGGGCGCTACGCAGGGCCGCGCACACGCTTCTCGGCCACACGCGCACAGCCCTCCACGTGGACGCGCGGGTACACACGCCCGGGGCTCGTAGCCGCGCACACTCGCACCCAGGAAACCCCCGCCGCCACCACGCCGGGTCCGATCTTCTCTGAGCACCCTCCGCCCCAGCCGCGCAACCGCCGCGCGCCCGGGTCGCGCACACTCGCGCGCACACCGGCCCTTCCTGCGCACGTCCCGGACCCACCCCCGCCCAGAGCCCTCGGGGTTTCCCCCACCCCGGCCTCGGGGTCTCTCCACCTCTCCCCGCCGAGGTGCTCACCTGCTTAGGGGGCGCCCCCGGGCCGCGCCCCGCGCCCGCCCCCAGGAGGGCCTCCGCGAGCCGGCTGCGCACACCGAGGCGGTCCCGGCTGCACAACTTGGAGCGAGTTGCTCCGTTTCCTCATTTTGGGGGCGAAGGAGGGTCGGGGAGTGGGGGGAAGCGGGAGGCGCCGCGGCCTGGGAGGCCCCCGCGGGTCCTAGCGCCGGCCGCACTGCAGTCTGCTCCGCGCGCCGCCGCCGCCGCCGGCCCCTCCCCGCCCCGCCCCCGCGGCCCCCGGCGCCTCCCGCGCTCCCCGGGCGGGGTCCCGGGGCGCGCGCGGGCGCCACGCCTGGCCTTGACCCGGCCCTGTCGGGCGTGCACCCCCCCACACACCCTGGGAAGCGGGGTTCTTGGAGCGTGGAATGGGTGCCGCCAGCGCGCGTGGCGGGGGCCGGGGGTGAGGGAGAGTGAGCTGCCCGTCCGGGGAGGTAAGCAAGGCGCCAAGCCCGGACACCCAGAGGATCCTTCGTACTCTGCAATTCCAACTCCCTCAGTGCCGCCCATTTTAGCACCCACCGTCTCAAGGGCTATTGGTGGTTGTCAAAAAGCCTTCAAAAATGTCACTCACTATCTATATCCTTATCATAATCATCAACATTAAGGGAAAATTGGGGTAACAGAATCATCGGGAACTGTAATCATCCGGATGCAAATTTCTTAGAGCTGCCCTCCTCGGAGGGTAAAAGGGGGGCCTGAGAGTTGGGGAGACCTGGCTCTGCCCAGAGGTAGGCGCTACCGCTTTTCCAGCAGGGATTTCCTCCCCCATAGGGAGGGTGGGGGCCCCACCCACTTTCACCTCACAGAACAGTTTGATCTCACTTGGTCTTGGTGGACAGGACCCTGGGCCCCACCGATGGCTTTGTGGTTGGGGTGACCAAACCGCCCAATCCGCTTTCACCCAATGCAGGCCTTTATTTTTATTTTTTATTTATTATTATTATTATTATTATTATTTTTTTTTTTTTTTTGAGACGGAGTCTCGCTCTGTCACCCAGGCTGGAGTGCAGTGGCCGGATCTCAGCTCACTGCAAGCTCCGCCTCCCGGGTTCACGCCATTCTCCTGCCTCAGCCTCCCGAGTACAGGCGCCCGCCACCTTGCCCGGCTAGTTTTTTGTATTTTTTAGTAGAGACAGGGTTTCACCGGGTTAGCCAGGATGGTCTCGATCTGCTGACCTCGTGATCCGCCCATCTCGGCCTCCCAAAGTGCTGGGATTACAGGCTTGAGCCACCGCGCCCGGCCTATTTATTATTATTTTTTTTTTTTTTGAGACGGAGTCTTGCTCTGTCGCCCAGGCTGGAGTGCAGTGGCCGGATCTCAGCTCACTGCAAGCTCTGCCTTCCGGGTATACGCCATTCTCCTGCCTCAGCCTCCCGAGTAGCTGGGACTACAGGCACCCGCCACCGCGCCGGGCTAGATTTTTGTATTTTTTTTTTTAGTAGAGATGGGGTTTCATCGTGTTAGCCAGGATGGTCTCGATCTCCTGACCTCGTGATCCACCCGTCTCGGCCTCCCAAAGTGCTGGGATTACAGGCTTGAGCCACCGCGCCCAGCCATATTATATATTATTATATTATATTATATTATGTTATGTTATGTTATGTTATGTTATGTTATGTTATATTATATTATATTATATTATATTATATTATATTATATTATATTTCCCAGGCCATCCAGGATGCTCTCTCATCTCACTAGCATCAATTTAATCCCAGCTGCAGGCTGGGCCCAGTGGCTCACGCCTGCAATCCCAGCACTTTGGGAGGCCTAGGTGGGCAGATCACCTGAGGTCAGGAGTCCTAGACCAGCCTGGCCCACATGATGAAACCCCGTCTCTATTAAAACTACAAAAATTAGCCGGGCACGGTGGCACACACCTGCAATCCCAGCACTTTGGGAGGCTGAGGTGGGTGGATCACAAGGTCAAGAGTTCAAGACCGGCCTGGCCAAGATGGTGAAACCCTGTCCACTAAAAATGCAAAAATTAGCCTGGTGTGGTGGTGGGCGCCTGTAATCCCAGCTACTTGGGAGGCCGAAGCAGAGAATTGCTTGAACCTGGGAGGTGAAGGTTGCCATGAGCCGAGATTGCACCACTGCACCCCAGCCTGGGCAACACAGTGAGACTCTGTCTCAAAAAAAAAAAAAAAAAAAATAGAGGTGGGATCTGGCTATGTTGCCCAGGCTGGTCTCAAACTCCTGCACTCAAATGATCCTCCAACCCGGGCCTCCCAAAGTGCTGGGATTCCAGGTGTGAGCCACCACGCGATCTCAGCTCACTGCAACCTCTGCCTCCTGGGTTCAAGCAATTCTCCTGTCTCAGCCTCCTGAGTAGCTGGGATTACAGGCACGTGCCACCACACGCAGCTAATTTTTGTACTTTTAGTAGAAATGGGGTTTCACCTGGTCAGGCTGGTCTCAAACTCCTGACCTCAGGTGATCCACCCACCTCAGCCTCCCAGAGCGCTGGGATTATAGGCGTGAGCCATGGCGCCTGGCTTACCGGCCTCAACTTTCTTTCATGGGGTTGTAATTTACTATTAGAAGATCTTTGGGGAGGATGCCCCCGTGTCTATGGTTTTAGCAGCACCCACAGCTTCATGGATCTGGCTGTGGGATAGTCTAGGGTGTGGCTCCCCAAAAGGCTGGGGACGCTGCAGCTGTCCTGTCACGGTCACTGCGGGCCCACCATATATGGCAAACCACCATCACTAGAAGTGTCAAAATACCTGCAGCGGAAAACCCAGCCACCTAATGTGCTTCTCACCAGAAGCTGCTGCTGACCACAGGTGCTCCGCCGAGGTCTGCCTTCTCTTCGTTCGCGAGGGAAATGTCCCTGCATGGGAGGGACATTTAAGACGCTCTAGCACCCCATGGAGACTTTCTCCTCTTCCTCTCTCTGCAAATCAATGATATTTAGTGTCAGTCCTCCCAAGGAACCCCAGGGCTCCTGGCAGGAGGCCTCACCCCAGAAGAAATAATAAGAGGAACCAAAAGGGTCTTGAGCCCAGAGAAGGGCGGACTTAAGGAGCTGGTGTTGGGTTTCCAAATCATCAAGGGCTGGCCTGGGGTGCAGGGAGCTCCTCCAGCTGGGTGGGGACATAGACACTGAGCTGTGCCTGACTCTCAGGGATAGATTTGAGCCTGCGGTTTATCTGAATCAGAGCCACAGAAGGGGTAACTTCAGGAGGGGGTGAGCTCTCTGTCCTGGGAGGCATCCAATAATTGGCCACTTTGCTTTTTTTTTTTTTTTTTGAGACGGAGACTTGCTCTGTTACCTGGGCTGCAGTGCAGTGGCGCTATCTCGGCTCACTGCAACCTTCAGCTCCCAGGTTTAAGCGATTCTCCTTCCTCAGCCTCCTGAGTAGCTGGGATTACAGGTGTGCACCACCATGCCCGGCTAACTTTTGTATTTTTATTTTTATTTTTATTTTTTTTGAGATGGAGTCTCACTCCCGTCACGCAGGCTGGAGTGCAGTGGCGCGATCTCGGCTCGCTGCAACTTCCGTCTCCCGGGTTGAAGTGATTCTCCTTCCTCATCCTCCTCAGTAGCTGGGATTACAGGTGCCCGCCACCACACCCAGCTAATTTTTGTATTTTTAGTAGAGTCGGGGTTTCACCATGTTGGCCAGGCTGGTCTGGAACTCCTGACCTCAGGTGATCTACCTGCCTCGGTCTCCCAAAGTGCTGGGATTACAGGTGTGAGCCACTGTGCCTGGTGCAAATAATTGGCCACTTTGAATCACAAAGACTCTAGGTTTCTTTCAGGCCTCAGAGGTGGCCGCACCTGTTTCTAATGCCTCCTGCCGAGGAGCTGGGGGACTCACCCCTCCCTTATGCCAGCCTGAGTGGGTAGACTGGACTCCCAGATTCCCCCAGTCCTGAACTCCCCACCCTCCACCTCTCATCCTTGGTGACCCCCTGTCAACTTGATTTCAGAAGTTCTCTGATCTGCAGATCACCCTCCTGTTGCAGGCTGGTGACAGAGCAGTCCCCTTTCTGGTGTCCTGGCTGCCTCCAGATCTTCACCTTTCCCTGCATAGCTAAGGGATGGAAATGTGATGGTGGCCCTCCCTCACTCTAAATCCTTCCATGGCTCCCCACTGCCTGCAGGCGAGAGCCTAAAATGCTCAGCCTGGCATCCAGGGCTCTTCATGTTTGGCCTCCAACTGATCTCCCAGGTCCCATTTTTTCTTCTCCTCTCACCAGGGAACTAATATTCTAGTGAGTCCGAACTGCAGGAGTTTCCATGCCTTTGTGCTGGCTGTTACCTCTCCCCTGGAATGCCCTTCCCCCGGTGTCCAGCTGGCCTCTCCAAGCTCACCCTCCCATGTGCAACTCACGTGGCAGCATTTGGGGAAAGCCTTCCTCGAGGACATCCCGACACTTCCTAGAGCAAGGTCCCCCTGAAAGGGCCCCTTGCTAGAGGCACTAGTTCTCTTGTCTCACTGTGTGGTGGGTGCGAGCCTGGCTGTCTCTCTTTGGTCTTGTCTCACTGTGTGATGTGTGTCAACCCGGCCGTCTCTCCTTGGTCTTGGTGACTGAGCCCATTAGCTTGCCCGAGAAAGAGGCCAGACTGGAGGAAACACAGCCAAGAAACAGGGAGAGACACTGAATCCCAAGGGAAGGACTGGTTCCATATCCTTGGAACAAGCGATGCCTGGAATTCACGTGACACCTAGTTTTAGCAGCCAGTGTTTCTTTTTTGATTTCTTCCCGAGGGGGTTCCTGCCACTTACAAACAAAGGGATTCTTAATACTCAAAATAGTACCAGAAGTGGGGAGTTGACATTAACAGACTAATGTGGAATTGCTGAGTCAAATTAGATTGCCCTGATCCCAGCTGGGAAGAGGGATGCCTTGAGCTTCTCTTTCCATAAGTCCATAAATCCGTCTTCCATTCCCTGAGTCAGGCGGCAGTAGGCTTCTGTCCTTTGCAGTGGAACAGCCCAGTGGACACAGTAATCTCTCCACCTCCTCCCCTTCTTCTTCTTCTTTTTTTTGAAACAGAGTCTTGCTCTGTTGCCCATACTGGAGTCCAGTGGCACGATCTCGGCTCACTGCAACCTCTGCCTCCCGGGTTCAAGTGATTCTCCTGCCTCAGCCTCCCAAGTAGCTGAGATTACAGGTCCCCGCCACCACGCCTGGCTAATTTTTGTATTTTTAGTAGAGACAGGGTTTCACCATGTTGGCCAGGCTGGTCTCGAACTCCTGACCTCAAGTGATCTGCCCGCCTCGGCCTCGAAAAGTACTGGGATTACAGGCGTGAACCACCACGCCCGGCCTCCACCTCCTCCCCTTCTTGACTGCTTTTCTATTTCTTTCCTATCCCAATCTCACCATTCTTCATATCCCACTCTCCTCCCATAGATCCCCCTCTGGGTGTCATAATCTGCCTAACCCACTACTCTCCAAATTCCTAGAGATCACTGGGACCAGCCTTCTCATTTTAGAAGTGGAACAGCTGAGGCCGGGCATAGTGGCTCACACCTGTAATCCCAGCACTTTGGGAGGCCAAGGCAGGCAGATCACCTGAGGTCAGGAGTTCAAGACCTGCCTGGCCAACGTGGCAAAACCCTGTCTCTACTAAAAATACAAAAATTAGCTGGGAGTGGTGACGGGTGCCTGTAATCCCAAGTACTCGGGAGGCTGAAGTAGGAGAATCGCTTGAATCCGGGAGGTGGAGATTGCAGTGAGCTGAGATCGTACCACTACACTCCAGTCTGGCAACAGAGTGAGACTCCATCTTAAAAAAAAAAAAAAAAAATGTGGAAAGTAGAACAGCTGAGACCCAGAGAGGCGAGACTACCTGTCCTTAGTCACACAGCTGGCCGGGGGCTAAAACTCAGGCCTGTAGACTCCCCCAATTGGATTGCAAACTTCTCTAAGGCACGGCACCATTCTTATTCTTCTCTACAAATACTGTTGGAAATCGTAGTAGGCAATGAACATAGTAGGTGATGAGTCACGTGACAGGCACTTTACATAATTTATCAATCAGGGCTGGGATTGGCTGCCTGGGATGGAGAACTCCAAATGCTAGAGGCTTGAAATGGATAGAAATGCATCATGACTGAGGCAGGCAATGCTGGACAGTGTCAGGGACCCGGGCTCCTGCGTCTTGTTCAGCCTTTTCAGCACATGAATTTCCAACTCTTTTTTTTTTTTTCGAGACGGAGTCTTGCTCTGTCACCCAGGCTAGAGTGTAGTGACACGATCTTGGCTCACTGCAACCTCCACCTCCTGGGTTCAAGCGATCCTCCTACCTCAGCCTCCCGAGTAGGTGGGATTATAGGCACCTGCCAGCCACCACGCCTGGCTAATTTTTGTATTTTTAGTAGAGATGGGGTTTCACCATGTTGGCCAGGCTGGTCTCGAACTCCTGACCTCAGGTGATCCACCCGCCTTGGTCTCCCAAATTGCTGGGATTACAGGCATGAGCCACCATGTGCAGCCTCACAACTGAGCTTTCTGAACCTGGAGGACAGGCCAGGGTTGGGGGGGGCCACTGCAGCCGGACGTGGGGACACCCGAGCCACTGTGGCCTCCGTGGAAGTCGTCCCTTGCCTAGCCAGTCCTTGACTGGAGTCTGCAGTTAGATCACACTGCCCCAATTAGCATGCCTTTAAATTTAGCTTTCTCCCCCCAGCCAGGGGACTCCGGGATTCAGAGGAGGAACGCTGGCTCTTTCGAGGAAAAACGCTGCATCACTCATTCTGCAACCGCAGTCGCTGTCTGCCAGGCCATTCTCGATTCCTTGAGCGAAGGGCCTCTCGGGGCGAGCTGCTTTGGGTGCCTTTGCTGGAAAACCCTTGCCCCGTCTTCCTCGTCCTTAAGATGCAGCCCGGCAGGTTGTTTTCCAGCCATGTTTGCAGGTTTCATCCGTGGAGACTGGGTCTGCGTCACATCCGGCCTTAAAAGCTTCCCGGCCAGGTGCTGTGGCTCATGCCTGTAATCCCAGCACCTTGGGAGGCCGAGGCAGGTGGATCATCTGAGGTCAGGAGTTTGAGACCTGTCTGACCAACATGGTGAAACCCCGTCTCTACTAAAAAAACACAAAAATTAGGCCGGGTGCGGTGGCTCACACCTGTAATCCCAGCACTGTGGGAGGCCGAGGCGGGCGGATCACAAGGTCAGGAGACCGAGACCATCCTGGCTAACACGGTGAAACCCTGTCTCTACTACAAATACAAAATATTAGCCGGGCGTGGTGGCGGCGCCTGTAGTCCCAGCTACTCAGGAGGCTGAGGCAGGAGAATGGCATGAACCGGGGAGGCGGAGCTTGCAGTGAGCTGAGATTGCTCCACTGCACTCCAGCGTGGGTGACAGAGCTCTGTCTCAAAAAATAAAAAATAAAATAAAATAAATAATAGATAAATAAAGTTTAAAAAGAAAACAAAAACTCGGCCAGGCGCGGTGGCTCACACCTGTAATCCCAACACTTCGGGAGGCTGAGGCGGGCGGATCACGAGGTCAGGAGATCGAGACCATCTGGCTAACACGGTGAAACCTCATCTCTACTAAAAATACAAAAAAATTGCCAGGCGTGGTGGCAGGTGCCTGTAGTCCCAGATACTTGGGAGGCTGAGGAAGGAGAATGGTGTGAAGGGAGGCGGAGCTTGCAATGAGTGGAGATCACGCCACTGCACTCCAGCCTAGGTGACAGAGTGAAGACTCCATCTCAAAAACAAAACAAAACAAAAATACAAAAATTAGCTGGGTGTGGTGGCGCATGCCTGTAATCCCAGCTACTTGGGAAGCTAAGGCAGGAGAATCACTTGAGCCCAGGAGGCAGAGGTTGCAGTGAGCTGAGATCAGGCCACTGAACTCCAACCTGGACAATAGAGTGAGACTCTCAAAAAAAGCTTCCTATGGCTCCCACTAAACTCAGCATGCCTCCTAGCACTTCATTACCTGTGCAGTCCAGTGGCTGTCACCTCTCTGCTCCCAGCTTCTCCCTTGTCTCCCAAAAGCTCAGGCATGGGGCAGCCACAGGACCTTTGCACATGCTCTTCCCATCTCCTAGTACTATGTCCTTCCCCCAGCTCTTCTCAAGTCCAACTACTTCTCTGCACTTTCAGCTTCTCTGAGAGACCCTCCCTGGCCACCCCATAGTGGCCACCCTTAGTCACTCTCTATTGTCAAAGCTGGAATCCCCACCTGTTATCCTGTCTCGCTTTTTATTGTCAATCTCCCTCTGTCCTTGCTTCCCACGACAGACTATATGTTCCTAGTGAGGGTAACAACCAGCCCTGGCACCAGCAACCATTTAGGTCTGGAGCCTGGCACATAAAAGACCCTTACAGAACAAATAAACAGAAGCAGATAAGAGGGTAAAGTCTGAGGAAGGAGGCCCGGCATGAAGGCTCACGCCTGCAATCCCAGCACTTTGGGAGGCTGAGGTGGGAGGATTATTTGAGCCCTAGAGGTGGAGACCAGCCTGGCTTATATAGTGAGACCCTGTCTCTACAAAAAGTAAAATAAATTAACTGGGTGTGGTGGTGCATGCCTGTAGTCCCAGCCACTTGGGAGACTGAGGCAGGAGGATCACTTGAGCCTGGGAGGTGGAGGCTGCAGTGAGCTATGAGTATGCCATTGCACTCCAGTCTGGGCAGCAGAGCAAGACCCTGTCTCAAGAAAAGAAAAGAAAAGAGGAGGGCAGGGGAGGGGAGAGGGGAGGGGAGGGGAGGGGAGGAGAGGAGAGGAGATCAAGTAAGGAGAATGGGAGATACACATTATTCCGGAAGACAAGCCATGTCTACTCAAGAGCAGCTCCTAAATCTCTCCTCCAGGATCCCTCTTCATCCTCCCATGACCTCATCCTCTAACTCAGGGCCCAGCAAACTGTCTCTGTCCTGCTGGCCTCTGTCCCAACTGCTCAGCTCTGCCACTGCAGGGATGCCATAGATAACATGGAAGCCAAAGACCATGGCTGATTCCAATAAAACTTTATTTATGGACATGGAAATTTGACTTTTATATTGCTTTTTCCTTTCCTTTCTTTCCTTCCTTTCTTTCCTTTCTTTCTCCCTTCCCTTCTCCCTTCCCTTCTCCCTTCCCTTCCCTTCCCTTCCCTTTCTTTGACAGAGTCTCACTCTATTACCCAGGCTGGAGCACATTAACGTGATCTCGGCTCACTGCAACTTCTGCCTCCTGAGTTCAAGCGATTCTCATGTCTCAACCTCCCAAGTAGCTGGGACTACAGGCATGTGCCACCACACCCGGCTAATTTTTGTGTTTTAGTAGAGACAGGTTTCCTCATGTTGGCCAGGCTGGTCTCGAACTCCTGACCTCAGATGATCTGCCCATCTTGGCCTCCCAAAGTGCTGGGATTACAGACATGAGCCACCATGCCCGGGCTCATATTACTTTTCATATGTCGTATAATATTATGATTCCGTTTTCCTTCAACTATTTACAAATGTAAAAAAACAATTTTAGCTGGAGGAGTTGTGCAGATACAGAGAGCAGGTTGGACTTGGCCCTCAGACTGTAGTTTGCTCTCACAGTCTTTATTTTCTTATAAGTAGGTGCTTTTTTTTTTTTTTTTTGAGATGGAGTCTTGCTCTGTCACACAGGCTGGAGTGCAGTGGCGCGATCTCGGCTCACTGCAAGCTCTGCCTTCCGGGTTCACGCCATTCTCCTGCCTCAGCCTCCCGAGTAGCTGGGACTACAGGTGCCCGCCACCGCGCCTGGCTAATTTTTTGTATTTTTAGTAGAGATGGGGTTTCACCGTGGTCTCGATCTCCTGACCTTGTGATCCGCCCGCCTTGGCCTCCCAAAGTGCTGGGATTACAGGCATGAGCCACCGCGCCCGGCCCTGGTGCTTTTATTTTTTAATGGAGTCTCCCTGTGTCGCCCAGGCTGGAGTGCACAGGCGTGATCTTGGCTCACTACATCCTCTGCCTCCCCGGTTCAAGCTATTCTCCTGCCTCAGCCTCTTGAGTAGCTGGGATTACAGGCACGTGCCATCATACCCGGCTAATTTTTGTATTTTTAGTAGAGACGAGGTTTCACCATGTTGGCCAGGCTGGTCTTGAACTCCTGACCTCAAGTGATCTGCTCGTCTTGGCCTCCCAAAGTGCTGAGATTACACGTGTGAGCCACTGGCTGTATTTTTCAATCTGTTAAATTAAACCTGCTGATACTCATGGCCTGTAATAAGCTCTCAAGAAGTTTTAAAAAAAATAAAACTCTACCGCTTCTCGGCCTTTTGCCTAAGATCAAGTGTAAAAATAAAACCCAAAATATATAAATAAAGCTCCTCAACTCAGCGATGAGTCCCTCAAGGGTAAGTATATTCTTTTTTTTTTTTGAGACGGAGTCTTGCTCTGTCGCCCAGGCTGGAATGCAGTGGCCGGATCTTAGCTCACTGCAAGCTCCGCCTCCCGGGTTCATGCCATTCTCCTGCCTCAGCCTCCCAAGTAGCTGGGACTACAGGCGCCCACCACCTCGTCCGGCTAATTTTTTTTTTGTATTTTTTTAAGTAGAGACGGGGTTTCACCGTGTTAGCCAGGATGGTCTCAATCTCCTGACCTCGTGATCCGCCTGTCTCGGCCTCCCAAAGTGCTGGGATTACAGGCTTGAGCCACCGCGCCCGGCCAGGGTAAGTATATTCTTGTTGGTATGAATAGCAGCTGAGATTTACAGGGTGTTTTACTGTGTGCTGAAGACAAAGCAATATAATGTGCCTCTCCTCAGGGGTTGCTGTTGCTGTTTTCAAGCATTTACCTCCATATTTCAAAATAATGTGTTTTACACATCCCTTGATTTATCAGTTGGATGTTGTCCATTGACTTCCTATTCCTGAAGGTCAAAATTTAGCTCTCTTAGGCATTCTGCGCCCCCAATAGTTAAATCACAATTTTTGCTTAAATGAAAATTCAGTGCTTATACTATATATTAATATAAATATTATTGACAGTGGAGCAATGTATCCTAAGAACGTTATTTTCTGGGACCTGCTTTTTTATTTCCCTGGAGTTAGTCATCGCCTTGGTTTTATGTGTCTGTGACACTTTCTTTCCCCCAGCCCCTCCACCAGAACTGGCGTCTCCACTCAGGACTGGTTGCTCCTACTGCCCAGCTGTGATCCTGGCCCCTCTCTTCTTCAGCACAAGGGGATTCTTGGGATGTAGCTCCTGTTTCTTGGGCGTGGGTCTTCCTGTTTCTTGGTTTGGTCCCTTGTTTTAGGAATGGGCACCCCCTAGGGTTTCCAGAGAAAGTGTTTTCCTCCTACTCTCCTGGGTAATTAGTGGTTTGGCTGACAGTATTGTGGGTGGATAATTTTCTTTTGCCCCATGTTTTCCAGCTTCTAGTCTTGGGCAGCTGAATGATCAGAAGTTGTCCTGTTTCCTCATCCTTTGCCTGTCCCATGGCTATTCTCTCTCTCTCTCTGGAAGCTTGTAGAATCTTCTTGTTCCCTACATCCTGCACTTTCACAGTGGTGGGTTTGGTGTGGGTCTATTTTCAACTATTGTGCTGAGTACTTTGTGGGCTTTTCATGTGTTCTCTTCCTGGGAAACTTTCTTGAATGATATCATTGGTGATTTCTTCCACTTTGGTTTCTCTGGTGTCTTTGTGGAACACGTTATTGTCATAGGGTGGACTTCTTGGATTGATCTTCTCATTTTCTTGCCTACCTTCCTCCCATCCTCCGACTTTCTACTTTTTCTTCCAACCCTTCTATTGACATTTTAATTTTGACTATTTTTTTTTTTTTTTTTTTTTTTTTTTTTGAGACAGGGTCTCACTCTGTTGCTCAGGCTGGAGTGCAGTGGTGCAATCACAGCCCACTGTAGCCTTGACCTCCAGGGCTCAAGCGATCCTCCTGCCTCAGCCTCCCAAGTAGCTGGGACTACACGTGCCTACCACCATGCTGGCTAATATTTTTTATTTTTAGTTTCACTGTGTTTCCCAGGCTGGTCTCAGACTCCTGAACTCAAGCGATCTGCCTGCCTTAACCTCCCAGAGTGTTGGGATTACAGGCATGCACCACCATACCCAGTGACCATCAGAGTTTTCATTTCCAAGAGCTCTTTGTGGTCCTTTTATCATTCCTCTTGGAAAGACAAACTTGGCCGGGTGTGGTGGCTCATGGAGATCAGGAGTTTGAGACCAGCCTGGGCAACATGGTGAGACACCCTCCCCACATCTCCAGATAATATGTAAATAAATAAAATAATTTCTCAGCCAGGTGCGGTGTCTCACGCCTGTAATCCCAGCACTTTATTTTTATTTATTTTTTTTTTTTGAGACGGAGTCTCACTCTGTAGCCCAGGCTGGAGTGCAGTGGCCGGATCTCAGCTCACTGCAAGCTCCGCCTCCCGGGTTCACGCCATTCTCCGGCCTCAGCCTCCCAAGTAGCTGGGACTACAGGCGCCCGCCACCTCGCCCGGCTAGTTTTTTTTTGTATTTCTTAGTAGAGATGGGGTTTCACCGTGTTAGCCAGGATGGTCTCGATCTCCTGACCTCGTGATCCACCCGTCTCGGCCTCCCAAAGTGCTGGGATTACAGGCTTGAGCCACCGTGCCCGGCCAATCCCAGCACTTTAGGAGGCTGAGGCTGGTGGATCACCAGAGGTCAGGAGTTCAAGACCAGGCTGGCCAAAATGGTGAAACCCCATATCTACGAAATATACAAAAATTAGCCAGGTGTGGTGGTACACACCTGTAATCCCAGCTACTCGGGAGGCTATGGCAGGAGAATCACTTGAACTTGGGAGGTGGAGGTTGCAGTGAGCCACGATCACATCACGGCACTCCAGCCTGGGCGACAGAGGGAGACTCCATCTCAAAAATAAAAATAATAATAAATAAATAAATAAATAAATAAATAAATACAGGCAAACTTATACTTGTTTCCTGGCTGTTATATCCTCTATGATCTCTCTGAGGATAAGATGCATACAGGTTTTGTTTTTTTCTGTTCTGTGTTTTTTTTTTTTTTTTTTGGAGACGGAGTCTCGCTCTGTCACCCAGGCTGGAGTGCAGTGGCCGGATCTCAGCTCACTGCAAGCTCCGCCTCCCGGGTTTACGCCATTCTCCCGCCTCAGCCTCCCAAGTAGCTGGGACTACAGGCGCCTGCTACCGCGCCCGACTAGTTTTTTGTATTTTTAGTAGAGACGGGGTTTCACCGTGTTAGCCACGGTGGTCTTGATCTCCTGACCTCGTGATCCGCCCGTCTCGGCCTCCCAAAGTGCTGGGATTACAGGCTTGAGCCACCGCGCCCGGCCTCTGTTCTGTGTTTTAATCAGGAACATAAGGATTTTTCTAGAACTGTTTTCTTCTACCCTCTTTGTCTCTCCTTCAAGTTACTTTTCTTTTCTCTTTGTGGATTTTGGTCTCTCTGTTGACTAACAATTATGACAGAGTGCTACAGAGCTCACGGAAGCCTCCTCACCACGGGGCGGCTTCACTGTGGGGTGGTTGGCGGGTTGGGGGTGGTCACTGGGCGGGAATCCCAAAACATTAGCAGCATCTGGAAGGCTTTTCTCATAGCCTGGCATCCAGCGTTCTAGAAGCCACAAGAGAGTACGCATCTGGGGTCACTATTTTATGTGTGACTTTAATGGCCTAGGTTTTTTGTTTGTTTTTGTGTTTGTGTTTGTTTTTTTGCAATGGCACGGTGTTGGTTCACTGCAATCTCTGCTTCCCAGGTTCAAGTGATTTTCCTGCGTCAGCCTCTCAAGTGGCTGGGATTACAGGCATGTGCCACCAAGCCCGGCTAAGGTTTTTTTTTTGGTGGAGATGGAATTTCACCATGTTGGTCAGGCTGGTCTTGAACTCCTGACCTCAGGTGATGCCCCTGCCTCAGCCTCCCAAAGTGCTGGGATTACAGGCGTGAGCCACCGTGCCCGGCCTGGTTTTTTTTAAAGACAGGGTCTCACTCTGTCGTGCAGGATGGAGTGCAGTGGCATGATCATAGCTCACTGCAGCCTCGACCTCCAGGGCTCAAGTGATCCTCCTGCCTCAGCCTCTCAAGCAGCTGGGACTACAGGCATGGATCGTCATATCTGGCTATTTTTTGTTTTTTTTTTTTTTAGAGATGGTGTCTTGCTGTGTTGCCCAGGCTGGTCTCAAACTCCTGGGCTCAAGTGATCCTCCTGCCTCAGTCTCCTGAAGTGCTGGGATTATAGGCATGAGCCACTGCACTTGGTCTTAATGGCCCATTTGCAGAGCCCCTCCCTCATCCCTGCCCTCCATGGAGCCTGGGTCCCTGTGCCTGAACCTTTCTGTGCAGCAAGCATTTTAAAATGCATTTTCTTACTGAATTCTCACAGCTCCCTGCACGGTTGGTGCTACCAGTTTGTCCCCAGTTTTATGGAAGCTTAAGACGGTAACATGAGCTGTCCCCACGCTCCAAAGCTGATAAGTTAAAGGACCACGCTGTGACTAAAGCCCGGAGCCCAGAGTCCCCCTCACTGCGTGAAGTGACGGCTTCTGGCTCAGCCTTGGCTTCCCCAAGGAAGGCGATGAGTGTTTGTTGATTGTCTACGGAATAAATGTCAACATCCTCAACGGGAGAAATGGAGAAACCACATGAATGGTGGCCCAGCACACATCACAGGCGTTCAACACACATACGGAATGAATGAGCAGCTGAAAGAACAGGAGTTGAGGCCGGGCGCGGCGGCTCATGCCTGTAATCTCAGCACTTTGGGAGGCTGAGGCAGGCAGATCACCTGGGGTCAGGAGTTCGAGACCAGCCTGGGCAACACAGTGAAACCCCGTCTCTACTAAAATACAAAAAAATTAGCTGGGCATGGTGGGAGACGCCTGTGTTCCCAGCTACTTGGGAGGCTGACACAGGAAAATCACTGGAACCCAGGAGGCGGAGGTTGCAGTGAGCCGAGATCATACCATTGCACTTGAGCCTGGGTGACAGAGCGAGACCTTGTCTCAAAGAAAAATAAAATGTGTCTTGTAAGGTCATGAGAAGAATTAAGTTAGATCGTAAGCACACAGTAAACAGGTGATGAATCAATGTCGTTATGATACCCAGTGAAGAAAAGCAGGAAGCAAGATGGTATAAATGATCCACCCATAAACAACCAGGCATTCAAGAATAGAAAGCGGGATGTCTGGGCGCGGTGGCTCAGGCCTGTAATCCCAGCATTTTGGGAGGCCGACGCGGGTGAATCACCTGAGGTCAGGAGTTTGAGACCAGCCTGACCAATGTGGTGAAACCCCATCTCTACTAAAAATGCAAAAATTAGCCGGGCGTGGTTGCACACGTCTGTAATCCCAGCTACTCGGGAGACTGAGTCCAGGAGACTCACCTGAACCCGGGAGGCAGAGGTTGTGGTGAGCCGAGATTGCACCATTGCACTCCAGCCTGGGCAACAGGAGCAAAACTCCGTCTCCAGGAAAAAAAAAAGAAAAGCAGAAGGGAAATGGAGTGTTCACAGTGGCTGATTGTTTTGTGATGGTTTTGTTTTCCTTCTTCCATTTTTCTGGATTGTCCAAGTTTTTCATAATGGGAAAAACCCAATTCACAGTAAAAACATTTATGTGGAAAAAATACATGTAACATTAAATTTGCCATCATCATTTTTTATTTTATTATTTTTATTTATTTTTTTGAGACGGAGTTTTGCTCTCTCATCCAGGCTGGAGTGCAGTGGCACAATCTCGGCTCACTGCAACCTTGGTCTCTGGGTTCAAGCGATTCTCCTGCCTCAGCCTCCCGAGTAGCTGGGATTATAGGCGTGCACCACCACACCCAGCTAATTTTTGTATTTTTAGTAGAGACGGGGTTTCAAACTCCTGACCTCAGGTGATCCGCCCGCCTCAGCCTCTCAAAGTGCTGCGATGACAGGCGTAAGCCATCGCACCTGGCTGATGCTACCTAATGCATTTCATGTGCAAGACTTGGGAGGGACCATTTTCCACCCAGGGTGGCTTCTCCACCTTAATTAAGACCTTAAGTGGGTCTTAATCCGATCACCCGAAACATCTTCTCTGTCCCAGAAGCTAACCCAGGGAGGCATCCCGGGACAAGACCAATCTTTTCCCAAACGCCCCCTGAGCCTGGCCAGGGAGATGCTGCCTGCAAGACTGATTGTGACTGGGCCGGCGGACTCAGGGCATCTTAGCGGCCGCCTCTCCGTCCTGTCCTGTCCCTGACCTTGCAGATGCAGGTGACAGCCTGCCCTTCCGTTTTTGTCTTTCCAGCCCCGCCTGCCGGATTGGGTTCCAGCCCTGCCCACACGCCGGGTATCATCCCGCCCACACTCACCGATGTCGCCTAGCAACCCGGCTCGCCGCCAGCATCCGCAGCCCAGGTCCCCGCGCTCCAGTGCTCTGGCGGGGAGGGAGGGAGGGGTTGCCTCTCCAGCCCCCTGCAGCCCGGTGTCTTCCCGCCACCCGCCGGCCTGCTCCGGGGACCGCGGCCCAGTGGGACGAGGGCTGGGCAGGACGGGTCAGGAGCGACTGCTTTTCAGGCCCGTGGGCTCCGTAGCCCAGACGGTCCCTCCATCTGCACCCAATCCTTTTGCTAACCAACTGCTTGATTTTGCTGTCGCGCCGCCTAAACTTGGTTTTTTGGAGTTGCTAGGAGGGCCGACTTAACTCTTTGTCAGCGGGGCTGGTTTTCAACCACCTGGTGGTGGGAATCCTGTTTGGCTTCCCGGGGAGCCGGGGATGGGAACGGGAACCGTGGGTGGGAGGCTTCCGAGAGCCGCCTCTCCCAGAGCGTAAGGGAGGAAGCAGGCTGCCGGTAAGGCCTGGGGTTCACAGCAGGGGACGAGGTGCCTCCCACCAGGGGCTACTGTGACCGCCAGGCCTGCCAGGGCGTGCCCCTTCCCCTGTCCCTTCCCTCTGTCCCCGCAGCCTTAGCTGTAGTCTCTCTCCGGTAATGAGATGGAGACAAATTTGAGACAGAGTCTCACTGTGTTGCCCAGGCTGGAGTGCAGCGGTGCGATCTCAGCTCACCACAACTTCTGCCTCCCGGGTTCAAGCGATTCTCCTGCCTCAGCTTCCAAGTAACTGGAATTACAGGCGCCCACCACCATGCCCAGCTAATTTTTGATATTTTTAGTAGAGACAGGGTTTCACCATGTTGGCCAGGCTGGTCTCAAACTCCTGACCTCAAGTGATCCTCCTGCCTCGGCCTCCCAAAGTGCTGGGATTACAGGCACAAGCCACTGCTCCTGGCCGACAAATGGTGTTCTGTTAACCACCAGAAAGAGACACGTCTTTTGGTGTCAGAGCGTGGCTCTAAGCACTGAGGTTGACTCAGTTGCTAGTGTCCACCTGGCCTGCCCGAGATCTGGGAATACAATGACGATCCAAGATCTGGGAATACAATGACGATCCAATTGGTGGTAACAGGCTTCCTGACAGGCAGAGAATTCACATTCTAAAGGGGAAGACACATACCAAATCGTTTCAAAGATGCATGGTTTAAACTCAAGGAACAGGCCAGGCGCGGTGGCTCACGCCTGTAATCCCAGCACTTTGGGAGGCTGAGGCAGGCAGATCACCTGAGGTCAGGAGTTTGAGACCAGTCTGGCCAACATAGTGAAACCCTGTCTCTACTAAAAATACAAAAAATTAGCTGGGCGTGGTGATGCAGGCCTGTAGTCCCAGCTACTCGGGAGGCTGAGGTGGGAGGATTGCTGGAACTCAGGAGGCGGAGGTTGCAGTGAGCTAAGATCGAGCTGCTGCACTACAGCCTGGGTGACAGAGTGAGACCCTGTCTCAAAAAAAAAAAAAAAAAAAAAAAAAGTGGAACTGGAATTGACAAGATATCCTCCTCATGGATTGGCCGGGAGCACAGAGGAATCTGGGAGGGCTCCCTGGTGGTGGTGGCCATCATCTTGGGCCCTGAGTAAATGGCCATGCTGCTGCCGCGATGCTGATGAAGAGAGGGGCTGTGTGTGGACGGAGTGTGTAGGAAGGGAGGTGAAGTTCCCAAGAAATTTGGCATAGAGTGGAAAGCAGGAGAGAGGGTGTGAGGTGGAAGAGGCCAGTGGCCTAGAGGCAGCCTGCCCTCCGGGGAGGCTAAACCAGCAATTCCTGTTGCTGATAGATAATCCCTACTAGAAGGGGACCCCTTGGTGGCTCCCCACCCCCTTCCTTTGGTCTAGGCATGAAACAGCAGTCCCTCCACACCCAGCCCCTGCCACTCCTGTCCCGCCGCCCCCACCCTGCATCTGCCTCCTCCCCACTCTGCTCCCCACCTGCCCGGACAAACACTGCCAGGGAAGTCCTGTGGGCCGGAAGCTGTCAGGAAACTCTTCCACTGTGACCAGGCCTTAGCATCTGAACACCCTCCGCCTGCCTTCTGAGGGTTTGGGAACGTGGCGGGGCAAGTACTCTGTGGGCAGAGCCATCTCTTCCAAACTCAGTGTAGTTACCTCCTCCTCCAGGAAGCCCTCGGGGAGCCTCCGGAGCATCTCACTGTGTGTCTCTAGGATGGGGCCAGGGGAACCCTCAAGGACCGAGGCAGAGAGCTGGGTTATGGGAGACATTGGGACGGGTGATTCTCAGCCGGTGTGTCTGTGTTCCCAGGGGACCCTTGTGAGGGGACAGCCTGAGGATGCCCATGCCTTGGGGAGCAGCCACTGAGCGGTGCCAGCCCCTTGGGACCCTCCCAGTCCACATTCAGGCTGCAGTTTCTGGGAGACCCCCACTCAGGGCCCTGAGAAGGAGGTGAAGAGGCCAGCATTTGGGGTCACCTACATCCCACGGGAAGGACGGCACGGCTCACACGGAAGACAAATGATTTCCTTTATTTCCCCCGCCTCCCAGTTTCCAGGTAGCTCTACAAAGACATTGAGAAAGAGCCACACGCAGGCTGTCCTTCAAACACGGAGAAACAAAACCAAGCCAGTGGCTGGAGCCCACATATGCCCAAAGGTGGACTCTTCTCATTCAATGCCACTGGGCAGCTGGCCATAAAAACTGACCAAGCGGGAGGTTTGAACAGGTTGGGGTGGGGGCTCAGAAGGGGGTGCCCTCACATCCATCAGTGCCAGGAGGCGCCTGCCCACCATGGCCAGCATCCATAGGACGGCGGCACCTCCCCGGGTCCCCCAGGCACGGGTCCTGGGCCCTGCTCCCACAAGGGGGTATTTGGGGACCCCCTGCCTCAGGGCCAGCCGAGGCGTACATCAGGGAGGGAGGGAGGAAGGATGAAAGCTAAACTCCAGGCCTCAGCGACACATGGCAGAGCAGGTTTTCTCTGTGAAAGGCACTCAGTGGTACAGGGCTTAGGGCAGGTGGGGGTGCCTCTGGGCTCCGGGTCTGACTGTCGGGCACAGCTGTTCCGGGGGGAGGCCCAGCCAGGATCCTCATCGCCCGTCGGCTGTGTCCACCTGGCCCTGTGGCCCTCCCAACAGGGGACAAGCCTGGCTCAGGCCCTGCTGACACCCCGGTTGTGGAAGTGTCTGTTTGGAGCAGGCTGGGCTGGGGACGCGGGGATGCCAGCTGGGTGCTCCCCTGGGCTTGTCCTGCACACGTGGTAGGGCCCCAGAACAGGGCCTGATTTCAAATCCATGCCGCAGAAGCATCCAAAGAAAGTTTGTTTGTTTGTTTGTTTGTTTGAGAAAGGGTCTCGCTCTGTAACCCAGGCTGGAGTTCAGTAGTGCAATCTCGACTCACTGCAACCTCGACCTCCTGGGCTCAAGGGATCCTACAGCCTCAGCCTCCTGAGTAGCTGGGACTACAGGCTTGGGCCACCACATCTGGCTAATTGTTTGTAAAGATGGGGTGTCACCATATTGCCCAGACTGATCTCAAACTCCTCGGCTCAAGCGATCCACCAAGCTTGGATTCCGAAGTGCTGGGATTGTAGGCATGTGCCACCACGCCCGGCCCAAAGGAGGTATTTTAAATTCACCCCTTCCTAAACAAGGTGAAGTTAGAGTCAGCAAGAAACTCCCCAGTTTAGAATCTGCTTGCTATACTGCTGGCCCACCTGGCAGTGGGGGACCAGGCCCTCCAGGAGGGGGTGCTGCTCCCGGGGCTGGATGGTGTCATTTCTCTAACAATTTAAGCACGAATGTTAAAAAAAATTTCTTTTAAGTGACAAGGTCTTCTTCTGTTCCCCAGGCTGGAGTGCCATGGTGCAATCACAGCTCACTGCCCTCCTGGCCTCAAGGAATCCTCCAGACTCAGCCTCCCTACTAAGTAGCTGGGACTACAGGTACACACCAACACTCCAGGCTAATCTGTGTGTTTTTTTTTTTTTTTTTTTTTTTTTTACTAGAGACAGGGTTTCGCCATGTTGGCCAGGCTGGTCTTCGACTCCTGACCTCAGGTGATCTGCCCACCTCGGCCTCTCAAAGTGCTGGGATTACAGGCATGAATCACTGCGCCTGGCCACCAACCACGCCAAGCTGATTTTTAAAAATATTTTGGAGAGATGGGGGTCTCACTCTGTCATCTAGGCTGGCCTTGAACTCTCAGGCTCAAGCAACTCAGCCTCCCAAAGTGCTGGGATTAAAGGCATGAGCCATGGTGCCCGGCCTGAAGCACAAGTGTTTTAAAAGAAACCTACAGAGCGTTACTCAAAAGGAAATGACCGTCGTCCAACGTCAGGGGTGATGCTGCCATTGGTCAGTGGGCACACGTCCAGGAGTGCAGGGATGCGAAGGCCCGCAGGCTGGGGAGGCAGGTGGCTCACACGAGCCCCTCTCCATCCCGCTTGCCCCGCTTCTTCTCCCCTGGGCCCTCCTCGGCCTCGCCAGGTCCCCGCTGCCTCTTCTGGAAGCGGGCCCCAAGCCGGTGTCTGGGTGGCAGGAGATCCATGCCCAGGACCTTGTGGGTCTGCCGGAAGGCCAGCATTCTCAGGGCGTGCTGCGGGGCACATACAGCCCATCAGGACCCCTGCCCACCCTGCTCCCCGAGTGCTGAGGACACAGAGGGGCTGGCATCTGTAGCCACTAGCAGATGGGCCAGGCCTATCCTGTGTCCCTCGAGACACTCCCCCTACCTTTTTTTTTGGAGACAGAGTTTGCTCTGTTACCCAGGCTGGAGTTCAGTGGCGCAATCTCAGCTCATTGCAACCTCCGCTTCCCGGGTTCAAGTGATTCTCCTGCCTCAGCCTCCCAAGTAGGTGGGATTATAGGCATGTGCCACCACATCTGGCTAATTTTGTATTTTTAGTAGAGACAGGGTTTCACTATGTTGGCCAGGCTGGTCTCGAACTCCTGACCTTGTGATCCGCCCGCCTCGGCCTCCCAAAGTGCTGGGATGACAGGTGCGAGCCACCCGGCCTGGCCGACATGGCTTCTTATGACTGCTGAGCTTGGGCCACCGCAGGGCCTGAGGAATTTTCGCTTGGTGCTAGCTGACTGCAAGGACTGTCCCAGGAGGCCCCCCACTCCACTGACCACCAGCTCTTTCCACCTCACTGCAGGACCCCACATCCTGCACCGCGAGCCATTTCACTGATCCCTTTAAAAGCAAAATTCAGAAACGTCAGACCCGCTGTGGTTTGGTTTTCGTGCTGCTGGGAGATTTTTCTTATAAACAAATTTGCAAACAAGGAAACCACAGGTGAGGGCCGGACAGGCCGAGCTGCCGGCTACAGCTGGGCTTCTAGGACCATGGTCAGCGATGTGGAGGGAGGACAGTCCCTGCCCGTGAGACTTGAGGTCTGGGCCTCGTTGCAGTGGTGGCTTTGGCTCTGAGCTGCCAGCCCCATGCCACCATGCCAGGCTGGCCCTGTCCCCATGCACGGTCCTGCTACCTACAGGCCACCCTCCTGTTCCTGTACATCTCAGTGGGAGGGAGAGAAGGTGGAACCTGGGCCATTTCGGGGAACACTGCACAGCTGCAAGCTGGAGCTGGGACCTGGGTGTCACCCCTGCCGTGGACTTGGCCCTCCTACCTGGGCGCTGGCGGTCACGTCTTCCCGCTCTTGGAGGGTCATGGGCTCAAGGGCGTCTGTCTGGTCTCTCTCGCAGGGATCCTGGAGTCCAGGCCCATCTTTGTGAGGGGGAGTGGGAACAGCAAAGAAGGCAAGAATGCCCTCATGAAAGACGGTGACAGGGCCGTCCCTCGACGCCATGGGGCCCCAGGGGCCCGTGCAGAGGGCTATGCTTGCAGCCTCTGACCCTCAGGCCTCTCTCAGCAGGTCAGGGTTTCACCGGGCTCATGGGGGAGTCCTCCCAGCCCCTCAAAGCCCGTTGGGCTGCCAGCACCTCCTGGGCTTTGTGTGTGTGTGCCTGTGTGCACCCGTGCATATGCACATGTATGCTGATGTGTGTGTCCATGTGGGCCCATGTGCGCCCATGTGCCCACGCGTGTCCATCTGTGCACGTGTGTGCCCACGGGTGTATGTGCATGTGTGCCGCGTGTGCACCTGTGTGCATGCATGTCCGTGTGTCTGTGCATGCATTCATGTCTGTGTGTGCCCGTATGTGCAAGCATGTCCGTGCATGCCTGTATGTGCACTCATGTCCACGTGTGTGCCTGTGCGTGTGCGTGCCTACACGTGTGCTTTACATAATGGCTCAGGCAACGGGCCCAAAGCTTTATGCTCCCTTTTCACTTGATATCCTATGTCACTAAAAATGACTCAAAAACTCCCTTTTCCGTATCTGACCGCCACCCTCTCACACGAGTGTGTCCTGCCGCGTTCTCTTCCCTCTGCTGGTGTAGAACGCACTGTGCTGGGCAACTCTGCGCCCCCTGTCATCTGAGCTCCTGGCTGTTCCCTCTGGATAATCTTTGGAGGACAGGCGCCGGGGTGGCTCTGTGCCGGGGTGGCTCTGTGCCGCCGCCGGCGGGCGTGGCCACCAGATAACATAACCGTTGTCTCCTGGGTGGAGGCTGAGACCTCCCTTCGGGGACCTGTGTGTCTGTGCCCTGCGTGCAGGGTGGTGTCCTCCATGGCCGGGGCCCTGTCTGCCTTCCTGCTGGGAGCATGTGTGTGTCGTGGGCCGCTCTCGTGCCTGGGCTGGACACTTCCTCTGTGTCTGTGACCCCAGCTGTTTGTACCACGGCCATGGGTTTGCTGCCCACCTTCTGGGCCCTCCGGCCCGGCGACTGACCTGTCAGGAGCGTCCCGGTGGCCACGCACTCCAGGACTCGCCTGACCGCGTCCCCAGGGCCCAGGGGCCCCGCCGCACTGCTCACAGCCTTCTCCACCAGCAGCTCCATGGCCTGGTGGGGACAGAAGAGCGGCTGCTGTGCTTTTGGGGGGTGCCGCAGCCCCTGTCTGCCCGGGAGGTCCTGGGGTCCCTGGGATAGGAGGCCCCCTCGGCTCTTTCTCTAACTCCCACCACCCACTGAACTTCCGCCGAGGAGGGCGGCCCGTGGCGTGGCTCTGCCACCTCCTGGCATGGCCACGGGCTGGTTTCTTTCTTTTTTTTTTTTTTTGAGAGCAGAGTCTTGCTCTGTCGCCCAGGCTGGAGTGCAGTGGCGCAGTCTCGGCTCACTGCAACCTCCGCCTCCCGGGTTCAGGTGATTCTCCTGCCTCAGCCTCCCATATGGGCTGGTTTCTCCATCCCTCCGAGTTTCAGTTTCCCCAGTTGGTCCACAGTAACATCACACACCAGTGTCACGCGCACTGTCTGCCGCGTGGGGCCCGCCTCAGCTGAGGGGAAGGAACCGCCCTACCCCACCACGTCCCTGTGTGGCCAGCTCCCGAGGGCAGGAGGGGATGGGGCAATGCTGGCCTCCACGGCACTGTGTGGCCACCTCTTCAGCCACAGCCGGAAAACAGGTCTCAGGGAACACAGGTTTTCTGCACGTCGGGACAGCCGCACGCTGGTCACCCAGCACGGAGCTGGCTGCTGTGACCTCCTCCCAGGAGTGGAGAAGACGTTTCCCCTAAACAATGGGTGTGAAAGGCCGGGCGCGGTGGCTCACGCCTGTAATCCCAGCACTTTGGGAGGCTGAGGCGGGCGCATCACGAGGTCAGGAGTTCATGATCAGCCTGGCCAACATGGCCAAACCCCATCTCTACTAAAAATACAAAAATTATGTAATCCCAGCACTTTGGGAGGCCGAGGCGGGCGGATCACGAGGTCAGGAGATCGAGACCATCCTGGCTAACACGGTGAAACCCCGTCTCTACTAAAAATGCAAAAAATTAGCCGGGCATTGTGGCGGGCGCCTGTAGTCCCAGCTAGTTGGGAGGCTGAGGCAGGAGAATGGTGTGAACCCAGGAGGCGGAGCTTGCAGTGAGCCCAGATCACGCCACTGCACTCCAGCCTGGGCGGCAGAGCGAGACTGTCTCAAAAAAATGACTACAAAAATAAAAGTAAAAAAGAGACTTAATCTCTACCAAAACAAACAGCCTCTGTACCACGCTGTATTCTGGACGCTGGGCAGTGGGTGGGTGTGGATGAAGGACACGGGCCCAGTGGCGGGGACCACAGGCAAGACATCACTGCAGTGTGGGATGGGGGACACCACTGCAGCGTGGCATGGGGGACACCACTCCAGTGTGGGATGGGGGGACACCACTGCAGCACAGGATGGGGGACGCCACTGCAGGGTGGGATGGGGGACACCCACAGGGCAGGGGAGGAGGCTGGGTGTGGCTGGCTGGCTTGTGGCTGGTGGAGAAGGTCTGGGGACTGGATGGGTTCCTGGGGTCTCTGTGGGGGGCATGGGCTTGGGGCCTGCTCCATGAACCTTGTGTGGGGGGGGTTCTGCTGCTTCTTCTCCCTCCTCTTTCTACCAGGATAGGCGGGGGGTGGTGTTAGAGCCACAGGGGGTCTCCTCTCCAAAGCAGGTGGGTCTGGGCTGGGTCACCCAGAGGCCGGTGTGCAGCCAGTATGGGGAGTCCGGCTTCCGCCCCTCTGCCTGGGCCCCTCTGCCTGGGCCCCTCTGCCCTGGTGCCACGAAGTCGGGCAGACACCGCACATTTCCCTGGCTGGTCCCGCATTTTCATGCGAGGTTCTGGGTTTTGAATAATGGTAGTCAAATGAGGCTGTGGAGAGGGCCGTCTCCCCTGCCCAGGGGACCTCAGGGACTCCCACGGCCTCTCTTGAGTGCTACGTCTCCCGCCGGCTCCTTCACGGGAAAGCGTTTGTCTCTCGACCTGGGCCTGTCACGGCCATGGAGCCCCTCGGGGGTCCCAGTGGAGGGCTGGGCCGCCAGGCACTGCCTTACCCAGGCTGGCAGGGCTGCCCAGGTGGGCACACGCCGGCAGAGGTCCCTCAGGACCCTGATGACGATCACGCATGGCTGCAGGCTGCTGGCTCGAGCCTTCAGGGGAGAAGCACACGGTTCACTTTCGGGGGCTCACACAGCCACATGGTGTGGCGTCGTGAGCATGAACCCCGGGGAGGACAATGGGGAGCCCTGGCGGCCTCGAAGGTGGCAAGTGGAAGCAGAGTCCACTTCCAGATGAGTCCGGTGCCACCAGGCCATTGAGTGGCCACGGGACGGCAGCGTCCCTACCCCCAGGACAGCACCCACTCCTTCCACGTTTCCTGACCCCATCAGCCAGGAGCCAGCGTTGGTTGTCAGCCAGGAAGCTGATGGAGGGCGTCCTGGTCTGCGCTGGGAGCCCATGAGGCTGAGGCGGCCACGCTGGCTCAGGCTGGTGCCTCTGAGACACGTTCCTCAAAGTCACCCCTCTCCCCCTGCTCCACCCCTGCCCCCCTGACCTGAAACCACCGGGCATGACGGAGGGCGGCCAGGGACTCGAGGCACTTCTCGGAGCTCAGGACATCACCTGGGTCAGCCTGAGGCTTCTCCACGCCTTCTAGAAGAAAAACCTCAAGGTGTGCGGGGAAAGCACCTTATCCCGCTCTGCTGCCGACGGGGTGAGGGGCTCGGTTTGGGCCCCTCAATCCTTTCTGAGACACAGTTTCACTCTGTCACCCAGGCTGGAGTGCAGTGGCACGATCTTGGCTCACTGCAACCTCCATTTCCTGGGTTCAAGTGATTCTCCTGCCTCAGCCTCCCAAGTAGCTGAGATTACAGGTGCCCGCCACCACATCTGGCTAATTGTTGCATTTTTAGTAGAAATGGGGTTTCACCATGTTGGCCAGGCTGGTCTTGAACTCTTGACCTCAGGTGATCCTCCCACCTCAGCCTTCCAGAGTGCTGGGATTACAGGCGTGAGCCACTGCGCCCGGTCTCAATCCTTTAGGCCTCGTTTTATCCATCTGGGGAATGAGGGTTCCTCCCAGATTGTCCTGCTAAGACACAGTGAGGACCAGACAAACCGTTCCTGGAAAAGCTCATCATCTGGGAAGTTCTGAGCTTACCTGTTGCTACTGAGGGATTTCAGCCCTGACGCTCTCGCTTAGCCGATGAGGGTGAAGATGGGAAACTAGGAATTAAGCCAGATTTCTAGAAACTTCCACATGCATCATGAAAAAGGAGAAAGTGGGTCAGATTTCAACACGTCCTGTTGTTGACGACAATGGCCCCAGAGTCTGGGAGAGATGTGGGTCCCTTTTCCGTCCCGGGTTATTATTTTCCTTCAAGAATATTTTTCTCAGTTGGGCGTGGTGGCTCACACCTGTAATCCCAGCAACTTTGGGAGGCCAAGGGGGGGCGGATCATGAGGTCAGGAGTTCAAGACCAGGCTGGTCAACATGTCGAAACCCTGCCTCTACTAAAAATACAAAGATTAGCTGGGCATGGTGGCGCACGCCTGTAATCCCAGCTCCTCGGGAGGCTGAGGCAGGAGAATAGCTTGGACTCAGGAGGTGGAAGTTGCAGTGAGCCAATATCGTGCCACTGCACTCCAGCCTGTGCAACAGAGTGAGACTGTATCTCAAAAAAAAAAAAAAGAAAGAAAAAAAAGAATATTTTTCTCAACTGGAAAACAGTAGTTCATTCCTAGAATCCCAGCACTTTGGGAGGCTGAGGCAAGAGGACTGTTTGAGCCCAGGAGTTTGAGATCAGCCTGGGCAACATGGCGAGACCCTGTCTCCACAAAAAATAAAATTAGCCGGGCATGATGGCACACACCTGTGGTCCCAGCCAATGGGGAGGCTGAGGCGGGAGGACTGCTGGAGCCCGGGAGGTCGAGGCTGCAGTGAGCTATGACTGCACCACTGCGCTCCAGCCTGGACTACAGTGACACACCAAAAACCAAAACAGGATATTTTTCTTATTTCATTATATACAACACTGTGGGAGGGCCTGGTTCATTTAGGTCAGGGGATGGTGCCCAGGTTTCCCACTGGTTCACAGCCATCCCCGCTGATCCGTCAGGGATATGACTCCTTTGGGGCAGAGAGGGAAATGGCAGAGGTGTATATGAGGAACGGTTTTGGGTTTTTTTGTTTTTTTTTTTGACGGAGTCTTGCTCTGTCTCCCAGGCTAGAGTGCAGTGGTGCAATCTTGGCTCACTGCAACCTCCGCCTCTTGGATTCAAGCAATTCTGCCTCAACCTCCTGAGTAGCTGGGACTACAGGCATGTGCTACCATGCCCAGCTAAGTTTTGTAATTTTAGTAGTGATAGGGTTTCACCATGTTGGTCAGGCTGGTCTCGAACCCCTGACCTCAGGTGATCTGCCAGCGTCGGCCTCCTAAAGTGCTGGGATTACAGGTGTGAGCCACTGCGCCTGGCCAAATTTTTTTTTTTTTTAGAAATGGGGTCTCACTACGCTGCCCAGGCTGGTCTCGAGTTTCTGGGCTCAAGCGATCCTCCCACTTCGACCTCCAAAAGTGCTGGGATTAGAGAGGTGGGCCGCTGTGCCCGACCTAGAAAGGGAGTTTTAGAAGCTCACCTCCCACCCACCACGCTGGGCCTGGGGAGGGGAAGCGGGGGCAGGAAAAGGCCGACAGGAAGTGGTTTCCTGGGGGGTGGCTCACGGGTCTTCGGTCGCTGATCGGTCCTCACAGGATTTCCGCTCACTTCATCACCCACCCAAGCCAGGAAAGAGCCGCTGTCTAATGGCCGCCCACCCTTAACCCGCCCCCACCACGGCGCCACTCCCCAGCCTCCGCATTTGTGTCAGAGCCTTCCGCTAGCGCTGAAAGCCACTCTCTTCCCCACACTGTACTTAGTTTTCAGATGACTATTTGCGAGGACCAATCGTGGCTTTCCATTTAATGATTCAAAGGCTCTTCTTAAAAAAAAAAACAAACAAAAAATTGAAGCTTTAAAAAACAAATTAGGCCAGGCGCGGTGGCTCACGCCTGTAATCCCAGCACTTTGGGAGGCTGAGGTGGGCGGATCACCTGAGGTCAGGAGTTCGAGACCAACCTGGCCAACCTGGTGAAACCCCATCTCTACTAAAAATACAAAAAAATTAACTGGGTGTGGGGGCGCACACCGGTAGTCCCAGCTACTTGGAGGCTGAGGCAGGAGAGTCGCTGGAACCCAGGTGGCGGAGCTTGCAGTGAGCCAAGATCACGCCACTGCACTCCAGCCTGGGCGACAGAGCAAGACTCTGTTTCAAAAAACAAACCAACAAAAAATACCAAATCGATGGAAAGAGAAACCTCGGTAGGTCACGGCCCTCAGTTATGACCAAAAAAGATTATAAAGGGGGTGAAAGATGATAGAGTTTGGAAAACTGCCCTAGAGACTGTTCTGGAAGATTCCACAGCTGGCTGAGACTTCGGGAGCAAAGACGTGCAGTGTGTTACCAATGGCTGCCTCCGCTGTGGCTGCTGGCCAAGACCCTCGCTGCCCCCAGCCTGGCCCAGCCCCTCACCCACCCTCCCAGGCCTGGCAGGTCTGCCTTTAAGCCCCCCGATCCTCCAGGTTCCTAATCAGTGGTACTGGGACCTCGGTGACTGACGGACAGAGTCAAACTGAGCTTCTACTGTGACCCGGGGGAAATGGCTCAGACCTGTCTATTGCCGCTGGGGCTGGTGTCGCCAGGGCCGGAGAAGCAGGTGCCAGCCCTGGGTCAGGGCAAGGGAGGGGACACGGTGTCACTCGCCCGAGCACGGCCCCTGCAGCCAGGCTCTAAGCCCGTCTGACGCTGTCACCGACTTGCCTCCTCTGCTGCCCGGAGACCCAGCTCTTGTGTGACCCATGGAATCATCGGGGGGACAGCAGTGCTGGAGTGTGGCTGCTGTGGCATTTTCTGCTCAGCGCAGAGGCGGACACTGCCCCAGGCCTGGGTATGGGGAGCGCCCTCGGGAAGCGTGTGGGGGACAGTGGTTGGAAGGAAGGGCTGGGCCGCACCTGGGTCTGTGGAGGGGTCCTCTCGCATCAGGGGTGAGGTGATGGATACAGTGACCTGCATCCTGGGCTCCTCGCAGGAGGAGATGACAATGTTGGCTTCAGGGTCAGAAGAGACCTCATACTCATCCTCGGTCACCATCTGGGAGGGATAAATACAACACAAGGCCACCTTACTGCAGCCCAGATTCATGTGTAAATCAGCCAGGATGTGGTTGGTGTGTGTAAGTTAATCCTGTCGGGTCTCCCACACTTGCTGCCTGGGTGCCAGGCCCTGTGCCCTGTGTCTGAAACCTCCAAGTGACCAAGACACAGCTGCAGCCCTCCAGGAGCACACACATGTAGAGATATGTACAGACAACAGACCCTGTGATATAAGGAGCCTCCATATGTAAAGAACACCTATAATTCAATAACAAGAAGATCAGCAATCCAATAAAACATTGGTGAGTGAAGTAACAGATACTTGGCAGAAAAAGAAACACAAATGGCCCTTTTTACACAATGACACACATTACCCCATAGTCAGGGAGGAGTAAATTAAAACTAATGAGATGCCACCATCTCCTGTCGGAAGGACATAGTTCAAGAGGTCTGTGTCACAGTCTGCTCTTCCTGTCCATGGTCATCACCCTCCATGCGGCCTGTGCTCACACCTGAGCCTGGCCTCCCACCTGAAACCCACCTCTCTCCCCTCTCTCCCCGATCTTCCATCCCTTCCATTCTCAGGGCCTCCCTGCTGCAAGTCAGCCCCCAGGGGCTCTGTTGACATGACTGGGGTGGAGGCTGCCAGCTTCCCCACAGCCTTAGCCATTCTCATGGTACTCAGTTATTGTCTCTGCCACCGGGCTGCAAGTCTTCCAGAAAGCAGGGGCTGTATCTGTCACGTTGTAGCCACTGACATGTTGTAGGTGTGCAGGAAATGTGAGATGCCATCATGGAAGTCAGAGCATGTCACTCCCCTGCCCAAAACCCTCCAGCCTCCCCACTTCCCTGAGAATGCAATCCTAGCTCCTGGTATGGCCTTCAGGCCCAGCTTGATCCAGGCGCCCCCTCATTCCCTCATGCCCACCCCTCCTTGCTCTGGGCCTCCTGCTTTTGGCCTCTGCAGGTGCTGGTCCTTCTATGGGGAACACTGTCTCCCCGACCAGGCGCTGCCCATCCCCTGGGCATCCAGTGTCCACTGGAAAACTCAAAGGAGTAAGGCTGAGTTATCCCAGGGATGGTGACAGACGCTCAGGAAGAAGGAACGACTCTGGGGACCAATTTTTCATTTTTCTTTCTTTTCTTTCTCCTGAGTAGCTGGGATTACAGGTGCCCACCACCATGCCCGGCTAATTTTTCTATTTTCAGTAGAGACACGGTTTTACTATGATGGCCAGGTTGGTCTTGAACTCCTGACCTCAGGTGATCCAACCGCCTCAGCCTCCCAAAGTGTTGGGATTACAGGCATGAACCACCATTCCCAGCCCGATTTTTCTTTTTAAACCTAAGATGATCAATTTAAATCCTCCAGTGTGAGAAGAGTATATGAAAATTCTCTAGAGGAAAAAGTTCAGCTGACATCTCACAGCCCTAAAATTGAAATTGGGTTTTTGCCTTTTCTTACGGCTTCCTAGTCATCATCGCTGCAAATGTTTTCTGTGCAGCTTTAATCATCATTTACTTTTTTTTTTTTTTTGAGACGGAGTCTCGCTCTGTCGCCCAGGCTGCAGTGCAGCAGCGCAATCTCAACTCAGTACAACCTCCGCCTCCTGGGTTCACGTGATTCTCTCACTTCAGCCTCCCGCGTAGCTGGGATTACAGGCGTGAGCCACCAGGCCTGGCTGATTTCTGTATTTTTAGTAGAGATGGGGTTTCACCATGTTGGGCAGGCTGGTTTCAAACTCCTGACTTCAAGTGATCCACCCCCCTCAGCCTCCCTAAGTGCTGGGATTATGGACGTGAGCCGCTGTGCCTGGCTTAATGCTTCTTGTATCTTAAAGTCGTTTAGTAACAGAGGTTCCCTGTGGGGAGAGGGCTGGCAGCCAGACGCCTGGAGCAGCGATGGGCGGGGTCCTGACCTTACCTGGAGCTGCCGGGGCAGCTGCTGGGCGATCCTCCGCAGCAGGCTGTGCGTGGGCTTCTTGGAACAGAGCAGAGCGAGGCGCACGTTCCTGTCCCCGCGCAGGAGGAGGCCTTTCGCCAGGATGCCCACCCGCATGACGCCTTTCAGGACCCGAGCCGGGGGGGCAACGCTGCTGTGGGGACAAAACCACAGACGTGAGCCTTCAGTGGAGAGACGCGGGGTACCCCAGCTGCCTCGCTCCTGAGCGACAGGGACCCTGCCATTTGCAGAGCCCCTCTGTGCCTCGGCATCCTCATCCATGAAATGGGACCAGGCGACTCTGTGGGAGGCGCTTGCGGGATGAAATGAGACACTGTGAGATCGATCTCGGAGGTGCTGTCACCAGGCATGCCTCGGAGTAGCCGGGACGAGTGGCCACACCCATGTTTTCCTTCCCCATGAGCAAACGCTAAGCCCCAGGCCCGCCCTGTGAGGTCTGATGGCTCCAGCGTTCACGGACTCTGTCACCCTGTTGTTTCGGCTCCACATGGTTCAAGAGAGGACAGAAAGCAAGGCTGCATTCTGCCTTTGCTTCACAGGGGTTAAGAAAATTCACAAACTGGCCGGGCGCGGTGGCTCACGCCTGTAATCCCAGCATTTTGGGAGGCCGAGGCGGGCAGATCACTTGAGGTCAGGAGTTTGAGACCAGCCTGGCCAACATGGCGAAAACCCATCTCTACTAAAAATACAAAAATTAGCCGGGCATGGTGGCGGGTGCCTGCAGTCTTAGCTACACGGGAGGCTGAGGCAGGAGAATCGCTTGAACCCGGGAGATGGAGATTGCAGTGAGCCGAGATTATCTCACTGAACTCTAGTCTGGGAGACACAGCAAGACTCCGTCTCAAAATAATTAATAATAATAATAATAATAATAATTAGCTCGGTGTGGTGGTATATTCCTGTAGTTCCAGTACTTGGAAGGCTGAGGCAGGAGAATGGCGTGAACCTGGGAGGCAGAGGTTGCTGTGAGCCGAGATCACGCCGCCATACTCCAGCCTGGGCGACAGAGTGAGACTTGGTCTCCAAAAAAAAAAAAAAAAAAAAAAAAGGCCGGGCACGGTGGCTCACGCCTGTAATCCCAGCACTTTGGGAGGCCGAGGCAGGCGGATCACAAGGTCAGGAGATCGAGACCATCCTGGCTAACACGCTGAAACCCCGTCTCTACTAAAAATACAAAAAAGCCGGGCGTGGTGGCAGGGGCCTGTAGTCCCAGCTACTCGGGAGGCTGAGGCAGGAGAACAGCGTGAACCCGGAAGGCGGAGCTTGCAGTGAGCCGAGATCGCGCCACTGCACTCCAGCCTGGGCGACACAGCGAGACTCTGTCTCAAAAAATAAAATGAAAAAAAAAAAGCAGAGGGCAGGTCCCTGGGTGCTCGTTGTACTGGGACACTTTGCAACCCACAGGTGCGAGGCTCAAATTTCCTATATGGAGTCAGTACTCTATGCTCCAGCAAAAGGAAGCCCTCAGGCCGAGTGGATCAGCCAGACACAAAAGGTCACACGGTGTGCGACTCCGTTTCTGTGAACTGTCCAGCACAGGCCAATCCACAGAGACAGGGCGGGCACGCGTGGGTGCATGAAACAAAATGAGGAGTTTGCTTAATCGGGACAGTTTCTGTCTGGGAAGATGAGACAGCTCTGGAGATGACAGGGGTGTTGTTGGCACAACTGTGTGAACGTGCTGCGTGCCCCTGAACTGTGCACTTAGACAGGTTAACATGCTCGGTGTTGTGTGATGTGGATTTTACCACAATAGAAAAGCATTCAAAGATTAGAGTGAACCTGTAATCACGGCACTTTGGGGGGCTGAGGTGGGAGGATCACTTGAACCCAGGAGTTCAAGACCAGCCTGGCCAACATAGCGAGACCCCTCATTGCTACAAAAAGTTAACAATTAGCTGGGTGTGGTGGTGGGCGCCTGTAGTCCCAGCTACTCGGGAGGCTGAGACGGGAGGATAGCTTGGGCCCAGGGGTCTGAGGGTCAGTGAGCTCCGATCACACCACTGCACTCCAGCCTGGGTAACAGAGCGAGATCTGTTTCTTAAAAAACAAAAAGCGGCCGGGCGCGGTGGCTCAAGCTTGTAATCCCGGCACTTTGGGAGGCCGAGACGGGCGGATCACGAGGTCAGGAGATCGAGACCATCCTGGCTAACATGGTGAAACCCCGTCTCTACTAAAAAATATTTTTAAAAAACTAGCCGGGCGTGGTGGCGGGCGCCTGTAGTCCCAGCTACTCAGGAGGCTGAGGCAGGAGAATGGCGTAAGCCTGGGAGGCGGAGCTTGCAGTGAGCTGAGATACGGCCACTGGACTCCAGCCTGGGCGACACAGCGAGACTCCGTCTCAAAAAAAAAAAAAAAAAGAAAAGCAACAAAAACCAGCAGCTGCCAGAGCAGGAAGGACTTCAACAAAAGGTAACTCCCGCCCGGATGAGTTAACTCCATGGCAATTACTTAGACGTAGGGACCTTCTCGCTTCCTAAGAGTCACAAGGGTTTGGAGCTGATTCACACCGGTGCTCAGTGACACAAACCACTCTGATTACTCAACTACTCCCTAAGGCGGAGAAGTCCGTTCAGAATCACGCTCAGCTTCCTTCTGCCCATGAGGAAACTGAGGTTTACAGAGACTGTCAGTCCCTCGTGAACGACATTTTTAGATGCGCCTTCAACAGCAAAAGGGAACGCTGAGGCATTAGAACCGCGTGGACCACCCGCTGCAAACCAGCCTCGTTCGGTGCCAAGAAGCTCTGAGACCTGGGGAACTTCCCCCTCCCAGGGCTGGAAAGCTGCCGCGGGCCACCGAGGGCTGCGGGCCCATCAGAGCTGGGGGTTCCTGCAAGGTCTCGTCCCGAGGAGCTGACCTTTGTACTGGCTGAGAGCTGGGCCCCGGGGAAGGGGATCTCCAATGACCTGCGCTTGCCGCCCTCTTCCTCTCCACCGCCCTGGTCCTCCTCGGCCAGCGTGTCAGACACCAGCTTGAGGGCCCGCTCCGCGTGGGACACGGCCCTCTGCACGGCGAGGAGCTCCTGCTCCGTGGGGTAGATGGTGGCGTGCTTGCACATGACGTGCCGGTCGTCGCTGGATGCCGGCCGCCGCCCGGGCTGTGGGGAGAGGCCGCACGTGTCAAGGCTGGGCTGTGGGGTCCCTTGGGGAGTGCTGGGCAGGCAGGCAGGTGGGGGCAGGTGGCCGTGGCCAGCCGGGTTACCAGGCAGCAGCACCGCCAGGTGAGAATCCAGTACACACAGAGAGCCCCGGGGTGGGGAACAGGGAAGTGCCTGGGGCTGCCCCTGATGGCTACAGGAAGCTTGGGTCTGAGCGAAGGAATAGGAGGGGAACCTCCGACACCTTTGGCCATACTTTTAAATTTCCAGACCAGAGGCTTTTGAGTCAGCCTGGAAACCCCTTTCTCACAGCAAGGTGCAAATCTGAGGTTCCCATTTAGGCTGGGCGCGGTGGCTCATGCCTATAATCCTAGCACTTAGGGAGGCTGAGGATCACCTGAGGCCAGGAGTTCCAGACCAGCCTGGGCAACATGGTGAAACCCCATCTCTACTAAAAATACAAGAGAGCCCGGCATAGTGGCAGGTGCCCACAGTCCCAGTTACTTGGGAGGCTGAGGCATAAGAATTGCTTAAACCGGCCGGGCGCGGTGGCTCACGCCTGTAATCCCAGCACTTTGGGAGGCCAAGACGGGCGGATCACGAGGTCAGGAGATCGAGACCATCCTGGCTAACACGGTGAAACCCCGTCTCTACTAAAAAATACAAAAAACTAGCCGGGCGAGGTGGCAGGCGCCTGTAGTCCCAGCTACTCGGGAGGCTGAGGCAGGAGAATGGCGTGAACCCGGGAGGCGGAGCTTGCAGTGAGCTGAGATCCGGCCACCGCACTCCAGCCTGGGTGACAGAGCGAGACTCCGTCTCAAAAAAAAAAAAAAAAAAAAAGAATTGCTTAAACCCGGGAGGCAGAGGTTGTAGTGAGCCAAGATTGTACCACTACACTCCAGCCTGGGTGACAAGTGAGACTCTGTCTCAAAAAAAGAGGTTCCCATTGAACCTGGACACTCAGGCTGCAGGGACAGGTTCCTCTGGGAAGAGACAGTAGCAGCCACAGAGGCACGAGGCTCCCCAAGGGAGGCGACCCCCCGGGGCTCCAGGAAGCAGGTTCTCTGTGGCCCAACGGTAGGGGCTGGGGCGCTGGGGCTCCCACCTGTGGAGTGAGGCAGTCCGGGCCGTGGAGCCCCATCCCCTGAGTACTATATGGGAGTTGGCGGGGAGGTCAGGTCCTCCTAAGGAGGTGTCCGCTGCCCTGGGGGGTGTGAGGTTGCCCGCATTTGCACACAGAGGAAGCTGTACCTACCTGGAGTTGGGTGCTGGTGGGTGGCTCCGGCCTGCCCATGAGCAGAGAGTGGGCCCAGTCGGATGGTGCATCCTGGGAAGGCTCCTCCTCCAGCCGCCTGCAGGACCGACACAGGACAGAGCGTGGTCAGGCCAGCAGCGGCCCTGAGCTGGGGGCACATCGGAGACGCTGGGGACTCATGCTCCCAGCAAGGAAGGCAGGGCCGAAGCTTTTGCTGGGGCTCCGCTGCACTGCATGGGCGCCTGCTGTATGCACAGAAGACTGAGGCTGGGAAGGCTGGTGCGGGGGGGAACCAAACACCCCTTAGGCAAAAGAGGCTCAGCCTGGGCAGCCGTAGCCTTCAGGAAGTCCTGGTCCCCTTCCCAATGCAGACCTGCTGCTGCTGGACACACCAGAGTGACATGTTACATCAGAAAATGCTCTGGGACGGACACAGGGGACTCCAGAGGTCAGGGACACTGGGACACCGGGGGTTAAGGGGACACAGGAGACACTGGGGATGAGGGGACACTAGGAGATCAGGGGGACACAGGGGACTCCAGGGGTCAAGGGGACTCAGGGGATACCAAGGGTCAGGAGACACAGAGACACCGGGGTCAGGGGACACCAGGGTTCAGGGAACGCAGGGGCATCAGGGGTCAGGGGGTCACAGGGCACACCAGGGGTCAGGGGGACACCAGGGGTCAGGAAAACACAGGGGACTCCAGGGGTCAGGGGTCACAAGGCACACCAGAGGTCGGGGATACAGGGGACACAAAGGTCAGGGGACACAGAGGACACCAGGGGTCGGGGGACCCAGGGGACACCGGGGGTAAGGGGTCACAGAGGACACGAGGTGTCAGGGTACATAGGGGCACTAGGAGTCAGGGGACACAGGGGTCAGGGGGACACAGGTCACCAGGTGCCTCTGCAGCCGTGCGGTCCAGTGAGTTGGCAGGCAGTGTCCCTGCGCCTGCAGAGGCGCCTGGCACCCACGTGTCAGGTCTGCACACCACCGTGCCTTTGCCCGTCTGCTCTGGAACCCTCTCTCGCTCCCACACCAGGACGTGCCCACTGCCCGGGCACCCGACTCCCCCCACTGCCTGAGAGCTCACACGGGGGATCCCCATAATCTGCAGCGGCGGGCGTCTGGTTCCATGCTGGACCTGCCCTCCCTCGCCAGGCCCCCTTGCCAAGACCCGCAGCCGGGCACCTCCTCTCCACGTGCCAGCGCCGCAGTTGCTCCAGCCGCTCCTCCGCCAGGCGCCGCTGCTTCCTCATCCGCTCCTCCAGGAGCTTCCGAGCCCGGCTGCTGGGCTCCATGGCAATGGGAAGGTCCGGGTTCACTTTCTTCTGGAAAGGAGAGGCAAGGCTCTGAGAGTAGGGACCTTGGTTTAGACAGGGATGCCGGGAGGGTCTTGGGGTGCAGGGAGAGACCCAGAGACTAGAACTGTTGGGCTGAAATCTCCCAAAGCCTTTTTTTTTTTTTTTTGGAGACGGAGTCTCGCTCTTGTCTCCCAGGCCCGTGTGCAGTGGTGTGGTCTTGGCTCATTACAACCTCCGCCTCCCGGGTTCATGCCATTCTCCTGCCTCCGCCTCCCGAGTAGCTGGGATAACAGGTGCGTGCCACCACATCTGGCTAATGTTTGTATTTTTAGTAAAGATTTCACTATGTTGGCCAGGCTGATCTCTAACTTCTGACCTCAAATGATCCGCCCACCTTGGCCTCCCAAAGTTCTGGGATGACAGGTGTGCGCCACCGCACCGGACCCAAGATACACTGTTGAGACGTGGAGCAAGACTTTGAAAACACAGAAAATCACCCCACCCTCTTAAGTTCATGAGATTACACGGGCAGAAGAGGCCAGACCAGAGGCCTCCCAGCGCCCGCCCGGGCCGAGCACACCCCGGACGGGTGTCGGGGCTCCCCCTGCTGGACGCACCCGGTACTGCAGCCGGTGCCGCCGTCCCCTCACGTGCAGGTCCTTGGCGTTAAGGTCGTTGAAACTGCACTCGCACAGCTTACACTGGAAGCGAAGCACTCGCCCTTCCTCGCTGCACACCTGAGACACAAAACAGCTGCACGCACACCAGGCACGAGGCCGGGGGGATGTGAGATGCTACCGACGCCGGGTCGCTGCGGAGCCTTCCTCATTGCTGGTCATTTTGTGTTATGTATGTATTTTCAGAGACACGGTCTTGCTGTGTTACCCAGGCTGGACGGCAGTGGCTCGATCTCGGCTCACTGCAGCCTCAAACTCCTGAGCTCAAGCGATCCTCCCACCTCAGCCTCCCGAGTAGCTGGGACCACAGGCATG
This sequence comes from Macaca fascicularis, assembly GCF_037993035.2. Classification (NCBI taxonomy): domain Eukaryota; kingdom Metazoa; phylum Chordata; class Mammalia; order Primates; family Cercopithecidae; genus Macaca; species Macaca fascicularis. The sequence goes on from NC_088393.1 coordinate 4,547,411, forward strand.
CACCACCATGGGAGACGGGAGGATTGCTTGAGCCCAAGAGTTCAAGACCAGCCTGGTCAACATAGCGAGACCCCGTCTCTACAAAAAATAAAAATAAAAAAATTAGCTGGGAGTGGTGGCTCACACCTGTAGTCCCAGCTACTCAGGAGACTGAGGTGGGAGGATTGATTGAGCCATGACGGCATCACTGCACTGCAGCCTCAGTGACAGAGCAAGACCCTGTCTCTTAAAGAATCCCAGGACTGCAGTCAAGGCAGAGGAAACCCAGCCCTGCCTCTTTGGCACGCACAAGACCAACCAGGGTCTGAACTGCCGCTGGCCCGGGAACTGGCAGACCTGGCCCAGGAGCTTGGCTCCACTGCTCAGTAGCCTAGCTTTGGCAAGTCCCAAGATCCCCCAGACCCAGGAAAGGAGCTGGACGGAAGGGCCTCCAACCTCCCGGGGAGCTTTCTCCTGCCCGGAGCCCTTCCATCTTCCAGACAGATGGCTCCAGGGGGCCCCCTGTTGGGACTGCCTCGGCCTGTCTCTGGCCCTCACGAGGCCATATTCATTTCCTGTTGGTATCCGAAATCTGGCACCCAAAGTGTCAAGCGGGTCTTGCACGGGGTTTGGTCTATGGAGGTCTGGCCTGTGCAGCTCGGGAATGGGGATGGGTCTGTAAATCCCACTGGGAGAAGCCGGGTGAGGTCTCGAAGCCTGACCCATGGGAAAGTCCTTCCCTGACCAGGGCTTGACAGCCTCGGCTTACCTCCTCCACATATTCTGGGCCCACCGGCTGCGCATCAGAGCAGCCCAGGGGAGCTTCCTCCGAGCCTCCTTGGGTGGGTGTTCCAGGACCCTCTGACTTGGGTTGGGCCGGTCTCCCCCTCTGGGGTCTGCAGCCTGCTATCTGCGGCTCAGGAGGCCCTGAGGGGAAAAACCATGTCACTGACACCCTGTTCCAGGAGAAAGCACTGTGGCTGCGAACCAGCCAGGTGGCATGGGGTGGAGAGCCACCCAGACCCCAGGCTCGCCTCCTGTGATGTCGGGGGGAACGGCCCCGGGCAGCGACCTCGCTCTCCCTTTCATGCCTGCGTGTGACCCAGCCGAGAAACCGAGGCCAGTTTCAATCCGTCAGTGGGGACGTCCTGGATTTAGATCCTCGCTTGAGGAACCCACTGACAGCACAAAATCCACAGTTAATAGACGATGAAGTATCAGGCGGACCAAGGCTCGTACTTAACCTACCCCCGTTAGGCAAAATTATGGAGCCTCGGGTGAAGTATCAGGCGGACCAAGGCTTGTACTTAACCTACCCCCGTTAGGCAAAATTATGGAGCCTCGGGTGAGACAAGTATCTTTGTTATCAGAATGACTTGATGGTTTGATCTTCAAAATCATGTTGCTATTCAAGAATCAAGGCTGCTGAGGTTAAAAACAGAATGCGGCTCCCTCAGCCCCTGCCCACGCACAGCACGGTGGTCCAGGGCAGAGACTCTTAGACAGACCCAGGTTCCAATCCCACCTCCACCGTTTACGGCTTTTCCATCTACACATTGGGACTGGTGACAACATTGACTTAAATGGGTTGTGGGCTGGGCACAGTGGCTCATGCCTGTAAACCCAGGGCTGTGGGAGGCCGAGGCGGGAGGATCACTTAAGCCTAGGAGTTTCCGACCAGCCTGAGCAACATAGCAGAACCCCATCGCTACAAAAAAAAAAAAAAAAATACAAAAAGTAGTGGGATGTGGTGGTACACACCTGTAGTCCTAGCTACTCAGGAGGCTGAGCTGGGAGGATTGCTTGAGCCCAGGGGTGGGGGCTGCAGTGAGCTATGATCGCACCTCTGCACGGCAGCCCGGGTGACACAGTGAGACCGTCTCAGAAACAAAGCAAACCACGAAAAAAGATTTGTCATGGAGGTAAAGTGAAGCAATGCACACAAAGCAGTGAGCGGATGCCTGGCATTGAATCCTGGTTAATGCGGGCCACCTCTGACAGCTGGGGCTTTGCACGCAGGGAAGGTAGGGTCACAGGCAGAGGGGCGCAAGGAATCCACCTTCATTTCCCGGTACCCACGTAACTCTGGTTCTGAGCCCAGTTTGTTCACTGTGACCACCAGGGTGCGCAGGGGAGCAGAGTCGAGGTGGCAGCCCAGGGAACCCGCTAGGTGCAGGGCGAGGGCTTCCAGTGAACCCCAGCACCCAGCACCAGCCCAAATTCTGCTGGAAGAGGCCAGGCACGGTGGCTTATGCCTGTGATCCCAGCACTTTGGGAGGCCGAGGATAGTGGATCACTTGAGGTCAGGAGTTCGAGACCAGCCTGGCCAACATGGTGAGACCCTGTCTCTACGAAAAATACAAAAATTCGCCGGGTGTGGTGGCGGGCGCCTGTAGTCCCAGCTACTCGGGAGGCTGAGACAGGAGAATCGCTTGAACCCGGGGGGCAGACGTTGCAGGGAGCCGAGATCGCACCACTGCACTCCAGTCTGGATGACAGAGCGAGGCTCCATCTCAAACCAAACCAAAACAAAAAAACTCTACAGGAAGAAATGGCATTACCATTGTATCGGTTCTGCCAGCACTCTCTGGAAACGGTCTCAGAGGGTCCAGGGCGGTGTCGGTCAGTGGGAGGCCCTCTCGCTCCGCTGGACCCGGAGGACGTGACGAAAACCAACTGGATGGTCGATTTTCTCACGAAATGTTCACCGGGCAGGGTGGCCAGGGCTCCTGTGGGTAGGCGAACACGCATGCAGACACACATACCCTCGCGTGAGGCCTTCAAGGCCACAGGTCTCTTGGCCAGTGCTGGCCTGCTCGGGGCACACACGCTGGGGCCGGTGGCGGATGTGGGCTTGGCCTCCACCCTGGGGGTGCTCTCTGCGGCCGGTGCAGGCTCCAGGGTGGGAATGGGCTTCCCCAGTTTGGTGTGCAGCTTGAAGACCTGCAACAGACAGAGCCGGGCTCCTGTGGGAGGGCCGCTCCCAGCCTGATGGCCTTTTCAAGAGGCAGGAAGGGCCTCCACGGGCGGGCAGCGGGTGTGTGGGCGGGCTGGTCCCGGGGACCCCGCCTCTTGTCTCCTCCTGCTCTCTGGATATCACCCACTCCAGAAGGCCCTTCCCAGGTGGCCTCCTGCCTTGCACACGTGCTTATGAGTCCTCTAGCGCGGTGACACTCCTCTGACGTGTGAGCACGTGGCTCACCAGCTCACATGGACGCTCTTCCTCCTCTTCCACCACGTGGGCTGCCAGATGGGGCCTCTCAACCTCCCAAGCCCTATCCTAGTGCCCCCGACTGCCCGGGATTCAGCGTGTGTGGACGGATGGTGGACGTGCATGTGTCCCTGGACGGACACCCACGTTCTGCACGCGCGTGTGCACGTGGTCACATCTGTATTCTGGCCGTGCCCTATTCTCAGCACCTCCGGGTGCAAGGTGCTTCTGGCAAAGGTGTCGTGTGCACAGGGCCGCGGTGTGTGTGCTGGGGACCATCTCAGACACATTTCCAGCTCCGAGTCTCTGACACGCGCTGCACAAGACCTGCCCTGTAACCCCCGACCCCACAATGGGTGGCAGGGCCTGCCTGACCCCCAGACCAAGCCCCAGCCTGTGGGGGTGATGCCAGCCCCTAGCTCTCCGGTCCCCAGGCCAGTGAGTCTCCTTCCCCCGTTTCTCTGCCCCCCTCCTTCCCTCCTCCATGCCTCCCTGCGCATTCCTCTTTCCCCCGTGGCTTCACACAGGCCCTCAGCAAGCTGTCCTGAGCCGAGCCAGGGAATGAGGCCCTGGATGAGCCTTCAGGCAGCTGAGGGAAAGAAGCCAGGTCCTCGGCCAGGCCTCCCAGGGTGGCTCAGCCTGACAGCCCGGGCTACAGCACAAGCCAGCTGTTCCCCTCCCTGCCCTCAGGTGGGGACTCCATCCCCTCCCGGCCGAACTTGACATAACCCAGGCCTTTTTTCTTTTTTTTTTTTTTTTTGAGACCGAGCCTTGCTCTGTCGCACAGGCTGGAGTGCAGTGGCGAGATCTCAGCTCACTGCAACCTCCACCTACCGGGTTCAAGCAATTCTCCTGCCTCAGCCTCCTGAATAGCTGAGGTTACAGGCGTGCACCCCCACGCCCAGCTAATTTTTGTATTTTTTAGTAGAGACGGAGTTTCACCATGTTGGCCAGGCTGGTCTCAGACTCCCGACCTCACGTGATCCACTCGCCTCGGCCTCCCAAAGTGCTGGGATTACAGGCATGAGCCACCGTGCCCGGCCTAACCCAGGCCTTTTTAAGGCCACAGGAGAACAGTGATTATTACAGCAGGGAGTGTGAAGAGCAAGACCCCAAAGGGAACACAGCGTTGGATCTCAAGGCAAACCCTGTCCATCGCCAGGCCTGAACGCCAAGCTTTCTTGGAAGTCTGGGTGTGAGTGTCTCGGCCACTTCATGTTTTTGTGCAATAAGGAGGAACCCCTTTTATAAGCTGAAAGGAGTCCAGGTGCAGTGGCTCACGCCTGTAATCCCAGCACTTTGGGGGGCTGAGGCAGACGGATCACTTGAGCTCAAGAGTTCCAGACCAGCCTGGCCAACAAGGTGAAACCCCGTCTCTACTAAAAGTACAAAAATTAGCCGGGTGCGGTGGTGGGTGCCTGTAATCCCAGCTACTCGAGAGGCTGAGGCATGAGAATTGCTTGAACCCAGGAAGCAGAGTTTGCAGTGAGCCGAGGTCACGCCACTGCACTCCAGCCTGGGGGACAGAGTGAGATTTTGTCTCATGTAAAAACATAATAAAATGAAAAATAAGATAAAATGACTGGAAAGGAGTTTGGATCCTTGAAGATGAGGATGCATGGGCCTGGGCAGCCGGCGCTTGGGCGCGCTCCACTTGGAGAAGCTTCTCCGGGCTCCCTTTGATCTCCGCAGGCATCTCTGTGGGTCCTAAGTGCTGACCTGGGTGCCTCCTCCCCAGGGGTGGCAGAGCCTGGGATGGGTGGGGCCGTACCTTCTGGTGCTTGGCTCCCCGGATGTGGGCCGTGTAGGCGTCTGCCCCAGTGCAGGACACGGCGCACAGGTTACAATGTAGCTGCGCCTGCACCCCGCGCGGGCTCCCGTTGGGCTGCACGCCTGTCTTCTGGGCCGCCTCCTTCTTTCTGTGCTTCTGCCCTCCCAGATGTTCCCGGTAGGTCTGCAGTAAGGGGTGAGAGGCAGCCTGAGTGGGGGTGTGCACACTGGCCACGCCCCCTCCCCTGCAGGCCCCCAGCTTAGCACGCAGGAACTCGGTGGTAACAGACGCCCACTGTCCCCAGCCCTCCATCCCCTGGTGCCACGGAGGTTCAAGTGTCCCTTTATTCTTCTTATTTTTATTTTTTATTTTTTGAGACAGTCTCGCTCTGTTGCCCAGGCTGGAGTGCAGTGGCGCAATCTCAGCTCACTGCAACCTCCGCCTCCTGGGTTCAAGTGATTCTCCGTCCTCAGCCTCCCAAGTAGGTGGGACTACAGGCGCGTGCTACCATGCCCGACTAATTTTTGTATTTTTAGTAGAGACGGGGTTTCACTATGTTGGCCAAGCTGGTCTTGAACTCCTGACCTCAAGTATCCACCTGCTTTGGCCCCCCAAAGTGCTGGGATGACAGGAGCACACCACCGCGCCCAGCCTATCTTCTTACTATAGACTTCTCGAATTTTTTTTTTTTTTTTTTTTGAGACAAGGTTATGCCCTGTCACCCAGGCTGGAGTGCAGTGGCGCTATCTCAGCTCACTGCAACCTCTACCTCCTGGGTTCAAGCGATTCTCCTGCCTCAGCCTCCCAAGTAGCTGGGACTACAGGTGCCCGCCACCACGCCTGGCTAATTCAAGCATCCCTTTATGAAGCCCACGTAACAAACCCACAGGCTCAGACTGCTAGACATAAGGCTTCTCCCTTCTTCTGAAACTCAAGGAGTTTCTTAGGAAAGCATGCTCCACGCATCACGTGTTCCTTTCAGGGGCTGCTGTATACAGAAAATTCTGACTTTTCAGAATTCAACCTCGGAAACCAAGCAAGGGCACCTGCTGCCCGAAGGACAGTCATGTACACTTCCGTCTTAGGAAACTGCTAATAGACACAGGGGCTCCACCCGGGGGAAGCTACCGTGAGTCACAGGCCTACGCATCCGGTACTCCTGGGCCCAAAATATCTGATTGCATCTGGGGAAGCGACAGCCAAGCCCTCAGGCAGAATCCTGGGTGTGCTCCTTAAAATCCTGAAACGAAGCCCACCACAGAGAAGACGCGGCAGGTGGGCCACGAAACCCACACGCCCTGACAATGCCAAGAATGAACGTTCTGCAGACTGAAAAGTGCCCCTGAAAATACTGGGGCACACTGGACACTGCCCGCTCCCCTGAAGGCCACCGGCTTAGCGCTCAGGAACTCAGTGACATCGTCTGGTTTTAGGGAAGAAACATAGGATGTGGGAGAGGCACACATTTTACTGTATGTATGCTCTCTAGAACTTAGGAATCTTTCTTTTTTAGATGGAGTCTCACTGTCACCCAGGTTGGAGTGCAGTGGGGCAATCTCAGTTCACTGCAACCTCCGCCTCCCAGGTTCACGCCATTCTCCTGCCTTAGCCTCCCAAGTAGCTGGGACTACAGGTGCCCGCCACCACGCCCGGCTAATTTTTGTATTTTAGTCGAGACGGGTTTTCACCATGTTGGCCAGGCTGGTGTCGAACTCCTGACCCCAGGCAATCCTCCTGCCTCGGCCTCGCAAAGTGCTGGGATTACAGGCATGAGCCGCCGCGTCCGGCCAATAGGCTGTCTGCGTGCACTTTTGGCGTATTCTGGAATAAGTAGCCACATGGGCTTCAACACATCTTGGTTTGATTTTTGCCTGGGTCACTAAAACTGACTCTGAGTTCCCCAAAGTACTGACCCTTTCTGAACCTCTGGGATTTTGTCTGCCACACAGAGATGGTAGCCACAAGGCAGACATAAGGATTAAATAACCCACATGCGTCTGGTGCAGGGACTCAGCTTGTCATCCTGGCACGATGGGAGGCTGAGGCAGGAGGATGCCTTGAGCTTAGGAGTTCGAGACCAGCCTGGGCAACATAGTGAGACCCCATCTCTACTGAAAATAAAAAAAGTTAGCTGGGCATGGTGGTTCGTACCTGTCTCAGCTACTTGGAAGGCTGAGAGGAGGACCTGAACCCAGGAGGTGGAGGCTGTAGTGAGCTGTGATTGCACCACTGCACTCCAGCCTCAGCAACAGAGCGAGACCCCTTGTCTCCAAACAAAACAAAACAAAACCTCAAACTTGTATCCGAGCACTCTGCAAAGAGGGCCAGGGTCTCTCCTAGCATGAGATGCAGTGGAGAGCTGCCGGGGCAAAGAGCCTGAGACAGGGAAAGGGTGATCTGTGGCGGGAGGGGTCCCGAGCAGGGTCGGGCCCCCCATCCCCAGCTGGGTCAGGGGTCCTGATAGGGTGTCCTGAGCGGTCTCACACCTCTCCAGAGACTCCGCGTCTCTCGCAGTCCAGAGCTTGCTTTCAGAGCATTCAAAACAAAAGATCAGGGTGTGTGTTTTGCAAAGATAGAGCTCTAGGGTCTGATTATCTTTCCAGGAAACGAGCCCACGATCTCTGCGGGGTGATCTGCGAGCTTTAAAACCTCAAGCGGCTGTGTTTGGTAAAGAGTCTTTCACGTGTGTCCCAGACAAGCACTGCCACACACAAGCACACGTGCACCCACACACAGGCGCAGGCACACACATACACACGCAGGCACACATGCGCACACATACACGCACACTCACGTTTGCACACACATATGCACACATATACACATGCATAAGCACACACGCACTTGCACACATACGCACCCTTGCACTCACACACGCACACACACACAAGCGCTTGCACACACAGGCACATGCATACACCATGCAAGTTTAACACCAGACCTTTTTTCAGCAGGCAGCGACCCTGACCCCCCGGCGCTCACATTCGGGTTCAGACCTTAGGAACAGAGAGGTCCCGCCCACGGCGGGAGGGCGACTGACCTGGGGGCCCGCGCAGCTGATCTTGCAGATGTCGCAGTAGTGAAGCTGGAGCTGCCTGGGCCCGGCCTTGGGTCTCGGCAGTTTGCTGGGAAGCGGTGGCTTCGAGTCGGCCCTGGGGCTGCTTCCTGAGCCTGCGGGCGTGGGCGGCGGGGGCAGCTGCTGTGGGGGTCCCGGGGGAGGCGGGGGCTGCGCTGGAGGATAGAAAGGGCTGGCGGCGGAGTACACCGACGCGTCATAGCTCGGGTAGCTTGGTGCTAAGGAGCAGAGAAAACAGTGAGTCGCGGGGAGATGCTGATTCCACTCGAGTTGAAGCGGGGGCCGACCGAGTGACCGCCTGGGCAAGGAACGCTGGTCTTACCCGTGTAGGCGGTGCAGGTGGGATCGTAGGAGGGCGGGGGGTAGGAGGTCACGATGGACGCCGAGGACTCGGGCTGGACGCCTGTCGCCGTGGGATAGGTGTATCCCGAGGACAGGGCGCTGGCTGGCTGTCCGGCCTCCACTCTGGGCGCCTGTTGTGGGGGCTGAGCGCAGCTGTGACCGCCATGGGGGCTGGGCTGCCTGCAGGCCTCTTGGGTCCCTAGGGGACAGGCACAGGCCCTCTGCAGAGCCAGCCCCCACCCCACTGCCCCTCACCTGCGGATGGACCCCGGGCTCAACTGGCTGGAAACGCTAGATGCTTAAGCCGGGACCAGAGGTCAGAGCCTAGGGCCAGGTCCCGGCAGCGACTCGCAGGTGACCTTGTGCCCACCTGTCCTTTCCAGAGCCCAGCTTCTCCCTCCTGCCGTGGGGGAGGAGGGCTCCTCCGCGTCTCCGGCTCCTTCACCCACAGAGCTCACCTCCTGCCACCCGGGGAAAGCTTCCTTGGAAAAAATGTTAGCTGCATTTTAGGTTCTCACTTTCCCTCATTCATAGGCCCACACCTGGCAGAGATCCCAGGGCCCATCTGAACAGCCAGCCCTGAGGCTCACCTGCAAATCTAGGATGATGATGATGATGATGATGATGATGATGATGATGATGATGATTGAGACAGAGCCTCGCTGTCGCCCAGGCTGGAGTGCAGTGGCGCGATCTCGGCTCACTGCAACCTCCGCTTCCCAGGTTCAAGTGATTCTCCTGCCTCAGCCTCCTGAATAGCTGGGATTACAAGCATGTGCCACCATGCCCGGCTAATTTTTCTATTTTTAGTAGAGATGGGGGTTTCACTGTGTTGGCCAGAATGGTCTCGATCACTTGACCTTGTGATCCGCCCACCTCAGCCTCCCAAAGTGCTGGGATTACAGGTGTGAGCCACTAGCCTTTATTTTGTTTTTTTTTTTTAGAGACAGGGTCTCGCTGTGCTGTCCAGGCTGGAGTGCAGTGGTACGATCACAGCTCACTGCAGCTCAGTTCCTGGGCTCAGGTGAACCTCCTATCTCAGCCTCCCGTGTAGCTGGGACTATAGGTGCACACCACCATGCCTAGCTAACATTTTTGCATTTTTTGTAGAGAGAGGGTCTTACTATGTTGCCCACGCTGGTCTCGAACTCCTAGGCTCAAGCAATTCTAACACCTTGATTGGGCCTCCTAAAGTGTTGGGATTACAGGCATGAACTACCTTGTGCCACCTCTAGGATGGTTAAGATGTAACTTTCACCAGTGCAGTGGCTCACACCTGTAATCCCAGCACTTTGGGAGGCTGAGGCAGGCAGATCACCTGAGGTGAGGAGTTCGATACCAACCTAACATGGTGAAACCCTGTTTCTACTGAAAATACAAAAAATTAGCCAGGCATGGTGACACGCACCTCTAGTCCCAGCTACTTGGGAGGCTGAGGCAGGAGGATCATTTGAACCCAGGAGGCAGAGGGTGCAGTGAGCTGAGATCACGCCACTGTACTCCAGCCTGGGCAACAGAGCGAGACTCCATCTCAAAAAAAAAAAAAAAAAAAGAAAGAAAGAAAAGATGTAACTTTCAGGCCGGGCATGGTGGCTCACGCCTGTAATCCCAGCACTTTGGGAGGACAAGGCGGGCGGATCACGAGGTCAGGAGATCGAGACCATCCTGGCTAATACTGTGAAACCCCGTCTCTACTAAAAATACAAAAAATTAGCCGGGCATGGTTGCGGGCACCTGTAGTCCCAGCTACTTGGGAGACTGAGGCAGGAGAATGGCGTAAACCCGGGAGGCAGAGATTGCAGTGAGCCGAGATTGCGCCACTGCACTCCAGCCTGGGCAACAGAGCAAGACTCCGTCTCAAAAAAAAAAAAAAAAAAATAGGTAACTTTCCCAAGGTTTTCCTGTGCTGCAGGGAATGTCTCCTCGTCCGCAGCCCCGACCCTGCAGATGGCTCACCTGGCTGGCAGGAGTCTGTGGCTGTCATGCGCCCAGGCTGGAGGGCAGGAGGCTGGAAGTACGGCCTGTCCTCGTAGCTCCTGGCAGCCACCGACTGTCCGTAGCTGTAACTGTCCTAAGTGGGGGTTTCCGTAGGAGAGCAGCTCAGGCGGCAGGTGCAACGCACCCTGGCCACACTGCACTCTGCATTTAGTCCTTCCCGCAGCGCTGGCTCCTAAGCATCTGCCCAAGACCAGGCCCTGGCCCGGGGGCAGGGGGCACGGGATGTGGCTGACACAGCAGCTCTCATGGAGCTGACACTAATTTCCAAGAGTCCGACTGCGATTTACAGGAGGACTGCGATTTACAGGAGGACGCTGGGTGTGGCAGGAGAGGGTGGGTTTGCAGGGAGAAGCCCCCGAGGCCTTAGCAAGGAAATGGAGAAGGGAGGAAGAGGGTGGGGTCAGGTGGGTGCTGAGCTCGGGTGACAGGTGGCCTCTGATGCCGTTGACCGACACGACCTGGGGACGAGGTGCAGGCGGCAGGGCTGGGGAGTTGGAGCATGGTCATGGGGGACATCTTTGCGACACCAAGTGGGAACACAGTGGCTGGGTCTGCAGCCTGAGTGCCTCGGTTGGGAAGGTGGGATTGTCACCACCCAGCTGTGCCCCACATGCCACAGACACCCTCTTAGAGGCAGGAACCCGGAGCGTGGGGAAGGGGGGGTGAGTCCTGGTCTCTCTGGGGCCAGGAGACTGAGGCCATCTGTCCTGGCCAGGGAGGGGTCCTCCAACCCAGGTGACCCTCGTCCTCTTTCATAGTCACTGCTGAGGCTGGGACAAAGCTCTGTGCTGTCACTGTCCCCACTGCCCCGATGTGGAGGTATGCGTGGGGCCTGTCCCCGAGAGCAGTGGATTCTTTTGGAAGCGGCTCTGCCCTGATTTCTCCCCACTGCAGGTACGTAATGCCAGCAGAAGGGTCCCGAAGGAAGGATCACGGTTAAGAGGCCTGGGAGAAGGAGTAGCTGCGGGGAGCCCACCGCTCTCACCCACGCAAGGCGATCCACATTTCCCGGCAATGCTGGTCAAAGAAAGGACTGGATACCTGGTAGGTAGCCATGGTGGTGGTCGTGGGGACGGGCTCCTGGGGTCGGCAGCCGTAGGTGAACTCCGGGCTGGAGTGGGGCTGGTATCCACCGTACCCTGCTGGGGCAGCTGGGGGAAAGGCCGGGTTCGCGGCGGGGTCCATCCCAGGAGTGGGTTGTGCAGTATAGCTGGCCCCCGTGGTGAGCAGGGGAAGAGTTGGAGTCTGGGCGCTAGAACCACAAACACACACACAAGCCCCACGGGGTTAGAGCGAGTTCTAACCCCACCGGACCTGAGCTGCCCTGCTTGGTGGAGACCCTCCTAGGAGCCCAGGCACAGCTGGAAGCACTTTCCACAAATTAACACCATCTCACAAGAACGCTGTAATGCTGGGACTATCACTGCACCCAATTTACAGATGAAGAAACCGAGGCACTGTCAGTGGCAGAGGTGGGACTCGAACCCATCTGAGTTCCGCTTTGTGGATGATCTACTTACGTGGCAGGGCTTTTTCTGGATTCTTCAAAGAAAACTGAATTTTTTTTTTTTTTTGAGACGGAGTCTGGCTCTGTCGCCCAGGCTGGAGTGCAGTGGCCGGATCTCAGCTCACTGCAAGCTCCGCCTCCCAGGTTCACGCCATTCTCCTGCCTCAGCCTCCTGAGTAGCTGGGACTATAGGCACCCGCCACCTCACCCGGCTAGTTTTTTTGCATTTTTTAGTAGAGACGGGGTTTCACCGTTAGCCAGGATGGTCTCGATCTCCTGACCTCGTGATCCGCCCGTCTCGGCCTCCCAAAGTGCTGGGATTACAGGCTTGAGCCACTGCGCCCGGCCTGAACTTTTTTTTTTTGGAGACAGAGTCTTGCTCTGTCACCCAGGCTGGAATGCAGTGGCGCGATCTTGGTTCACTGCAAGCTCCGCCTTCCGGGTTCAAGCGATTCTCCTGCCTTAGCCTCCTGAGTAGCTGGGACTACAGGTACCCACCACCACACCCAGCTAATTTTTTTTTTATATATATTTTTAGTAGAGATGGGGTTTTACCATGTTAACCAGGATGGTCTCAATCTCCTGACCTTGTGATCTGCCCGCCTCAGCCTTCCAAAATGCTGAGATTACAGGAGTGAGCCACTGCGCCCAGCCAGAAAATTGAACTTTAACAGTATAGTGTCTGGCCGGGTGTGGTGGCTCACGCCTGTAATCCCAGTATCTTGGGAGGCTGAGGTGGGAGGATCGCTTGAGCTCAGGAGTTTGAGACCAGCCTGGACAACATAGCGAGACGTTGTCTCTTCTAAAATAAAAATAAAATTAAAAAAAATTAGCGAGTGTGATGCTACACGCCTGTAGTGCCAGCTAGTCAGGAGGCTGAGGTGGGAGGATGGCTTGAGCCCAGGAAGTAGAGGCTGCAGTGAGCTATGATCTCACCACTGCACTCCAGCCTGAGCAACAGAGTAAGACTCTGTCTCAAAACAAACCAAACGAAAAACAGTACAGCTGTGATCAGTAGCTCTCTTAACCTCCTTGGGGTTGAGACTTCTTTTTTATGACAAAATATTTCAAACAAAGAACCACCAAACAAACGCACATCACTGAGACGGATAAGTGTTAATGTTTGGCTGTATTTGTGTCAGAGCTTATTGCTTAAATAAATAGAATTGAAGCCCACCTGGATCCTATTCCTCTCTCTTCCTCCCTAGGGTTGGTGGCTGTCTTTTGTCCGCTCATGATTCTTAGACTTTTACTATGTATGTATGAAGGTTTTGTTTGTTTGTTTGTTTTAGAGATGGCAGGGCTCGCTTTGTTGCCCAGGCTGGATGGAGCGCAATGGTGTGATCATGGTTCACTGCAGCCTCTTAACTCCTGGGCTCCATGTGAATCTTTATTTCTTTTTTTTTTTTTTGAGACGGAGTCTCGCTCTGTCGCCCAGGCTGGAGTGCAGTGGCCGGATCTCGGCTCACTGCAAATTCCGCCTCCTGGGTTTATGCCATTCTCCTGCCTCAGCCTCCCGAGTAGCTGGGACTACAGGTGCCCGCCACCTCGCCCGGCTAGTTTTTTTGTATTTTTTAGTAGAGAGGGGGTTTCACCGTGTTAGCCAGAATGGTCTCGATCTCCTGACCTCGTGATCCGCCCGTCTTGGCCTCCCAAAGTGCTGGGATTACAGACATGAGTCACCACGCCCGGCCCCGTGTGAATCTTTATACAACACGGTGTTGTGCTTTTCAGTAACGTGTGCAAAATTATGTTCTTATTGTGCATCTCACACTGCAACTTGCTTCTCCAATGGCTGGCAAAAAAAGGACAGAATGCCCAGACATGCACAAAAATACTGTCACCCCTGAATGTCCGTGGGAGATGAGTTCCAGGACTCCCCAGTGGGTGCCAAAATCTTCGGATGCTCAAGACCCTGATATAGAAAGGTGTAGCAGCCGGGCGTGGTGGCTCACACCTGTAATCCCAGCACTTTGGGAGGCCAAGGCTGGTGGATCACCTGAGGTCAAGAGTTTGAGACCAGCCTGACCAACATGGTGAAACCCCATCTCTACTAAAATAGATAAACACAAGATACAAAAAGGTGTAGAATTTGCACATAGCTTCCTGTATACATTAAATCATCTCTAGATTACTTGCCACCTAACGCAGTGCCTGCACATTACTTCATTTGTGTGGATTCAACATGGTACTTGGCATGTGGCAAATTGAAGTTTTGCTTTTTGAAACTTTGTGGAGTTTTTCCAAGTATTTTAGTTTATTTTATATTTCTAGAGACAGGTTCTCACCCCAGACGCCCAGCTAGAGGGCAGCAGCATGATCATAGCTCACTGCAGCCTCAAATTGCTGGGCTCAAGCAATCCTCCCATCTGAGCCTCCTGAGTAGTTGAGACTATAGGGACATGTGACTATGTCCAGCAGATTTTTAAAAAATTTTTAGTAGAGACGAAGTCTTGCTCTTTTGCCTAGGTTGGTCTCAAACTCCTGGGCTCAGGTGATCCTCCCACCTCAGCCTCTCCAGTAGCTGCAACTACAGGTGTGCACCCATACCTGACCATTTTTCCATATATATATATGAGACAGAGTCTCCCTCTGTCACCCAGGCTGGAGTGCAATGGCATGATCTCGGCTCACTGCAACCTCCGCCTCCCGGGTTCAAGCGATTTTCCTTCCTCAAGTAGCTGGGATTACAGGTCCCCGCCACCATGCCCAGCCTAATTTTTGTATTTTTAGTAGAGACAGGGTTTCACCATGTTGGCCAGGCTGTTCTTGAATGCCTGACCTTAGTGATCCACCCGCCTCAGCCTCCCACAGTGCTGATTACAGGCGTGAGCCACCACGCCTGGCCCGTTTTTCCAAATATTTTTGTTCGGCAGTTGGTTGAATCCACAGATGCGGAACCCATGGTCAGGGAGGGCTGGCTAATTAAATCCAGTCATCTTTGATGTTCTGCTGACTCGAAAAACCACAGCACCACACAGTTTTTGTGCATGTTGTTAGAAAGGTGTGTTTGTCATGGTGAGCGGGACAGAACATACTGTATTTAGCTTTAGCCAGCTTGGTTGATAATGTTAAAATATGTAGACATATGGTAGGCAGGCTTCCATCTGTACTTCTGCCCTGGGCCTCCCAAATGTAAAGACTGATTAGTTACATACGCAGAACACGCATCTAAAAAAAAAACAGTTTACTTGTTTGAAACTGTCACGATTCATTCACCTTTTCCCTATTTTCCTTACTACATAAGCGGAATGTGCTTCCAAAAGAAGAATAATTGTTTACTTGTTTGAAAAATATCACAATTCATTCACCTGTTTTCCTTAATTATGTAAGCAGAATATGCTTCTAAAAAAGACTTGTTTACTTGTCTGAAAATATCACGATTCGGGCCGGGCGCGGTGGCTCAAGCCTGTAATCCCAGCATTTTGGGAGGCCGAGACGGGCGGATCACGAGGTCAGGAGATCGAGACCATCCTGGCGAACACCGTGAAACCCCGTCTCTACTAAAAAATACAAAAAACTAGCCGGGCGAGGTGGCGGGCGCCTGTAGTCCCAGCTACTCGGGAGGCTGAGGCAGGAGAATGGCGTAAACCTGGGAGGCGGAGCTTGCAGTGAGCTGAGATCCGGCCATTGCACTCCAGCCCGGGCTACAGAGCGAGACTCCGTCTCAAAAAAAAAAAAAAAAAAAAAAAAAGAAAATATCACGGTTCATTCACCTGTTTTCCTTAATTACATAAGCAGACTAGGCTTCTATAGAAAAGACTGTTTACTTTGAAAATATCATGATTCATTCACCTATTATCCTATTGGTGGACATTGATACTATGTATTATTTATCTCCTGCCGAGTGATAGACTAACCCCACAGAACAACGTAGCTTTAAACACTGTGTCTGTGGATCAGGAATTTGGGACCGGCTCCTCGGGGTTCTGGTTTGGGGTCTTTTATGAGGTTGCCAATAAGAAAGAGGTCAGCGGCGGGCAGCAGGATCTGCCTCCAAGATGCCTTCCTCCCAGGGTTGGCAAGTTGGTGCCGACTGTTGGTGGCAGTCCTTGTTCCTCCCATGCGGGCCTTTCCTCGGGTGGATTGAGTGTCCTCACAACATGGCGGCCGGCTTCCCCCAGAGCAAGGGATATGAGGGAGAGCAGGGGAGAGGGAGGCACACACACCAGGTGGAAGTTGTCCTTGTTATGATGCAGCTTCAGGAATCATTTCATAGAGACGAGTGGCTCACACCTGTAATCACAACTACTCGGGAGATGGAGGCGGGAGGATCACTTAAGCCTAGGGGTTCTAGACCAGCCTGGCCAACACGGTGAAAGCCTATCTCTACTAAAAACACAAAAATTAGCCCAGCGTGGTGGCCCATGCCTGTAATCCCAGCTACTCGGGAGGCTGAGGCAGGAGAATCACTTGAACCCGGGAGGTGGAGGTTGCAGGGAGCTGAGATTGCACTACTGCACTCCAGCCTGGGCGACAGAGCGAGACTCCTTCTTAAAAAAAATATATATATTTTTCGAAAATAAAAAATGTGTAAAAAGGAATCATCTAGCATAACTTCTGCCACATTCCATTAATTAGAAGCGAATCACTGAATCCGACCCGCGCACATGGTGAGAGGCTCCGGCCGCACCTTTGGAGGAAGGCATAGGGAGCAATTTGCAGATGTATTTCTAGACCGCCTCGCATTGTTTCCAACCTTTCGCCATTAAAGCATGCTCCAAGGTTTACTCTCGAGTGGCTTCTTGTCCTGCCTGAGCCCTACACCACCCACAAGCCACTAAGAGTCAACGGCAAAGAGGCCGGGAGAGCTGATTTAGAATCATCAAGATCTACTCCTGGAGCTGGGACCACCCTCTCCTGAGACACCCAGGAGAGGGGTGGAGTCCAAACCAAGCTGGCCAGGAGAAAGGATGGGATGGAGACTGGAAGGACACCCACAGGCCCTCTCTTTGGTTTTGTATGATATACAAGGCTCAACAAGAGGGTATGATCGGCCCAAGCTACAGTGCAGGGGCAGGGAAATCCACGTACGATCGCGGCTCTAGAGCCCTTTGGACTGAGACCTGATGCCTCTTTTGTATAAAAAGCTTTCATGGCCGGGCACAGTGGCTCACCCCTGTAATCCCAGTACTCTGGGAGGCCGAGGCAGGCGGATCACCTGAGGTCAGGAGTTCGAGACCCGACTAGCCAACATGGTGAAACCCCATCTCTACTAAAAGTGCAAAAATTAGCCGAGCATGGTGGCAGGCACCTGTAATCCCAGCTACTTGGGAGGCTGAGACAGGAGGATCACTTGAACCGGGGAGGTGGAGGTTGCAGTGACCTGAGACTGTGCCATTGCACTCCAACCTGGGCAATAAGAGTGAAACTCTGTCTGAAAAAAAAGCTTTCATGGCCAGGTGTGTTGTCTCACGCCTGTAATCCCAGTATTTTTGGAGGCCAAGATGGGAGGATCGCTTGAGCCCAGGAGTTTGAGACCAGCCTGGGCAACACAGCAAGACCCCATCTCTACAAAACAGAAAAATTAGGCATGGTGGTGCATGCCTGCAGTCCCAGCTCTTCAGGAGGCTGAGGCAGGAGGATTTCTTGAGCCCAGTAGGTTGAGATCACACCACTGCACTCCAGCCTGGGCCACAAAGCAAGACCCCATCTCTTAAAATCACAAAGCGTTAGGCCGGGCACGGTGGCTCACGCCTATAATCCCAGCACTTTGGGAGGCCAAGGCAGGCGGATCACGAGGTCAGGAAATCGAGACCATCCTGGCTAACACAGTGAAACCTTGTCTCTACTCAAAATACAAAAAAATTAGCCAGGTGTGGTGGCGGGCGCCTGTAGTCCCAGCTACCCGGGAGACTGAGGCAGGAGAATGGCGTGAACCCGGGAGGCGGAGCTTGCAGTGAGCCGAGATCGCACCACTGCACTCCAGCCTGGGTGACAGAGCGAGACTCCATCTCAAAAAAAACCCAAAAAAAACCCAAAAAAACAAAAAAACCCACAAAGCATTCAGTACTAGGTAGCAAATCGTGAGTCGCTTTCTGGGGAGGAAGCTCCATTCTTCTCTGGCTTCCCTGGGTCCTGAGACCTTGCCCCTCAAACCTGGAGGCCCAGGCGTGCCAAGTAGCACCAGCAGAGGGCTGTGGGCACAAGTGAACCTCAGGTGGAAGGCTGAGCGGAGTCCTTCAGCCCAGGACCGCAAGGAAGGAGCGGGAACCTGTGGAGCTTTCTCTGCCTGCTCCCGCTGTGCCTCCGCACACAGCTTTGTCTCCACCTGGTGGACGCCCCACCTAAGAGGACAGTGGAGGCGGCTGGTTGGCGAACTGGCTCCATGGCGGAGATCAGACAGCCCATGCCGCAGAAGGTAGAGTTTTCCAACTCAGGCACTGCAGACATTTGGGACAACATTCTTCTCTGGGGTGGGTCCTGCAGGGTGCTGAGCAGCGTCCCCAGCCTCCACCCACTTCATGCCAGGAGCTCCCCCAAGTCGTGACAATGACAAATGTTCCCAGTTAAGAACCGATGGTCTAGGACAAGCTCGATGCCAGGGCGTAGCCTTGTGCAGGTGGACAGAGCCGAAGGCTGCTTCCTGCCTGGTCCAGCCCCTACTCTGGAAGGATTCCCAGGACGTTGTGGGCTGGCCTCTGACTTGGAGTCAGGCTTGAGTCAGCACCATGAAGACAGTGAATGAAAAAGAACACGCTCTTCTTGTAGACCACCCTGAACAGCAACGCTCAGGCCTGCTACAGTTTGGAATCCACTGAGCCAGGGTGCAGGGAGGATGGAAGCGTGACCAGCGTGCAGATGGCTGGACATCCGCTGGCTGAGGACGGGTCTCAGCATCCCTGCTGGCCTGCAGGGCAACTCCCGCTGGTTTCAGTGTTACACCCTGTGAACGTCACAGCTGTGAGCAGACTGAGGACTACAAGGTCAGGGTGACGTCAGTCGAGATACCCTTGACCTCGCCGGAGGTCACTGCCCTGTCCCGCCACTCTGTTGTCTGATGGCGGGAATGGAGCGCCTCTCCTGCATAGATAGCAGAGATGCAGGGGGGAGAGGCAGGGAGACCCAGGCACCCTCTGGGAGAAGGAAGGGCATGCCAACTGCTCTGAAGACCCCGGAGGCTCCCCCAGAGGCTGGAAAAGGCCCAGGGAGCCCTGGGAAGGGTACCTGGGATTTCAAAGAGGAGGGGCTCAATGGAGTGTGCTGAGAGAAGCATGGGAGAAATGGGGAGGGCGGGTGGGGCGACTGTCCTGGGTGCTGAGGGACAGAGGCTATGGGGAGTGAGGGGTGGCAGGAGGCAGCTCAGCGCTCTCCACTGCCAGGCAGAACCTGGGTTTTATCCTCAGCCACGAGGAGTCACCTGGACATCTCATGACAAACTTTGGCCTGACTTACGTCCCCCCACTCCCAATTCTTATGTTGAAGCCCTAACCCCCATTTGACTGTATCTGGAGATTAGGTCTTCAGGGAGGGAATGAAGGTTATATGATGTCATCAGGTGGGACTGATCTGAATAGAACTGGGGTCCTTATAAGAAAAGGAAGAGGCCAGGCACAGTGGCTCACGCCTCTAATCCCAGCACTTTGGGAGGCTGAGGCAGGAGGATCACTTGAGCCCAGGAGTTCAACACCAGCCTGGGCAACATACTGAGATCCCATCTCTACAGAAAAAACGACAAAAACAAAAAGGCTGGGCATGGTGGCTCATACCTGTAATCCCAGCACTTTGGGAGGCCAAGACAGGCGGATCACATGGTCAGGAGATCGAGACCATCCTGGCTAACACGGTGAAACCCTGTCTCTACTAAAAATACAAAAAATTAGCTGGGCGTGGTGGCGGGCACCTGTAGTCCCAGCTACTTGGGAGGCTGAGGCAGGAGAATGGTGTGAACCCGGGAGGCGGAGCTTGCAGTGAGCCGAGATCACGCCACTGCACTCCAGCCTGGGCAACAGAGCAAGACTCCATTTCAAAAAAAAAAAAAATGTGCTCGTGGATACTTGGGAGGCTGAGGTGGGAGGCTCGATTAAGCCCATGAGATTGAGGCTGCAGTGAGCTGTGACCTCACCACTGCACTCCAACCTGGATGACAGGGCAGTCTCTTTAAAAAAACAAACAAAAAAAAAAAGAAGGGAAAGAGACACCAGGGGTGCACATGGACAGAGAAAAAGCCACAGGAGGACACTGTGAGGAGGTGGCCATCTGCAAGCCAAGGAGAGAGGCCTCACCAGAAACTACCCCCTGCTGGCACCTTGACCTCACACTTCTGGCCTCCAGAACAGGGAGAAAATAAATTTTGTTTACGTCCCAGTCTGTGGTATTGTTAGGGCAGCCCCAGCCAACCAAGACAGATGGTGATGGTTAGAGAGGGGAGCAGTTAGAGGGAAGGCTGGTTAAGGACACGAGATACACAGGGGCCAGAACTAGAGAGGGTGATGGACAGGGGGACAGAACACATGCGCCATCATGTCACCTGCAGGAAAGCACAGTCAAAGCCAGCTCTCAGCAGTGTAGGGCTTTACAAACACCTAAAACAGGGCCTGGGAACAGCCAAGGGTAATACGTGTCTGGTGACTGTGACCAACACAGTGACCATGACTCAGGAAGGGAACACTTGGCCTGCCTCAAGTCATTGCTTGTGACCCCAGAAGCCACCAACACATGCACATGCATGCACACGCATGCGCACACATGTGCATGCACACACTGCTGGTTATATTCCACTAAGCACGCTTACACGAGGAAGTGGAGCATGGGGTTTGTCTCCAATGGGGCAGCCCGCATCTTCATGGGTCTCACACCCACTCTCAGGGGAGACCATGGCCTGGCAGAGCCCAGAATTTAAGGGAGGAAGGGAGGCAAAGAAGAGTTTTTAAGATGGAGTCAGCCACGTGTAGCCAAATCTGGCCTGCCTGTTTTTGTACAGTGGCAAGCTAAGAATGGTTTTTATACTTTTAAGTGACTGGAAAAAGTTAAAGGGGTAATAATATTTCATGGCATGTGAAAAATTACATGAAATTCACATTTCAGTGTCCAAAAAAAATAAAGTTTTATTGGCACACAGCCAAGCCCATCAGATGACGCATTGTCCGTGGCTCATCTTGCAATACAATGGCAGGGTTCACTAATGTGACAGACATGGTGTGGCTCACAAAGCCAAAGATATTCACTATGTGGCCCTTTACAGAAAAGGTCCGCTGACCTCTCGCTCAAAGCAACGATCATGTATGTCACTTGTGATTCTACAGGCAGGGCTCAGCTGGGCAGCTCTCCTGGCCAGGCACGGCTCAGCTGGGTGGCTCTTCTAGCCAGGCATGGCTCAGCTCGGTGACTCTCCTGGCTGAGGCACGGCTCAGCTGGGTGGCTCTCCTGGCTGAGGCGGGGTTCAACTGGGTGACAATCCTGGTGGAGGTGGGGCTCAGTTGGGTGGCTCTCCTGGCCAGCTGGGCGGCAATCCTGGTGGAGGTGGGCCTCAGCTGGGCGGCTCTCCTGACCATGGCTGGGCTTCTCTGCCCCTGGAAGGCAGCTACCTGTTGGATGGGGCACTGTGGTTCTTCTTCTTGTATCTCCTCCTCCGGCAGGCCTGCCTTGGGTCCTTCACCACGCAGGGTCCCACAAGATGGAGCAGATGCAGGCAAGGTCTCTTAAGCTTGGGCTCAGGGCAGTCACAGCGTCACTTGCACTGCACCCTGTCCAAGGCAGGGCACAAGGAAGTCCAGATGCAAGGGCCAGGGGGGGGCGGTCTCCACTTCTGGACTGGAAGAGTAGCAAGGACATGGTGGGAATGGCATGGATATAAGGGGGATGAAGGATGAGGGCATTTTGGCAACAATCTGCCACATCGTGGTTTCAGGAGCAGAGCCAGCAAAAACACAGCTCCTGGGAAGAACACCCCACAGCATCACTCATACAGACACCAAAACCCAGGCAGCCCAGGGCAGCGGTTCTCAGAGAGGGTAGATTTTGCCCCCAGGAGACACTGGGTGATGTCTGAGGACATTCGTGGTTGTCACCATTTGGGGGAGCTCCTGGCATGGAGTGGGTGGAGGCCAGGGATGCTGCTAAGCACCCTGCAGTGCCAAGAATGACTCCACTACAGAGAATAATCCAGCCCCAAATGTCAAAAGTGCAGCTGTTGGCCAGGTGCAGTGGCTCGCACCTGTAATCCCAGCACTTTGGGAGGATCACTTGAGCCCAGGAGTTGGAGACCAGCCTGGGCAATACAGTGAGACCCCGTCTCTTAAAAACTGCTGCTGTTGGGCCGGGCGCGGTGGCTCAAGCCTGTAATCCCAGCACTTTGGGAGGCCGAGACGGGCGGATCACGAGGTCAGGAGATCGAGATCATCCTGGCTAACACGGTGAAACCCCATCTCTACTAAAAAAATACAAAAAAACTAGCCGGGCGCGGTGGCAGGCGCCTGTAGTCCCAGCTACTCGGGAGGCTGAGGCAGGAGAATGGCGTGAACCCGGGAGGCGGAGCTTGCAGTGAGCTGAGATCCGGCCACTGCACTCCAGCCTGGGCGGCAGAGCGAGACTCCGTCTCAAAAAAAAAAAAAAAAAAAAAAACTGCTGCTGTTGAGAAGCTCAGATCTGGGAGGGACAGGCTAGGGTCCCTGGGGCTGGGGACTAGGGATTAGAACCTGGCTCTGCAGATGGTCGGCAGCCAACACTGCTGCTTCTGCCAGGTCTCAGGTGTGACAGGGCGAGGCCCACAGCCCTCCCCAGGTTCCCAGGGTGGGTGGTCACGCTGATCCCCTCTTGCCTTCTCACAATTTAGAGTCAGATGAAAGCTGTGGCCTCCCGCCCTGCCTTGATCCCCTGAAAATGACAGAGACAGATGTGCCTGTAGTTACCTTACGTTTCCCAGACCCCGGCTTGAGAATCCCTGCTGTCACGGGTGGATCAAAAGGCATTTGTTAAGGTTAAATGGAAAATTTTAGGTTATATATATTTTGCCATCAAAAGAAAAAAAAAAAAAGGCACTCCAGCACACGCTGCATGGATGAACCTTGAGGACATCACACTGCGTGAGAGAAGCCGGACACAGTATGTGATTCCATTTCTATAGAATGTCCAGGAGAGGCCAATTCACAGAGGCAGGAAGGGGATTTGTGGGTGCCAGACCCTGAAGGAGGGGGTGAAAGTGATGGTTAATGGAGATGGAATTTCCTTTTGGGCTAAAGAGAATGTTCTGGAATTTGAAGTAATGGTCACACAGTTCTGTTAATATACTAAAAACCAGGCTGGGTGTGGTGGCTCACGTCTGTTAATACCAGCACTTTGGGAGGCTGAGGCAGGAGGATAGCTTGAGCCCAGAAGCACAGTTCAAGACCAGCCTGGGCAACACAGTGAGACCCTGCCTCTACAAAGTCTCTACAAACTACAAAAATTGGCCTGGCACAGTGGTGTGCACCTGTAGTCCCAGTTACTTGGGAGGTGGAGGTGGGAGGACTGTTTCAGCCCTGGAGTTTCAGGCTGCAGTGAGCTTTGATTGCACCACTGCACTCCAGCCTGGGCAACAGAGTGAGATCCTGTCTCAAAAAAAAAAAAAAAAAAAAAAACACTGTGCCCTGAGGCACAGTAGCCCACACCTGTGATCCCAGCACTTTGGGAGGCCGAGGTGGGCAGATCACTTGAGGTCAGGGTTCAAGACCAGCCTGGCCAACATGGTGAAACCCCATCTCTACTAAAAATACAAAAAAATTAGCCAGGTGTGGTAGGTAGCAGGCTTGTGTAATCCCCGGCTACTCTGGAGGCTGAGGTAGGAGAATTGCTTGAACCTAGGAGGTGGAAGTTGCAGTGAGCTGAGACTGTACCACTGCACTCCAGGCTGGGTGACAGAGTGAGACTCTGTCTAAAAAAAAAAAAAAAAAAAAAAGTCTCGTTCTTTCTAGCCTTTTCTAGCAACTACCACATAACAGGCGCTTCAAAGCCATCTGCAGAGTCTGATTCAGAGACACCGGTGGTAGCTGAGACCAGCGATCACGTGAACACACCAACTCCGGACCAAAACCTAAAGTTGATTATTCCAAAAATGGTCAGAGCTCAGATTCCTACATCCCAGAGAGAAACCACTCAGGGGCTGACATAGATGGCACTAGACAGTCAGGGCAGAGGTCCTGATGTAGAGCCAGTGCCCGTAAACTCTGCAATAAACTCACAGGACAGGAAGCAGCCCTTTTAAATTCTTGCAGAGCAAAAGAGCTGGGCAGAAAACAAGAGCTCTGCTAAACTACATCATGAAGAGGGTTTTTGTTTTTGTTTCTGTTTTCAGGGTCTCGCTCTGTCCCCCTGGCTGGAGTGCAGTGATGCAACCACAGCTCACTGCAGCCTCCAACTCCTGGGCTCAAGTGATCCACCTCAGCCTCCCAAGTAGCTGGGACGACAGGTGTGCACCGCCACATCCAGATGATTTTTCAATTTTTTGTAAAGTCAGGGCCTTGCTTTGTTGCCCAGGTTGGTCTTGAACTCCTGGCCTCAAGCAGTGTTCCCGCCTCAGCCTCCCAAAGTGCTGGGATTACAGGTGTGAGTCACTGCGCCTGGCGAATTTTTTAAATTTTTAGTAGAGATGGGGTCTCACTATGTTGCCCAGACTGGTCTCGAACTCCTGGGCTCAAGCCATCCTCCTGCCTTGACCTCCCAAAGTGCTGGGATTACTGGCATAAGCCAATGTGCCCAGCCAAATTTTTCTTTTTTTAATGTGAATTTTTTACTTCTACTTGAAATTCCAACTTAGCATGAAAAATCATTTGCATTTTCAGAACAAAGGAGGCCATCTTCTGGCTAAGCTGAAAAAAAAAGTCATTATAGGCCTGAGGCACCATTTTAAACATGATGTTGCTTTTTCGGGTTGCACTATGAGGAATTCTGTGTGTACAAAATACCTCAACAGAAAGTGAAAGCAGCCCTGGGCGATCCGGGGACAAATTCATTGAGTAACTGGATAAATACTTCCTGTGTGATTCTGGGGGCCAGCTGCTGTCACGGGCGCTGTCACAGCAGCGGGGAATAACCAAAGTCCTGTCCTCCAGGAGGGCGCTGCACGATAGTCCACGGAGACACGGGGTAAGCAAAATAACTCAACGCGATCTGATGGTTCTCATGCCGTTGGGAAGAATAGGGCAGGCGGTGAGAGCAGGGGATTGCACTTTCTCACGGGCTGGTCATGGCCAGCCTGGTGGGTGAGGAGGATGGTGAAGACACAAAGCTGGGGAAACAGGGAAGCGCATTTGAGCAGAGGGAACTGCATGGGAAGGGCCTGAGGGTGGAATGCCCAGAATCTGGAATGGTCCAGAAGGCAGTGCGACTAGAGCGGAAGGAATGAAGGGAGATGGGGTCACAGAATAAAGGGGGTGGAACAGGGGGTAGAGGACACCATGATGGACTTCACAGGCCATCGCAGGGCAGAGAATAAAGGGAGTGGAACAGGGGACACCGTGATGGATGTCACAGGCCATCGCAGGGGCTCCGGCTTGTCCTGAGACCCCACGGGGGTTTCCAGCGGAGGAGGGACACGGGCTACATTGTGATAGGGCCTCTTTGGCGCTGTGCGCGGATGGAAATGGGGGCGAGAGCAGAAGGAATCGTGCAGGTCCAAAATACAGACGAGGCAGGCTGGCGCACGGTAGAGGCGGTGCGCGTGCAGGGGCGTGCGCTCAAGGTCAGAAGAAGGAGAGGAGACTGGGCTGGCTCCTCAGTTTGGGATCCTGACGAGGGACTGCAGGCAGCCCTGCCTGCCGTGGGGAAGTCAGCAGGATGAAAGGGTTTTGGAGAAGCGCGCAGGTGTTTGGACTTGGATATGATCAATCTTTGAAATGCCAGTCAGACATCCACAGAGCGTGCTGCACCGGCCGCTGTATGCAGGGGACAAGACTAGAGCTCCAGGGAGAGGCCTGAGCCGGAGTCAGAAACTGGGTGTCATCGATAGATAATATTTTTTAAAGATTGAGATAAGTCCACACTGTAACATCTCCGCTTTAAAGTGCACCGTTCGGTGGCTTCTAGCACATTTACAAGGCTGTGCAAACATGCCCTCTACCTAATTTCAGAACGTTTCCACCACCCCAAAAAGAAACCCATCCACTTCAGCATTCTCTCCATCCCTCCCCAGCCCCCAGAACCACTAATCCATGTCCTGTCTCTGTGGATTTGCCTGTTCTGGAAATTTCATAGGAAAGAATCATGCACTATACAGCCTTTTGTTTTATTTATATTTTAGAGGCAGGGTCTTGCATCTCAGGCCATCTGTGTGGCTGCAACAGAAGACCCCAGCCTGGGTGATGTACAGAGAGCAGTATTTCATTTTCTCATAGTTCCACAGACTGGGAAGTCCAAGATCAAGGCGCTGGCACCTGGTGTCTGGTGAGGGCCTTCCTCCTGCACCCTCACACGGCAAAAGAGCAAGTGAACCAGCCAGCCTCCCCCTGCCCTGCGTGATGCCCCTTCATGAGGGCCCAGATCCCATTCACAAGGAGCCCTCATGGCCTAACCACATCTCTTTTTTCAGGTAGTGTTTTGCTCTGTCTCCCAGGCTGGAATGCAGTGGCATGATCATAGCTCACTGCAGCCTTGACCTCCTGGGCTCAAGCGATCCTCCTGCCTTGGACTCTCAAAGCACTGGGATTACAGGTGTGAGCCACTGGTCCAGCCCCAAGCATGCCTCTTAATGGCCCCATCTCTTAATACTGAATTTTGGAGGGGACACAAACCACAGGTACCAGGTGACCAGAGACCACCCCTGTAGCCTGAAGCCCCCTGGAATGAGCTAGCCAATCCCCAGGTGTGCCCTGCCCCACCGTGCCTGGAAACTCCAATAAAGGCCATGGCCTCAGCCTGCCCTTGCTCCTGCTCCTGCCCAACCCGTGTTCCCCCGGTGTGGTGTGGCGAGCCCCTTCTCCTGCAGCAAGCATCGGTGATAAATTCCTCTTTCAACAGCACGGGCCTCCTGTGTCACCACTTAGTCACTCCATAAATGACAACCCCATGGTTACCAAATGAGCCATTCTCCATGAACAAGAAGGTGAAGGAGAGAGGTTGAGAGTGTGAGGGATCATGGGCGGGGACTGGGAGGACACCCATAAAAACTGGCGCCAACTGGCCGGCTTCCAGACCTGGCTCTGCCCACTACGGGGCTCTGAGTCCCTTATTCTTAGACTCAGTTTACTCACCTGTAAAATGGGAATAGCTAATTTGCTATGGGGATGGTGTGATGATTAAACAAGAACTCACAGGCTACGGGGCCCACCATGTGGCAGGAGCTTCGGATGTAGCCCAGGGTGGCCAGAGTTTCCTTTTTTTTTTTTTTTTGGAGACGGCATCTTGCTCTGTCACCCAGGCTGGAGTGCAACGGCACCATCTCAGCTCACTGCAACCTCCACCTCCCTGGTTCAAGAGATTCTCCTGCCTCAGCCTCCCCAGTAGCTGGGAATACAGGCACCTGCCACCACACCCAGTTAATTTTGTATTTTTAGTGGAGACAGGGTTTCACCATGTTGGTCAGGCTGGGTCAAACTCCTCACCTCAAGTGATCTGTCCACCTCGGCCTTCCAAAGTACTGGGATTACAGGCGGGAGTCACTGTGCCTGGCCCCAGAGTTTCCAATTTTAAGTGATGCTAGGAACCAGAGGTTTTGTGAAATCTTTTTTTTCTTTTTTAAGACGGAGTCTCACTCTATTGCCCAGGCTGGAGTGCAGTGGCATGATCTTGACTCACTGCAACCTCTGCTCCTGGGCTCAGGTGATTCTCCTGCCTCAGCCTCCCAAGTAGCTGGGACTATAGGTGCACCCCACCATGCCCAGCCGAATCTCCCACTTTTAAATGCTGGCAACTAATTCAAATAAAGCAAGCAGAAAGCTGACTGCACAGGGGTGAGAACCAAACATGGCCTGCAGGCTGTCAATTTTCAAAGTCTGACCCAGACTGAGGAGGTGAGAGTGAGAGTTGAGAAACAGGTATAAAAAGTCACAACTTTGGGAGGCCGAGGTGGGCGGATCACAAGTCAGGAGATCGAGACCATCCTGGCTAACACGGTGAAACCCCATCTCTACCGAAAATACAAAAAATTAGGCCGGGTGCAATGGCTCAAGCCTGTAATCCCAGCACTTTGGGAGGCCGAGACGGGCGGATCACGAGGTCAGGAGATCAAGACCATCCTGGCTAACACGGTGAAACCCCGTCTCTACTAAAAAAATACAAAAAACTAGCCAGGCGAGGTGGCAGGCACCTGTAGTCCCAGCTACTCGGGAGGCTGAGGCAGGAGAATGGCGTAAACCCGGGAGGCGGAGCTTGCAGTGAGCTGAGATCTGGCCACTGTACTCCAGCCTGGGCAACAGAGCAAGACTCCATCTCAAAAAAAAAAAAAAAAAAGTCACAAACTGGCCAGGCGCAGTGGCTCACACCTGTGATCCCAGTACTTTGGGAGGCTGAGGTGGGCGGATCACTTGAGGTCAGGAATTCGAGACCAGTCTGGTCAACACAGCAAGCCCTCATCTCTACTGAAAATACAAAAATTAGCTGGGCACAGTGGCTCACACCTGTAATCCCAGCACTTTGGGAGGCCGAGGCAGGAGGATCATTGGAGATCAGTTCAAGACCAGCCTGACCAACATGGTGTATACAAAAAAAAAAAAAAAAAAGCCAGGCATGGTGGTGCATGCCTGTAATCCCAGCTACTCAGGAGGCTGAGGTATGAGAATCGCTTGAACCCGAGAGGCACAGGTTGCAGTGAGCCAAGATTGCGCCACTGCACTCCAGCCTGGGCAACGGAGTGAGACCCTTTCTCAAAAAAAAAAAGAAAAAAAGTCATGAATTTACTCTCAGTAAAGCCTGCCCGTAACCCATGAGCCCAGGCTGTTTGCTGCTGCTGCTGCTGTTTGGAGTCACCTTTTCCTGGAAGGAAGCGTGCCACTGTACCACGCCAGAGATGGCTGCCGTCTCCATGACAACAAGCACGCGCCGGTGCTGCCTGCCTGGGAGGGGAGAACAGCGCGGGCGGGAAATGGAGAGCCTGGGCTAACCTGGGCTTACAAACTGTGGTGACAAACGTCTACAAGTCCTGCCTGGCACTCCCACCTTCAGGCCCCAGG
The DNA here is from genome assembly GCF_037993035.2 of Macaca fascicularis. Taxonomy (NCBI): domain Eukaryota; kingdom Metazoa; phylum Chordata; class Mammalia; order Primates; family Cercopithecidae; genus Macaca; species Macaca fascicularis. The sequence goes on from NC_088393.1 coordinate 4,576,376, forward strand.
CTAATGTCTTTTGATGGCTTTCTGGTCAGAGAGTTTGTTTTGGGAAGTCAAGCTTTTTCAGGTGCATCCTTCTAAGCTGAATTTTGGGATGCAAAGCTGGCGAGCCCCACTGATCTCATTCTGTTCATGTGGCCGCCAAGTTCAAGGGGACGTCGAGGCCTAGGGGATGGAATGGACCCATCTGAGCCACCCACGTCCCCAGGCCCAGAGCTCTTTCCGTGGGGCCATGCTCTCGTTTGCTCCGAAGGGACGGAGTAGGCTTGGGTGTGGTCCACACTTCAGACGGACACGGGTGGGATCTACAGGTAGAGGCAGGTGGCGAAATGTCTTAGGGACAGCCAGGAAGATGGGTCATTCTCTCTCTGTGTATAATGATTTCTACTGAACACTGCATTGAATAACTCAATGGGAACACACACACACAGAACCCAAAAAACATTTAGAGTCCAAGGAAAAACTCAAGTGGAAATAAAGATTTTCCTAGAATCACAGGCTGAGAAATGTCATCGTTCGTTCTTTCTAAAAACAAGGACTTGGCCAGGCGCAGTGGCTCACACCTATCATCCCAGTGCTCTGGGAGGCCAAGGCAAGAGGATCACCTGAGGTCAGGAGTTCAAGACCAGTCTGGCCAACATGGTGAAACACTGTCTCTACTAAAAATACAAAAATCAGCCAGGCACGGTGGTGTGTGCCTGTAATCCCAGCTACTCGGGAGGCTGAGGGATGGGAATCACTTGAACTCGGGAGGCAGAGGTTGCAGTGAGCCAAGATCACGCCACTGCACTCCAGCCTGGGCGACAGAGTGAGACTCCATCTCAAAAAAAAAAAAAAAAAAAGCCACATAATTAAAAACAAGGACTCTTTCTTCCTGAACACAGCTCATCACCTATTTCTCTATCACCCCCATGGCAGACGGAGATGAAGGCTGAGGCCACCCAGCTGGAAACGGAAATATCATAGGCCCTGTGATGGTTAATACTGAGTGTCAATCTGATTGGACTGAGGGATGCAAAGTATTGTCCTGGGTGTGTCTGTGAGGGGGCTGCCAAAGGAGAGTCACATTTGAGTCAGTGGACGGGGAGAGGCAGCCCCGCCCTCACTCTGGGTGGCCACCATCTAATCAGCTGCCAGTGCGGCCAGGGTAAAAGCAGGCAGAGGAACGTGGAAGGACTGGACTGGCTCAGTCTTCTGGCCTCCATCTTTCTCCCGTGCTGGGTGCTTCCTGCCCTCGAACATCAGACTCCAAGTTCCTCAGTTTTTGGACTCTTGGGCTTACACCAGCAGCTGGCCAGGGACTCTCAGGCCTCTGGTCACAGACTGAAGGCTGCTCTGTTGGCTTCCAGACTTTTGAGGTTTGGGGACTCGGACTGACCCACCCCTGGCGTCCTTGCTCCTCAGCCTGCAGACGGCCTAGCTGGGACTTTACCTTGTGACTGTGCAAGTCACTTCTCCTGGATAAGCTCCCTTTCATGGAGACCTGTATCCTGTGAGTCCCGTCCCTCCAGAGACCCTGACTCATCCAGCCACCAACTTCCGTGACCCTGGAGAACACCCGCACTCCAGCGTTCTGGCCTTGGCGCACCCAGGTGGAGGGCGCAGTGCCTCAGGGGCCAGAGAGACAACGTGCCCTGCCACACCAGATGCTGATGCACCCAGTCAAGTCCTTCATCAGGGAGAGTATTTTCAAGTCTGTTTTACTGGCAGTAAGATGATGTTTCAATTGCTGTGTGTACACACACCACACACACACACACACCCCAGAATTTCATTTTTTGGCACTTCTGTTCACAGGGGTTTTATATTCAAAATGCATCTTACACATTCATACCCATAACAGTTCTGATTGTAACCAGTTTTTTTCTTTCTCTTTTTTCTGACCATGAAACCCTTAGGTGCAGTCTCCACGTTAAATGCCCATTTCAGATCCAGAAACCCCCAAGATGTCCCAACGTATCAGAAAGGAGTTCTGTTAACTCAATCCTTGGGAAGATACCAAAAGGACTTTTTTGCTTTTTGAGTCAGGGTCTTGCTCTGTCTCCCAGGCTGGAGAGCAGCAGCACAATCATAGCTCCCTGTGGCCTCAAACTCCTGGGTTCAAGTGACGCTCCCGCCTCATCCTCCCGAGCAGCTGGAACTACAGGTGTGCACCACCATGCTTGGCTAATTTTTTTTTTTTTTTTTTTTTTTAGAGATGGGGGTCTCACTATGTTGCTCAGGCTGGTCACAAACTCCAGAGCTCAAGCGATCCTCCTGCCTCGGCCTCCCAAAATGCTGGGATAACAGGCGTGAGCCACTGCACCCAGCCCGAAAGGATTTTATTATCCCAGGCTCACTTTCAAACCGTCTTCTTTTGAATGGAGTCAAGAAGCCAGCTCCAAACCGGGACCCGCCTGGTTCCTCAGGACGGAGCCACCATAGGGCGTCAGGTTCTTGAGGTGGGAACTGGATTCCAGAGCCTGGGCGTCAAGTTTCCCGAGCCTCAGGGGCGAGCCAGGCTGTGCAGCAGTGGGACTGATGGGCTTGTCCTCTGCTCTGAGAAGGAACATGGTCCCATGTGGAGGCGGCTGCGTGGTGAGCCCCACCAGGCAGGTGGGGTTTTGAGAACACCATCCTGACAATACCATGCCGATCACGCCAGAGAAAGCATTAGCTACGTGCCCTCCCAGAAGCAGCAGCGGCTCACTATAGCAACAGCTTTTTACTCTTGTGCACCAAACTGGCCCACATCTCAGGAACAAGGAGGGGTCGTCTCCTGTTCCAGCCCTCTCCTGCTGCTTTAAGAAACCGAATGGCCTGCAGAGCCCCGTCTGTGCTGGCTCATGAGCCGCTCATGTCAAGGGCAGGACAAGATGGCAAACCCCAGGTTCTAATGAGCAACTACAACCGGCCTCGAACCACCAACCTGGACTCAACCAACGACTCAAAACAACAGACACCACTGGCTCTTTATACATCCACGGCCAAACGACACTTAAAACAATAGACACTCCTGGCTCTTTAGACATCCACAGCCCAGTGACACTCAAAACAACAGACACCCCCGGCTGTTTATACATCCATGGCCCAACGACACTCAAAACAACAGACATCCCCAGCTCTTTATACATCCATGGCAAGGGCCTGGGGACATTACAGGTCACTCTGCTCCCGAGGGACAGAGCTCACCACAGACTTCACCTCCTGAAGCAGGACTGGCCTTCCCAGATCCACAATGACGCAGAATCAAAGCCATGCCGCCTCTCCACTCTCCACCAACCGCGACAAGTAAATGACTTGCCGTAGGTCCATTTAAAAAGGCAAATGGAACTTACCTTAGGGGAGAAAAACCTGCCCAAAGCAACATATCCACCAAAAAAAGAAGTGTCATTCCCCAAAATATTTACAAATTAACTTTCTAGCTAAAAGAAATCTGGCAACTTTAAAATTAAAGTTGAGCCGGGCGCGGTGGCTCAAGCCTGTAATCCCAGCACTTTGGGAGGCCGAGACGGGCGGATCACGAGGTCAGGAGATCGAGACCATCCTGGCTAATACGGTGAAACCCCGTCTCTACTAAAAATACAAAAAACTAGCCAGGCGAGGTGGCGGGCACCTGTAGTCCCAGCTACTCGGGAGGCTGAGGCAGGAGAATGGCGTAAACCCGGGAGGCGGAGCTTGCAGTGAGCTGAGATCCGGCCACTGCACTCCAGCCTGGGCGACAGAGCGAGACTCCGTCTCAAAAAAAAAAAAAAAAAAAAAAAATTAATTAATTAAATTAAATTAAATTAAATTAAAGTTGAACAGAGCACGGTGGCTCACCTGTAATCCCAGCACTTTGGGAGGCCGACGCAGGTGGATCACTTAAGCTCAGAAGTTTGAGACCAGCCTGGCCAATGGCAAAACCCCGTCTCTACAAAAAATTCATTTCGCCTGGTGTGGTGGTGTGTACCTGAAATCCCAACTACTTAGGAGGCCAAGGAGGGAGGACTGCTTGAGGCCAGGAGGTTGAGGCTGCATTAAGTTATGATCGCACCACTGTGCTCCAGCCTGGGTGACACAGTGAGACCCTACCTCAAAAAATAACTGAAATAGGGCTGGGCACGGTGGCTCACGCCTGTAAGCCCAGCACTTTGGGAGGCTGAGGCAGGCAGATCACCTGAGATCAGGGGTTTGAGACCAGCCTGGCCAACATCGTGAAACCTTCTCTCTACTAAAATACAAAAATTAGCCGGGTCTGGTGGCATGCGCCTGTAATCCCAGCTACTGGGGAGGCTGTTTGATTGCCTGAACTCGTGAGCCAAATGTTGCAGTGAGCCGAGATCGCGCCACTGCACTCCAGCCTGGGCAACAGAGTGAGACCCTGTCTAAATAATAATAATAATAAAATACAAAGAGTATGAACACAAGGTTTACAAGTCCCCTTTCTAAGTGTTTTCCTTATTTTTCTAGGGCTGCCTATTTATCTTGATCAGGGCCTTTGTCCCATGACCCCCAGAGCCCCAGGAAAGAACCCCGATATTCATTACACTCACGTGAAAAGACTGTTTTCCAGGGCCATTCGAAAATGCTTTTAAATCTGATGTATTTGTTCTGATCATTCTAAATACACATGTTGGTAGACCCAGACAAGAGACAAATACAAAATAAAACTATTAAAAATCCAGAAACAGAGAATATGTTTAGGGGAGGAAAAAAGTCTCCTAGGAATTTACTTCTGCCCCAGTGTGTATGAGCTAATTTTCGGTTCTTTTTTTTATTTTCTTTTTTTTTTCTTTTTTGAGGCGGAGTCTCGCTCTGCTGCCCAGGCTGGAGTGCAGTGGCCAGATCTCAGCTCACTGCAAGCTCCGCCTCCCGGGTTCACGCCATTCTCCTGCCTCAGCCTCCTGAGTAGCTGGGATTACAGGCGCCGCCACCTCACCCGGCTAGTTTTTCGTATTTTTTACTAGAGACGGGGTTTCACCGTGTTAGCCAGGATGGTCTCGATCTCCTGACCTTGTGATCCGCCCGTCTCGGCCTCCCAAAGTGCTGGGATTACAGGCTTGAGCCACCGCGCCCGGCCTGGTTCTTTTTTTTATTTTGAGATGGAGTCTCACTCGGTTGTCCAGGCTGGAGTGCAATGGCGCAATCTCAGCTCACTGCAACCTCCACCTCCCAGGTTCAAGCGATTCTCTTGCCTCAGCCTCCCAAGTAGCTGGGATTACAGGCACCCACCACCACACCCAGGTAATTTTTGTATTTTCAGTAGAGATGGGGTTTCACCACGTTGGCCAGGCTGGTCTGGAACTCTTGAGCTCAGGTGATCTGCCTGCCTCAGCCTCCCCAAATGCTGGGATTACAAGTGTGAGCCACCACACCTGGCCTAACTTTTGGTTCTAAAACAAGATGAAAAAACAAAATCCACACTTCAAAAATATTCAATCTACCTAATTTCTTGTATAGGAGCTCAGACCCCAAGTCCTATTATTTGAAAAGGTTTCCAAAAAATATACTTCAATCCAAGTTTTTACCTGCAGCCAGCAGCTGCCTCTCAGATTCTCTTCTGAGGAGTTCAGCCTCTAACTCAGATTCTCTTCTGAGGAGTTCGGCCTCTAACTCAGATTCTCTTCTGAGGAGTTCGGCCTCTAACTCAGATTCTCTTCTGAGGAGTTCGGCCTCTAACTCAGATTCTCTTCTAAGGAGTTCAGCCTCTAACTCAGATTCTCTTCTGAGGAGTTCGGCATCTAACTCGTATCTCAGCCTTGCTGAGAAGGGCTTGAAAAAGACCACAGCGGCACTGGAAGGGGCAAGTCCCCCTCGCTCCTGCAGGGTCGTGCGCCCTGAAAGAACAGGTGCAGCGGAGGCGCAGTGACTGATTAGGATGTGCAAACAGCTTGAGGGGTCCACGGTCTCACTTTCCTGGGGCTTTCTGGACCTAGTGGTAGGAGTCCATTCAGGGGCATGCGCCCCGGCCCCCATGGTGGTGACATCGGATTCTCCAGGGCAGCCTGTGCTCCTTGGACCTAAGCTCAAAGGGACGGGGCTGGCCTTGGCGGGTGGGGTTTCCACTGGAAGGACCTGGAGGCCTGCAGGAGGGTGAACGTGGCGTCTGGGCTGGGTATGACCAGGTTGGCTTCCTTCTGAAGCCAGTCGCAGCCACACCTGGCAGACAGGGGCTCCCATCGGAGGTATTAGCAGGTTCTGTCACCGGCACTGGGCTGCCAAGCTGCTCCCACGGTCAGCATGGGCTCCGGGTCTTTCTCAAGCTACCTGCTGCCCAGGACACATTTCTGAGAGAGATGGGTTGGGTCACCATTACTTTCCCAGTGACACGGGGCCATGTGCTATCTCAATGTCCCCACTGCGGGGAGGGGCTCTTGTTTTTTTGTTTTTTTTAGACAGGGTGTCGCACTGTCGCCCAGGCTGGAGTGCAGTGGTGCGATCATAGCTCAATGCAGCCTCAACTTCCTGGCCTCAAGCAATCCTCCCTCCTTGGCCTCCCAAAGTGCTGGGACTACAGGTGTGCACTGCCATGCCCGGCCATGTCTTTTTTAATGTTTGAAGGATGTAGCCCTAAACTACTATCTGACCGGGCCCGAACTAGCAGAGCAGGGTGCAGGTGACAGCATAAAGGATGGCAATAACACAGTCTACCACAGGTGCCACTGCTAAGCTGACATGGTCAGGGCTGGGTTCGACACCATGGCTGCCTCTCTAGGCTCCGGCAGCCCTGACTGTGAGTGAGGCACTGGCCTGGGCTGATTCCTAGCCGAGGCGACCACTGGGCCCCCACATCAGTCCAGTGACTTCCCCCAAGCCTCAGTTTCCTTATCAGCAAAATGGGCTTCACAACACCAATCCCAAGGATCACGTGAGGGCTCAGTCAGTATCAGGTGCCCGGGACTCACCTCACACGGAGAATCAATAACCAGCAGCGAGCATCCTGCCCATGACTAATAGAGTGTGATGGCATTCCAACCCTGCCTCCCACTTCCTGAAGTTCTCCAGGGGAAGGAGTCCAGCTTATAATGTATGCTAACAGTGTCAGAATTTAATTGCAGGGAGGAAGTGCCTGTAATCCCAGCACTTTAGGAGGGAAAGGCGGGAGGTCCCTTCAGGCCAGTTCAAGACCAGCCTGGGCAAAATAGCAAGACCCTATCTCTACAAAAATAAAAATCGCCAGGCATGGTGGTGTGCACCTGTAGTCCCAGCCACTCCAGGAAGCTGAGGTGGGAAAACTGCCTGAGCCCAGAAGTTACAGGCTGGAGTGAGCCGAGCCTGTGCTACTGCACTCCAGCCTGGGCAACAGAGTGAGACCCTGTCTCACAAACAAACAGACAAACAGACAGACAGAGATTCTCTGGACAGGACATTACATTTTGGTGTAAGAATTACACCAAATTTCTTACATTTTGGTGTAAGAATTACACCAAAAGCCAGTAGTCCTCTAACTTAGATTTAACAAGAATGCAAAGGCACAGCTAGCCGACTGTGTAATACTGGTGGAACTATGACAAAACCGCTAAACGAAGAGAAAGGTAACGGCAGAGGCCGCCGCCCGTCACCTCCCACCACTCTGCATTTCTAACACGCCGCTTTGAGCTCTCACTGCTTCATGACCAGTGTGACTTAAACATTACAGACCCTGTTGGAGCTCCTCAGCTATTCTCAGCTAAAAAACTGTGCTCGGTGCTAATTTTTTTTTTTTTTTTTTTTTTTTTTTTTTTTGAGACAGAGTCTCCCACTCTGTCACCCAGGCTGGAGTGCAGTGGTGCAATCTTGGCTCACTACGACCTCCGCCTCTCAGGTTCAAGCGATTCTCCTGCCTCAGCCTCCCGAGTAGCTGGGATTACAAGTGCCTACCACTACATCTGGCTAATTTTTTGTATTTTTAGTAGAAACGGGGTTTCAACATGTTGGTCAGGCTGGTCTCGAACTCCTGACCTCAGGTGATCCGCCCGCCTCAGGCTCCCAAAGTGCTAGGATTACAAGTGTGAGCCACCGCGCCTGGCCTGAGCTCAGTGCTAATTAAAAGCACTGCTGCATTCACTTTTCCACATGGGATTAATGTTTCATTCTGAATACTTGCAGCACTAATTCAACTTCTAAAAAAACTATGAGATTCATAAGACCATATAAAATAAAATAAAGATAATCAACATTATCAACAGGT